>NC_064920.1:9534366-10134366 GCF_023897955.1 Schistocerca gregaria
AAATGTTGCATATTTGAGCATGTTACAGTCATGTGACGCAGTAATGGAATAACTTTCATTTTCATTTAGATAAATGACAAAATAAAGGAAATAATGTATTACTATGAGACCTGACAGGTAATTTCAGCTATACATACATATTCAATATGACATTTTACTTGTTCACTTACGTAACGGTGATTTGAGTATAGAAGCGGTAAACAGTATGAAGTTTGTAAGAGGGAGGGGAGCGGGGGTGGGGGATGCGGAATGTCGCCAACTACAGAACCACTGGTCTTTGAGCTGTTGTTCTTCAAGGGCCAACTCGGTCACGTCTCTCCAGGTAAATCGTCGGGAACCGATTTCAACTTTTGAGGTGCTGGCCTACCGATTGCATCTTTCACCGTGTATCTTGTAAGCTTGGTGCTTTCAGGTCAGGCAGGTGATAGTCCAGTGGCACTAAAGACTGCAATTCAGCCAACATCTTTATCTTCTTCGCCAAGTGAAAGACTGCAGGTGAAGTTCTGGCTGGACCTCTTATATTCCTGCTGGCTGATCTGCAAAACGATCTTCTTCAGTGACACATGATCACAACTCTTCCAGTTATAGTCACCAAAATAAAAACGACGAGAATCACGGCAGGCGTCCATGAGGTTTGACACAGAACTCTGAACATGGTACCATCTGAGAGGCTGTATACTGCAGATATTCTTCTTTGGAAAGAAGTACACTCGTATCTGATACTTTCAGCAATGTTCCACCACAGCGTTCTATCGTCGTTTTGACTTCTTTTCGCACCTGGCAACCACAAAATTACTTTGCGTATGAGCAATCTACAGCCTGGCACTATATCACTGGAATTTTGAAACATCAGCATGCTCTGTCTCACTCTCCATCAAGGTAACCGTGCGTCTGCCCAGGATTGTCCCTGCAGCAACTTGTGATTACTTGATTGCAATTTACTCCGATATTTCTACTGGTGGCGATACCTCCAAGAGCAGTATCAGTTAACATTTGACATGGTTTTACCCTTTTGTATAGGATCCTTCGTGATGTGTAAAGCTGCTTTTTCCATCCCATTTACTTCACTACTGACGCAGACGAACATCTGTTATTCACCTTTTGTTCCAAAACCAGGGATATTTTGAGTATATGATCGTACAGACACTGCTGTCTACACATCCGATACAGCTTGTTCCGACCTCACCATCTCTTGCTTGCCTTTACATCCGAGGATTTTTTCACGCCTGTCATTATGAAGGCTTTTACATGGATCGTTTACGAACACCCAGCTTGCAGGAGCAGGCTTTCTGTGATGGAACGCTGGCTTCTTCACCACCCCCGAGACAACCCCTCCCCATGGTGGGTTAGATTGAAGAATGAGAATGAAAGAGACCCTCTGGCCTCGCAACCTAATACCATTGGGGTCGAAAAAAACAAGAACTGACCAAGAGAGGCCGACAGGAAAGGAAACAGAAGATCGACAAGTGGAAGCAAAGTCAGACTTCGTTGACAGTTATAATAATTCTAGTCTAACAGCGCTTTTGTATTACTGCTTACAAAGCAATGATAAATAGATCAGCAGCATTATTAAATAATTTTACAACATACAGCGGGCAGATACTTTTTAAGTTACCTTCTATTGGACATTGAAAGTTTTTTATCGTTACACAACCAAAGTTACATGCCGGTTACACCTTACCTAAAAATAAAAAATTCTCTAGTTACAATTTTTCTTAATTTCAGTTATAGTTTAAATTACTATGCAAGTTGTTTGGTCTTGTCATAAGAAGTAATGTATTCGTAACAATTCGACTGTGAACCACTTTCCTTGTCTACCACTTACCAATTCTATTAAGCACAGACAATTTTTGTAATAGGCCTTGTAAGAACTAACACTAAAAATCCCAGCAATATTTCACATTATATTACCGTTTTCTTTCAGAGATAGGAATTTCTATTGACTTTACTAATATCACAAATTTCAGTTACGTTTAACTTTTTTATTGCAAATATTTCAAAGAGTTCTCTGTACTGATGAACAATTTTTTCCCCATGTCAAGAGGAATACTTCAAGCACACCTCAAGGTATTTAGATTTTGCAAAGTAGTTCTTAAAAATAAACACTTCTGCAAGCTATTAAAAAGTGAACATGATACATTATCGAGTGTTACATACACGACGATAATATGAACACACAAAAATTCATATAAAGATATTGGTAACGAAGGGGAAATGCAATTTAGAATCTAACCATGGATTTGTTAACTAGTAGTTCTTTCCTGAAGTAGAAGAGGTCGGCTGGGAGAGGTTAGAAAGGAAGAAGTCAGAGTCTTTGATGAGCAGGACCGACATGTGGTGGTGGTGGTGGTGGTGGTGGTGGTGGTGGCGGCGGGGTTACAATAAAGATCGAAGGGTAGACAAAATTACTTTTATGTCCAGCTATCAGCAGTTACCCATTTTAGTCAGACAGACATTTAGATACAGTGGCAACTGCACGAAATTAAATAATTATTGGCTTGGAAAAATCCATGACAATTCTGTCTTGTAATCCTTATTTATTACGACTAATTTCACTCACTGACTACACTCACAGTACTGTGTAAATGAGATAATAGAAAGCCCAATGTAACAACAAAAATTCAAGATCCAATCAGATTAAATAGTCACCTTCACATACTTACGAAAAATATTGATTACATCATCAGGTATCTTACATTTCCCCATGTAGGAAGAACAACACAAAAATTTATAAAATGGGGAACGAAAATCTGCAGTACTCAAGTTATACATTGACTGTCAGAACCAACGAGAAACATAAATGTGCATAGCAATGTTTTACAATATCTGCCAAATATTATGTCTTAAGATCGTATTAAGCTATGAAACTACAATGATTACATTAAATAAAAGAATTTTGCAATAAAACTGCGCGCCACCCCCATAGTGAACTGTACGTACAGAGTGCACGTTCTTTACAAACGTAGCAACCATGCACAAACTCAAGAGATACCGCTAAGTAAAAGGCGGCAACAACAAATGTCCTAAGGGGGCTTGAACATTAAATTGAACATACTACAGGACAATGCAATGAAGTCATGTTAAGGAATATAGTGATAAAATATGTATCCACTATGTCTTAACTATCTAATATTGCGAAGAGATTGCAATAAGTGAGCATCAAGGGACTAAAGATCCTTAAGTATATGGACGATGAAATTAAATTGGAAGACAGCTCAAAGTAACATGAGAGCTTCCAGATGCAATCTTAGCGCTGTGAGAGTACTTTTCTACTTGAGACGAGGTGGGTGGGGTTAGTATCAGCAGGCAACCAGCACTCAAGGTAATGCTTCGAATGCATGGCGTTATTCCATACGCACAAAGACTAAACGAAACTATCCGCAACTGAATCAAAACAGAACAAAATACACTAAAGGCCAAAGAAACCGGTACAACTGCCTTATATCGAATAGGGTCCCTGCGAGCACACAGAAGTGCCGCAGTAGGACGTGGCGTGGACTCCACTAATGCCCAAAGTCGTGGTGGAGGGAATGGACACCATGAATCCTGCAGGGCTGTCCATTAATCAATAGGAGTACGAGAGAGTGAAGATCTCTTCTGGTAAGCACGTTGCAAGGCAACCAAGAAATGCTCAATAATGTTCATGTCTGGGAAGATTGGTAGCCAGCGGAAGTGTTTAAACTCCGAGTTGTCCTGGAGCCACTGCTGCAATTCTGGGTCTGTGGGGTGTTGCATTGCCCTGCTGGAATTGCCGACGTCCTTTGGAACGCGCAAGGGACATGCATGGATGCAGGTGATCAGACAGTATGCTTCAATACTTGTCACTTTTCAGTCTTATCTAGACATATCACTATAACTGAACACGTCCAACACCATTAGAGCCTCCACCAGCCTGAACAGTCTCCTGCTGACGTACACGGTTTATTGATTCGTGAGGTTGTCCCCACACCCGTACTCGCCCATCCGCTACCAGATTCGTCTGACCAGGCGACATGTTTGTCCAGTGTGGGTGTCGACAGGTCCAGGCGAGGCGTAGAGTTGTGCGTCGTGCAGTCATCGTGGCTACACGGGTGGACCTTCGTTATGGATGTTTCGTTGAATGGTTCGCACACTGACACTTTATGGCCCTGCATTGAAATCTGCAGCAGTTTGAGGAAGGGTTGCATTTCGTCACGTTGAACGATTCTCTTATGTTGTCATCGGTGCTGTTCTTGCAGGATCTTTTTCCGGTCGCAGCAACGTTGGAGATTCTATTTATCCGATTCCTGATATTCACGCTGCACTCGTGAAATGTTCGTACGGGAAAATCCCCACTTCATCGTTACCGGGGACATGCTGTGCCCCATCGCCGACCAGCTTCCAGCTCAAATCTTGATAACCTGCCATTGTAGCAGCAGTGACCGCTCTAACCGCTGCATTAGACACCTGCGTTATATATGCCTGTTTACACATACCTCTATTTGAATTCGCTTGCCTATACCAGTTTCTTTGGCTCTTCAGTGTATATAAAGCCCATAAATTGGCCAGTTAAATTCTCGAACAGAGTGAAAAATGGGGAGTTTTCAAATGCACAAGACTAGGAACACATGCTTTTTTATACACATATAAAGTTCAGATTACACTAAAAACGTATTTGCAGTTATTAACAAAAAAAACTGCTTACACTACCTTATGTGCGGAACTAAAAGCAACTATCTACTATGACAGTTAAGATCACAGGATTGCTTAACAACAAAATTTATTCAGTATGTGATAAAATGCATGGATAATGGAAGGGCATAAAAACTGGAAAGCATTTGTTGTGTTGGCCCTTGTAAATTTCATTTCCGTATGATATAACAAAGACAAGCAATGTGATATCAATGAGTTATTTGCTATTATCTAAAATTGTATATAGTCTGCAAATTGCTGAATTGGAGACTGTGGGAAATCATTGAGTGAAAGCAATTAGGCGTTTTGTCGTTTCTTAACAGATACCTGTTGAAACAAATCACTTATGAAATAAAAATGAGTTACGAAACCAATATTGGCATACAATGAAAGCTTTGCATAGCTTAAGAGGACATGTACCCTGGAAATTGTATGCAACCATTGCACATAGCAGTTACAAGCACCACTGGACATAATAGTTAGATGTTGTAAAGGCAACAAACGTATGCAAACTGGTAAGATTGCTTATCATTACATGGGGACACAAATCTGTAATACCAGGTGGCGTTGCAGGAGTCGGTGTGGCGCCCTGTAGCACCATAGTATCAAATTACGGATGACTTACAAAGAGCATTAAACCAAGGGAAATATAAAGCAATGTCAATAACAGTAATAAATGTTTACAAACCAAAGTGTTAAGTAAAAATTAACTAGTAATACACACCACTTATTAGTATAGGGGATTGTACAAGTGTGACAGTTTTAATTGGTGGTAAGTACAAATACAGTAAGTTGACTGGTCACAAAATGAGCTTGGTTCTAAACTTAAATCGCGGAACATATAACCTGAACAATACATTTTCCTGCCTATTCCAAATGGAAAGTAGCATACGTAAGAGCTGGAACAGCTACATGCACTCTTTAGCGTAAATAATGGCAAGGAATTACTTTGTGCCGACATGTAAGTACAATGAAACAGTTGTGAATTATGAATTGCATATATAAGCGTTATAATACCTACATGCATTGTATGGCCGAAGTGGTTAGAAGCTAGCAAACGTTTAGTGCCGACTTATAAGCACAAAAGAAAGCCATACAGCACTCAGCCTGTTTAAATTTCAAAGTGATGTAAGTATGTTTACTATTTATGCCATGCCGTGCGTGAAGCTAATGCAACAAGTAATGAAAAACAACTGCTGACTTATTGGTGCAACGAACAGACCAGTTCTCTGCCTGTTGAAAGAGAGAAGTAGGGGGTACATAAGCGATAAAGCAGTTAGATACACTGAATGGCGTTAATAATTACAAAGAATTACACATTTAGTGCCGTCACATTAGCACAACAAAACTACATATAAAAATGTTTATGACAGCGAGTACAACCGTAATGAGCAAGTATCGTGGCTCTATCCGGGGCAACAATCTGAACAATTACTGTATACAATTTTGTTTCACTTAAAATTTATTTAGTTCTCGTCGGAGAAGTATTACATCAAGCATAAGTTGAACATATTAAACAAGACCCATTGTGGAACATGAAAAACCTCCGTTATCAGAAGCATTAATAGCAATTAGAAACCAAATAGTAAACCTCTGATTCTTTATGCAATGAAACTACCATGTTTTGAACTTACTTGTAAACCAATCTGAAGTTTAAGCTGTTTCAGTGTGTTAAATATCTCATGTTAAGCGTGTAAGCAAGAAAATAGTTAGAAAGGGTTTTTGAAATCACTTTTAACGTTTGTTCGGCGTCGCTAAATACCCTCACTAGGTAACACTGCATGGGTAAGTCTGCTTAATTTGCGCGTCGGGCTCTATGCTTTCTAAAGACACACACAGTTAGGTCACAGGTCTCTTACAGTAAACCAAATGATGTAGACAGAATGTAAGATTTTATCTCTTAGTGAGCAGAGTATGACAGTCATTTGATTTCCGAAATTAATGTCTTTCTGAAATTGGGTCCCGGAAGCCATCATATAGGCAACATGCGACTGGCGCTGGGTGTCATGAACCGGGTGATAGTGTAGTAATATCTATGTACATTTTCCTGGGTCCTTCAACGTCTCCGACTTTCGCTGATCTACTAGGAGTTGTGGATGGTGCAGAGTGCAAATTTGCCATGTTTGACAGATGTGTTCTATTAAAATACTGGTGTTACTCGTTAACAGTCAGCAAGAACATTTTATCAGAAGTCCAATAGGTTTGCTGTACCTCCGTTTCACGGGGCTAATTAGGATAAATTTTACGCAATTTATGTCACTTCACAGAGCTCAATGACAATAATGAGCATTAAATTCCTAGACAACCACTTAGGTTGAAAACTACACTCGAAACAGATTTAGCTCATCAGCTTTTGGATCCAGACTGCTCTCTCGTATTGGATATGAAACAGTCAGAAAGGCTGCCTGTTTCTACTTCTGGGTACTTCATATCACGCGCAATAACCTTCTGGGGAGTTCTCTTGCTCAAAATGTTTTCATTTCTTAGTAGAATGGTCAGAGTTATGAGTAGGTTAAGTCCAAGAACGCCCTGTTGCAAATTATTGAGCAAGCTGAGAATACTTAGCACCGGTTCTCCGATTTGTTTTGTTATGACGGTCTCCATACTCTTTGGACGCGACACTGGTTCCATGCGTGACAAAAATGGAATGACATCAATTACGCTATCTGTTCGTGCTGTAGAGAAACGCTTAGTATGTAGTATCTCTATTCAAATCAAATGTACATCAATTTCTTTTAAATGACTCATTGCAGTGGCGAGCAGTATTGGAGTAGACAACGTACCTAACGTAGCAGTCAACTGTGGAACTGTTGAGCTGTATTTCTAAGTATTTCAGGGATCTATGTACCTTCACATCCGTAGGTGTTAACCTCTACGTGCCCTACAGATGACACTAGGGTGGTGCTAAGAAAGCAACGTAACTGACTGCCAGAGAATCTTTTCAGATCTCCTGACTAAATGAGAAGTAACCAGCTTTGATTTCATAAGGAATAAATGTGCACAGCGACTGTAGATCAATTAAGGAAGGATGAGAACGCTGCAGTCAGAGAAGGAATGACTCAGTACTACATCAAAAGCTCTTTTCCAGAGCCGAACATCTAGGAAAGCGGGAACAGGTAGTAAAATATGTTAACTGAACATTGAGGGCATTACCAGAACCAAATGACCAAGTTTTCAAGAGATAAAGTTTAACCGCGTCATCAACGTGGTTATTCTAGATACTGGCATATATCGTCGGTGCAACTATCACCGTGCCTATGGATCAGTCACACGGGTCAAGAGTAAAATCGTGAATGTTCACTTGCTATCCAGTTCCACAAACTATATTCGTTAACTCTGAATCGGAACTGCAGAAGTGACCATACGTAATATCTACAAACCAACCTGGCCAACCCATGTTTTTCAAACATATTTACGTCCTGCACCAGATGCAATGGCCATATTCACTGACGCAGAAGAAAGCCAACTACTAAAAAGTATTACAGTAATGACATTTCGGGACGCATGTAAGTGACTAACATTGCAAAATCACAGTTTAACGTAAGCGAAAAAAAGCGCGCAACCGTGTATGCATTCTATTGTACAGGTGTATGATGGAATTCCATGGCTGTTGCATTTGGTCGGTCAATACCGGGAAGGTTAATGCTAGTTGTGGCTGACTAGCTGACGTCGGATGATGTCCCGTATTTGATCAGTAGACGACAGAGCTGGTGATCGCCCAGGCCGAGGCAACGTGTGTATACTCTGTAGAGCATGTCAGGTTGCAACAGCGGTATGTGGGCGAGCGTTGTCCTGTTGGAAATCCCCCCCATATAATGAAAAATTTGGTATTTTGCCGGCGAATCAACTGTTCAAAAAGATTTCGGGCTTGCAGCCGGTCGTAGTAAAGTCCATTGCACGATATTTCGGCTGGACAACTGCTAGCTATCTTGAGGTGAGCAGTTTGAATCTGACATTACTGCCTTTTTTTTTTGACATCATCTTTCCTCAGCTTATGTTTAACTAGGCATATTTTGAAGAGTCTCACGGTGTCGCCATGGGCAGGTCTGTCTCCTCTGGTGGCTAACCTCTTCATGGAGGATTTTGAGGAGAGAGCATTTTAATCAGCTGTCTGTAAACCAACTGTTTTTTTGGAGATACGTCGATGAGATTTTCATAGTGTGGGCCCACGGAGAAGAAAAGTTAATGGAGTTTTTTCATCATCTTAACTCCATCCACGAGAATATTCGATTTACTATGGAACTAGAGAAAGATGGCTGCCTTCCATTCCTGGAGGTTATGGTTAAACGGAAGAGTGAGGGCACTGTGGGACATCCTGCCTATCGCAAGCCAACTCACACTGATTTGTATTTGCATTCTTGAAGTTGCCATCACCCATCCCAGACCATGAGTGCACTTAAAACCCTCGTACACAGGGCACACACAGTGTCGGATCCAGAATTTGCCTAAGGAACTGGCACATTTGAGGACGGTGTTCAGAGAATGGGTACTCGACCCGGCAAATTAACAGGGCCTTCTCAACTAGAGCCAGGAACGGGGTAGTGGATAAAGAGGACGCGCCAGCTAAGTCCCTAGTTTTTCTTCCCTTTGTCGGAAATATCTCCTTCAAGATAGCAAGGATTCTTAATCATTTTAATGTGAAAGTGGTTTTGCGTCCACCTTATAAGACCTCGGATTAGCCGGGATCGGTGAAGGATGACTTGTTGCTGCGCAAGGCGGGAATTTACAAAATACCCTGTCAATGTGGTATGACCTATATAGGACAGACGACGCGTACAGTGGAAGAGCGCTCTACAGAACATCAACGTTGCACTCGCGTACTGCAACGCACTAAGTCTGCAGTTGCAGAACATTGTATTTGTAACGGACATTAAGTGGAGTACGACAGAAGTTCTATTTTGGCCACTGCAACAACTTTTTGGGACTCCATTATCAAAGAATTAGCTGAAATAATCATTGCGGAAAGCTAATGACCCGTGACAGTGGTTACCAACTGAATAACGCACGGAATCCCGTCGCCTCCGAAATTTGCTCGAGACGAAGACGCCAGAAGACGTGGATAGCTGCGGCCAGCCGAGTGCTGCAGTTCCAGCAGCGAGGGCGCTGCCGCTGGCCGGCGCGGCCCTTCTGTCTCCGCGACTGCAACGCATGCGCGGCAGTACTCTAAGCCGCTCATCTCCCTCCCTCACGTCTCCCTCATCTCCTAGGGCCTGGAAGATCCTCTGTACTGATCATCATCAGTGTGCCACGTCAGCGTTGTGTTTAGTGCTGTTTCTCCTGTGCGTCAAGAGGCGTGATTTTGATTGTGTACTGCCTCGAGGTTCGGCGTCAGTGTTACGTTGTGTGCCACGCCATCCGTCGGTACTTTTATGCTCCAGTCATACTGTGCCTTGTGTTCTTTTAATCGTCGCAGTGTGTGGCTTTTTGTGTGTGCTACTTTTAACCAATTTTTTATCTCCTTTTTACAGTCACCCCGTTTTTTGTCTATTGCCTTCCATGATGTTCCCCTTTTTATATCTATGTTCACCATATTCTCTTTGTTATTTTTAAATGTCTTCTATTGTTTGTTCTATGTCTTTCGGCTGAAGAGCAGCGCACATGCTGCTGCCAGCCCGCCCCGATGGGGAGTTGAAATACAATAAAGAAAAAAAAAAAACTCGTTCGGCTCACCTGAAGAAGGTGGCTGGCAGTTGTCCAGCCGAAATATCGTGCAATGAAGTTAACGACGACCGGCTGCACGCCAGAAATCTTTTTGAACACCTCCTCCCCCCCCCCCCCCCCCCCCAATGCTGTCCATGAATGGCAGTGCAACAGGTAGAACCACCGGAATAATGTACAAAACTGAGGTCAGGGTGTGTGGGACAATGACGGGAGTGCTGCTGCCGTCATACGAAGCTTCACCCTAGACGGACACTACAAGTTTCGGCCCAGTGTGTCGAGCACGCAGACACACCAACACACCGCCATCGCTGGCACCAGTGTAGAAACATTTTACGAGGAAGCGTAGTAGGCCTCCACCCTGCCCTTGTCACCACTCAGTGGAACATAGGCTACAGGAAGTCTGGCATACGGTACGGTGAGCCAGAGCAACACGACTAACGCGGTGGTTTTCCCTCTCGGTAGCGCTACACGGTCGTTCAGAGCCTTGCCTTCTTGTGACCGTACGTCCCGATGACGACCGCTGCCAGCTATCACCGACAGTGGCCGCGTTCCTGCCAAGTTTTTCTGCAATATCGCAAAAGAAACAGCCGACTTCTCGTAACCCTACTACGCGTCCTCCTAAAAACTCAGGTGTTCATAATAGCGTCTTTATCGCCCGAGAGGCATTCTTCATTCAGTGTACTTTGTTTTCATCTGCGGGTCCCCCTGTCCTTCCTTGTCATTTTTTCCTTCCGGGTATAATATTTTTATCATATCGATTATTCGATTATTGACATTATGTAATCCATTTATTGCATAGTAGGATTCCTAAATAGGCCCTTGCGGCTCAGGGGTCTGTCAGACCCAGCAGCTAATCGTGTTACTTTTCTCACAGCACTTGTTTGTGCATGGAGAACTCAACATTTTTCTTGTGCCTTTTTAGGTATGGAAGGAGAGCGATTTATATTACCGCCTGAGAACGACGAATTCACGATTCTCTTCGATATTCCTGAGCTGGGCTCACGCAAAACTCCCAACTTCGAGGGTGAGAATGAATCTGAAGATGAGGATTCGGCAGGTGTGCCGAGCGACTACTATTTAGAATCGCTGGAGGAAACATCTGACACGGAACAAAATTCCAACGAGGATGACACAGGCGACATACTTCTTTGTCGTTATGATGCAAGTATATGAACCGGGAAATTTCCGCCTGGAAATAGGAGAACCCTGGAAAGGAACATTATGACATTTACCTGGTGTGAAAAGACAAGAGAAACATGCTAGGACCCCTTTAGCCGGTTGCTAACTTTTCCTTCAGGCCGACATAATAAATACTATAGTTCAGCGCGCAAACTTCCAAATTAGCACAAAAAATAATTTTTCTCGAGAAAGAGATGCGAAGGATACAGACGTGGTAGAATTTAAAGCACTCGTGGGCGGTAATATACGTGCTTGGTTTGAAAAACGTAATCGTACAAACCTCGGGGAAATGCGGGCTAGAGCAGTGATGAGCATGCACAGGTTTAGATTTTTATTACAAATATTTACGATTCGATGATAAACGAACTAGTAAAGAGAGAAAAAGGTTAGCTGGTAATTTCCAAAGGTGCTGTACTATTGCGGAATATGCTACAATTGACAAAAAGCTTGATGCTTTCAAAGGAAGATGTTCAAGCAATATATACCTTCGAAACTCGCCAGGTACGGTGTAAGGATGTTTGCTCTTACAGATGCAAGGGCCTTTTATACCCTCAGATTGGAAATTTATCCTGGAAAACAGCAGCATGGACCCTTCTCGACTGGCATCTCTCCATACGAGGTGGTGATCCACCTGAAGAAGCCTATACACAATACCGGCAGAAATATTACTATGGACAACTGGTTCAGTAGCTTTTCACTCGCCGAAGAAATGTCGAATAAAAGGTCGTCAATGGTTGGGACGGTATGCGAAAATAGAAAGGAATTACCACCTGGAATTGCAGATAAAATTTGTATTGCACCCAATTCTTGTCTGATGACCCAAAAAATCTTATTGCGTTTCAGGCAAAAAAAAGTTATCCCCTTATCTAGTACGCATCATGACGCTGTGACAAAGTGAAACAGTCGCCAAAAAGCCGGAAATTATTTTTACAATGCCTCCAAATCTGGGGTTGAGACAATGGATTGGATATGCAGTTCTGTGAATGTGTCCAGAAATACTCGACGTTGGGCAATGACCGTGTTCTATTCATTGCTGGATGTTAGTGGAATTAATGCAATGGTAGTTTACAGTTCGCAAAAAGATACTCTTCCGGAAAAAGGGCATACCTTCTTGAAAGAACTTTTTTTTGGTCTTGGTGATGAGCAGGTGACGCAAGGAAGTACATGCAAAATCTTCCCTCGCAACTGAGATCATCGATTCACAATTTATTTGCAATATTGTATCCACAACGATCGAGTCGAACAAGTTCTCAGACATGGAACCGAGAAAGGAAAAGATGTTACGATTGTTCAAGTAATATTGATAGGAAAACTAACTACCTATGTATGGAATGCCAAAACTACATTTATATAAAGGACCACTCCATCTTCGTTTGTAAATATTGTTATAATTACTATTTAGAAGTAAATAAATATTGTTCAAACGTAAAGAATACTATTAAAATTTGTTTCTCATTTATAAACATTGTTAGTATACATTTCCTGTAACATTTCTTTATGAATATAATTTATAAATACATGTATTATACATACTCTATGTAGTTTCGTTTTATTGTATCCTATAACTATGGTAAACATGACATGACTTAAGAGAACTGAAAACACAACATTAAACAGCTAAAATGACTCGGATCTGAGGCCCAGTGCGAGCGCCCCAGCTACCACGAGGAGCGCGACCTCGGCTATCACGTGCAAGATCGAAAGTAACTGAAGCTCACGACCGGTACTGCGCCCACTTTAAGCAAACCTGATTTGTATCCACACAGTCGATCTACTAGTGGCTCTCCTACGCGAGTGGAGCGAAATCTGGACAGACATCTTCCAGATGTAGGAACACGACTACCAGCTTTTGTTGACCTAACAACTCTTCCTTGTGACTGCGAATTTTCTCTCAATATGAGGTAGTCTTAGTAACCTAGACAGTTGGAAACAACATCCATTTTACTTTCAGTGTTGGAGATACCGATTCCTTCAATTGGGCATCTTGAAAAAGTAAGTTCCAGCCACACTCGCGTTTAATCATTGCTGATGGAAACCATAGCTCGGTCGCTACAACTGAAAATATTGCCAGATTTCCCTCTTACTTAATACTGCCTCACTTTAGAACAAATCAGCGCAAGTATTTCATTTATTAGGTTGCTGTCTAACCTGGTAGCATTTTCCTGTAACTTTAATAAACACAACACACACACATAATTTAGACATTAGTAATATATTATCCTTCGCTATTTACATCGGTCTGCCAACGCTGGGGTAACTTTTCGATTCCGTAGCTGTACGAATAACGTGGTTTTGAGGCGAACAAGTCGCCGAGCCGTGTTCGGAGCGCATTTTCATCATGAAAGGAAATTTCTTGGAGGTGGTTCGATAGAGGGGAAAAGGTGAAAATCAGAGTGCAAGATCAAGCGAATAAAGCGAGTGTTCAGTGACTTCGCAGTCCATCTCCAGTGTAGCCTTTGTCAGTCTAAATGTGGGCGGGCATTGTCGTGGGGTCATCACTTCAGACAGTCTCCGTGATCATCGTCTGATTGCGTCTGCAAGAAGTCTCCGTTGTTGACGAATATCAGTGGGAGACCTCAGGGAAGCCATTCTTAGTACTCCACATCGTCCATGCTTCACCACATGCATAAATTATGTTCTGTGGAAGCGTGTGTCTTTGTATGGGAAGTTGCTTCGTTGTTTGGGCTCAGCCATTCCTTTCTTTCTCTTATGTTAGCTTGATACCATTTCCCGTGATCATAAACGATACACGATACGAATGTTCGGTGTTCACGAGAAAATTGATGAGCAAACGGATGCGCATATGGCGAATCCCTTATTTTGGCTTAGAGTACGCACTACCTATACAACCCATTTTTTAATCTTTCTCCTTGAATGATTATGTCGCACGATGGTGGGAAGATCATAGTTCATCACATTTGCCACTCCTCCAGTACACTGACAATGATTTGTGAATAAATGCGTTTGAACGATCTACAGCTCATGTTTCTAGCTACCTCCGCTTCTGTCACTCCACTACTGAACTTAAACAGAATAATGTGTACGAAATGCCTATATGTCCATATGGCACTCCATTATCTAACTCCACAGCTCCACTACGTCCGAAGACTAAACGACAGAATGAAAACTCAAGCAGTGGACTCAGATAAAAATGGATCTATCAACCCTCAGCAAGTTTAATACCAACATGCATAACAAAAACGCTGTTAGCTTGTGCACCAAGCTGATTGGAACGCTTTCCTTAATAAATACCTGGACTGGATTCATCCGTCTGCTGGTATCTGCAACACTTGTGTACGAACAATTATAACACCGACGAACGAGCCTGAGAATATCGGAGAAGATATATTCCAGGCTGGGTCGAGAAATGTGAACAACACCACAATGATTTCTGAAGCGGTGGTTGCACGTACCTGATGAACTGACGCACAGCGTAGATACTGCACGGAGGCAGAAATTTATCGTCTGTGTAGTTTCCATCTATTTCCTAGCACCGTGGAGAACAACATGATCCCTGCTCCAAAAATTTGCAAAACTGCTTCGCACGCTCTCAGAACATGTGCAGAAGCAAATCACTGAGACACAGTAACACTTATTAAACAGGAGCTCTAAGACATAAAAGCAGCGGCCTCCTACGACACTAGATATTTTTATGACGTCACCGTGGATATTGTAGCGCCAATAAGGGACTCAGACCTAGTTAACCTCCTGGCTGTTCATATAATCCCAGAGTTTCTCATGAAGTCTGATAAGGGTATTTCAAAATTACTAGCAAAATTCGTCGCCTCGTTATTGCAGACGAGAAGCGTACCCTAACAACATAAAACGAGCCAAGGTAACTGCTCTCCCAAACCCAAGTAAAGCTTTTTTGTTTTGGTTTTAGGGCGCAAAAGGTAGAAAACGAAAATGGAAACCAGCAGCAATGGGAACGAAACTCAAAAAATTGGAGAAACTAAAAGCAGAAGGAAAGCTTAAGAAAACCACTACAGAAAAGGATTGGTTGTCCCCAAAAAGAGCTTCAAATGACTGACGTAATCTCACTGCTACTAATAAACTCGAGAACGCGATCGGCTAAGCGCGTGTCATCTGCTAAAATGGAAGATACATCAGACGACAGCTGTAGACGGGCGAGTAACGGAATAAAATAGGGGCACTCGAGTAAAAGGTGTCTTACCGTCCACAGCTGAGAGGAGTGGGGACAGAGTGGGGGAGAATCGCCGCTTAAAAGATGTCGATGGCTAAAAAGACAGTGCCCTATCCAGAGTCTGGTTAAAATTACCTCCTCCCGACGACGCGTTAGGGAGGAAGAAGTCCAAGCACAGGGAAGAGCTTTCACGTCCCGCAATTTATTATGGGGAAGTATCAACCAATGTACATGCCATAAAAGAACAACACGACGACATAAAACACTCCGTAGATCGGCGAAGGGAATCGTGAGAACAGCTGGCTGGAGAAGAGAGACTGCAGCCTTGGCCGCTATATCGACCGCCTCATTTCCACAGATACCAACGTGTCCTGGGATCCAGAGGAACGCCACAGAGACGCCCCCCAAGTGGAGCAAGTGGAGGCAGTCCTGAATCCGGTGCACCAGAGGGTGGACAGGGTAGAGATCTTCGAGACTGAAGAGAGAGCGGAGAGAATCTGAACAGATTACATACTGTATTCGCTGATGGCGACGGATGTACTGGACAGCCTGGTGAACAGCGTAAAGCTCCGAAGTATAAATCGAACACTAGTCCGGAAGACGAAATCGATTTGGGGTGTCGCCAACAATATAGGCACTCCCTACACCAAACGATGTTTTTGAGCCATCAGTGTAAATAAATGTGGCTTCCTTCATTTATGCACATAGAGCAGAAAATGCCCGACGATAAACAAGTGAAGGAGTACCATCCTTGGGAAACTGACAAAGGTCACGGAGCAGGCAGGTCCGGGGACGGAGCCAAGGCGGTGCTGCACCCCAAGTTGTCAAGAAAGTTTTAGGAAAGCGGAAGGAAAGAGAATGGAGCAGTTGACGGAAGCGGACTCCCGGTGGTAGTAGGGAGGAAGGGCGCCCTGCATACCCTAAATCCAAGGAGGCGTCGAAAAAAATGTCATTGGCTGGATTAGCAGGCATGGAAGACAAATGGCTAGCATAACGACTCAGGACAGCTCGATTGGACAGCGGAGGTTCAGCAGTCTCAGCGTGAAGGCTGGTGTAAGAAGCTCCAGACACTAAACGTAATCCACGATGGTGTGGAGAGTCGAGGCGTCTAAGAATAGACGGCCGAGCAGAGGAGTAAACTGTGCTTCCATAGTCCAATTTCGAGCGCACTAAGGCGCGATAGAGGCGGAGAAGTACCACTCGGTCCGCTGCCCAGGAGGTACCATTCAGGACACGGAGGGTGTTGAGGGATCGCAGACTGCGAGCCGAAAGATAGGAAACGTGGGAGGACCAGCACAGTTTTATGTCAAACAGAAGACCCAAGAATTTAGCGACGTCCGAAAACGGAAGGTTGACAGGTCCTAGATGTAAGGAAGGTGGAAGAAACTCCTTACAACGCCAAAAATTAACACAAACGGTCTTACTGGGAGAAAAGCGGAGGCCTGTTTCGACGCTCCAAGAGTGGAGGCGATCGAGACAGCCTTGAAGACGACGTTCGAGAAGGCTGGTCCTTTGAGAGCTTTACTACATCGTAAAATCGTCCACAAAGAGGGAGCCCGAGACATCAGGAAGGAGACAATCCGTAATTGGATTTATGGCAATGGCAAACAGTACAACATTCAGCACGGAGCCCTGGGGTACCTCGTCTTCTTGGGAGAAAGTACGGGAGAGAGTAGTGTTCACCCGCACTCTAACTGTGCGCTCTGCCATAAATTCGCGAAGAAAAAGGGGCAGCCGACCGCGAAAGCCCAAAGAGAACAGTGTGCGGAGGATGCGTGCCCTCCAACAGGTATCGTATGCTCTCTCCAGATCAAAAAATATTGTTACTGTTTGGCATTTCCGGAGAAAATTGTTCAAGATATAAGTGGAGAGAGCAAGAAGGTCAACTGCAGAACGATGCTTTCGGAAACCGCATTGGGCAGGTGTTAAAAGACTGCGGGACTCCAGACACCAAGCCAAACGACAATTCACCATACGCTCCAAAACCTTACATACACTACTCGTGAGAGAAATGGGGCGATAGCTAGAGGGGAGATGTTTGTCCTTTCCTGGTTTCGGAACAGGAATGACGATAGCTTCCCGCCATCGTCTGGGAAAAGTACTGTCGGTCCAAATTCCATAATAAAGGCGAAGGAGGTAACACAGACTATGCTATGATAAATGCAGCAACATTTGGATGTGGGTACCATCCGGTCCTGGAGCGGAGGAGCGAGAAGAACAGAGTGCATGTTGGAGTTCCCACATGGAGAAAACAGTATTTTAGCTTTCGCGATTTTGAGAGGAGAAAGTAAGAGGTCGCACTTCCGCTGCACGTTTCTTCGGAAGAAACGCTGGCGGGTAATTTGAAGAGCTCGAAATCTCTTAAGTGTTGACCCAACGAGTTAGAAATTGCGACGGGGTCCACTAATGTAACATGCACGACAGTGAGCCCAGAGACCGGGGAGAAACTAGGCGCGCCAGATAACAATCGAATCCGACTCCAAACTTCCGAGGAGGCAGTGAAGGTGTTAAATCAGCTAGTAAAGAAGTCCCAGCTTGCCTTCTTGCTATCGCGGATGACTCGGCGGCATCGCGCACGGAACGAAAATGTAGGGCCCCAGTGGTGAGCAAACAAGATCCGCTTGGTGGAAGACGTCTAACAATAGTGAGCCACACGGACAAGGATGTGGAGATCCCCAAAGCAGGTGGTGGGCATTGAATTCCCCAACCAGCAAACAGGGGGGTGGAAGCTGACCAAGAAGATGAAGGAGATCAGCTCGTGCCATTGGTGTGGACGATGGAATGTATACAGTACAAAGAGAGACGGTGTATCCAGAAAGGGAAAGGCGGACAGCGACTGCTTGGAAGGAAGTGTTTAAGGGGATTGGGTGATAATGGAGAGTATTATGGAGAAGAATCAGGAGTCCTCCATGTGCTGGTGTGCCTTAAACAGAGGTGAGATCAAATCAGACTGACTGAAAATGGGGGAAAACAAAGCGGTCGTGGGTACACAGCTTTGTTTCCTGAAGAGAGAAGATGACCGGCGAGTAGGATCTTAAGCAGATCGTCAATTCATCCCGAATGGCTCGAATGCCGCGGATATTCCAATGGATAATGGACATGGGGTGGACAGAAAATGGAAGAATGTGACCAAGGTTGCCGTCAACTCAACGACTGCTCGGAGCTTGCGACCGACAGCGTGGAACGGCACCAGTGATCGGCGACACAGGAGACTGCCGAGGGCGGTTACCGCCAGGTGGTGCTGTAGATGAGACACGCCGTGGCGGAGGAGGAGAGGAACTGGGTTTCTTATTAGCCTTCTTGGAAACATGTTTAGATGAAGGAGGAACCGATGGTTGTGAAGTTGGGGTACGTAAAAAATCTTCACGAATATGCTCTTTTTTGGAAGTCCGGGTGTCTGACTTGTGGGATCGAGATTTAGCAGATCCCGATGAAGGGTGAGCCATAGAGTGAGCAGGCGAAAGTGGGGAGGTTGAACGGGCGATCTTTGCGCTGGCCGATCTGATGACCGTGTCACTAAAGGTGAGATCACAAGTCTGCGTGGCCGCCTCCTTTGTTGGCGGAGGAGACGAAAGGACAATGCTGTATTTTCCTGTCTGAGGCACAGTGGGCTTTCGACTGGCGAAGAATTTTCGAGCAGCAAAGGTCAACACCTATTCCTTCACTCTGATTTCCTGAATGAGCTTTTCGTCTTTAAAAATGGGGCAATCTCGAGAGGAAGCAGCGCGGTCACTAATACAGTTGATGCAACGAGGGGATGGAGGTGGACAAGCACCCTCATGTGCATCTTTGCCACACGTAACACATTTGGCCGGATTGGAACAGGACTGGCTGGTGTGATTGAACCACTGACACCGATAGCAACGCGTAGGGTTTGGGAGGTAGGGGCGAACGGAAATAATCTCATAGCCTGCTTTTATCTTCGATGAGAGTTGAACTCTGTCAAATGTCAAGAAGACAGTATGGGTTGGAGCGATGTTCGTGTCAACCCTTTTCATGACTCGAACAGCCGTTACGCCGTGATCAGACAGGTAGTGTTGAGTTTCCTCGTCGGACAATCCGCCGAGGGAGCGTCTGTATGCGACTCCATGTGAGGAATTTTACAGTGCGCTTCCACCCGGGCAGGGAAGGTGTGGATCAGTTAAGTACGCAGCAATTTTTGTGCCTGGAGGGCACTGACTGTTTCTAATAAAAAGGTGCCATTCCGTAATCTGGAACAAGGCTTTACAGGACCTGAAATTGCGTCGACACCTTTGTGAATAATGAAAGGGTTAACCGTGGAGAAGTCGTGACCTTCGTCAGACTGAGAAACAACAAGGAACTGTGGTAACGATGGAAGAACTGTCTGTGGCTGAGACTCAGTGAACTTACGCTTGTGAGCAGACATAGTGGAAGATGAGGAAACCATTTCGGAAGAATCCCCATTATTACCGGCGTCTCCGATGGCGCGCTCCTCCCTTGTGGGGGCCATCCCTGAGGGCACTCCCGCCTTAGGTGATTGTTCACACCTCAGGTCACACATCCCGAGAAATAGACGGAGGGACCAATCGGCACTTTCGGAAGGTATCAGCTCGGGTAATCACCCTTCCCTGGGACTGGCCGTTACCAGGGGGTACGTACATGTCCTACCTGTCTACCCGGGGTGGGGAATTACGCGTTACCCCGTCACCGGCTACGCATGAAGATGCGTGGGTCGGCCTTCAGACACGCACAGGGCGGAAAAAAGAGAAAGGGTTAAACAAAGAAAGGGAAATGAAAGAAGAGAGGTCTCAAATGCCGCAGAGGAGAAAAGGATAAAGAGAAGAGGTAAGGAAAAGAGAAGGACAAAGGAAGGATGAAGACATGCAAGCAGAAAAAGCAAAGAATGTGTTACATTTTCGAGCGTCCGTCTCTGGACGTAGGCACGAAACACACTCCCAGAGAGGGAGAAAGGGACGGAAAGAGCCGGAGGTGAGGGGAGGGGGGGGGGCGAAGATGGGGGATGGGGGATAGGGAAGGATGTGGGAAGGGAAGGTATGCAGCCCGTAAAGGAAGGAGGGCCACATTGCTCGAGGTCCCGTGCTCGCTACGCACATATCCACGGAGGAGTTGTCGACCCCCTGGAGGGCCAAGTAAAGCTTGAGATCCTGCGCGAAGCTTTCGTCTCATTGTACTGCTTAGTGTGACAAACTTCTGGAACGCATACTGCTGAGGACTGACGAAACAATACCTTAGAACAAGCCGGCATTCGCCACAAACGAAGCTGTGTGATATCCTGGCCTCTCAGTACGGATTTAGGTGGGCTTTCATAAGATGGAAACGTCTTTGGCTGTCACAGATTTGTTTCCAGCCTATGATGTTATCTGGGGACAAGGCCTTCTCGATAGACGTGGATGTAATCTACGTCAAGAATCTACAAGCTTCAAAACATGACTAAATATAGGATGCTTTGTCATCATGAGACAGGATAAGTAGCCATACATTTCTCCAGAACTGCTTACCTCCAAGATCGAAGTTAGTCCCACTGCTTTTTATACTGTACACTGGAAGGTGCACAAACAGTTTGTAAGAAATTTGATCAACCTTGAGCCAAACGAACAAGGTACACTTTTCGAAACTTTGTAGGAGGTTAGGATATCTTACGCGTCTTGTTTTGTTTTGTTTTTTAGGGCTCAAAAATTACTAAGGTCATACGTGCCCATGTCATCGTGGAACACTAAGACGGTAAAGAGTTAAAAGTGGCTACACGTTCAGGTGGTTTGTGAGTATATTTTATTGTGTAAATCACTTTTCATGATATGCGAGGTGTGACATTAAAGTAATGAGACTGATGTGAAAAAAATGTTGCTCAGCCTTTTAGTCAAGTTTAGTGCTGTCTCCTTCAAAGTAGTTCCTTTCTGGAATGAGATTTTCACTTTGCAGCGGAATGTGCGCTGATATGAAACTTCCTGGCAGGTTGGAACTGTGTGCCCAACCAAGACTCAAACTCGGGACCTTTGCCTTTCGCGGGCAAGTGCTCTACCATCTGAGCTACCGAAGCACGACTCACGTTCGGTCCTCACAGCTTTACTTCTGCCAGTATCTCGTCTCCTACCTTCCAGACTTTACAGAAGCTCTCCTGCGAACCTTGCAGAACTAGCACTCCTAAAAGAAAGGGTACTGCGGAGACATGGCTTAGCCACAGCCTGGGAGATGTTTCCAGAATGAGATTTTCACTCTGCAGCTTCTGTAAAGTTTGGAACGTAGCAGACAAGATACTGGCAGAAGTAAAGCTATGAGGACCGGGCGTCAGTCGTGCTTCAGTAGCTCAGATGGTAGTGCACTTGCTCGCGAAAGGCAAAGGTCCCGAGTTCGAGACTCGGTCGGCCACACAGTTTTACTCTGCCAGGAATTTTTAGTTCCTTTCTGTTTGCACACATTTTTTCCAGCGCTTCTGCCATTGATGGTAGCATTTATGGAACTCGTCCTCTGTGATATCCTCAAAGACCCTCCTCACACATTTTTGCACATCTTGTGTTTGAAAATGGTGCCCCTTACCGCCATTTCGACTCTTAGAAATAGAAGTCTCACGGAGCGGTATCAGGTGAATAAGGTGGCTTTGGTAGTACTGAAGTTTGTTTTTAGGTTAAAAATTGCTGTACTGACAGCAATATGGGATGGGGCATTATTGTGGTGCAGAATCTATCAGCAATGTTGGCACGAAGAACTCTTTTACAAAGTCTTTCTAAAATTTCTTTGTAGTAATATTGGTTAACTGTTTGTCCAGGAGGTAACCACTCTTTATGAAGAACTCCCTTGGAATCAAAGAAGCACACAAGCATGCATTTCACTTCTGACTGACTTTTTTTGGTCTGGGTGATTCCTTTGAGCACCATTGCTAACTTTGACGTTTTGTCTTTGGATCGTACTGAAAAAGCGAACTCATCACCAGTGATAACACAGCTCAACAATTCTGCATTGATTTCTGTTTGCTCTAACGGATCGGCTGCCACACTCTTCCGTGTTTCTCGCTGTTGTGACGTGAGATTTTTGGGAAACATTTTAGCACAAATCTTTCTCATACCAAGATCTTCAGTTATTAGACAAACCATTTCTCAACTGTTGTTCAGTTCTTCTTCAATCATTTTCACGGATAATCCTCTGATTGTACGAGTTCACGCACCCTCGCCAAATTGACATTTGTCCGTGAGGTTGATGGTCGTCCACTGTGGTCTTCATCTTCAATATTCGTTCTGTCTTCACTGAACATTTTATGCCAAAGAAAAACTTGAGCTTTTGACGTAACCTCTCCAAAAGCTTTCTGAAGCTTACCGTAAGTTGTCTTCGCGTTTTCACCCAATTTAACGCAAAAAGAAATGGCATACCGTTGCGCAATATTATGCAGTTCCATTTCCGTGACAAGATACATAAACACGTGTTAACTTATTACAGCACAACTCACGACTGAGCAGTTACATTGATGTGCCACTTGGACTAGAAGCAGCTTATAAAACAAGGTCAAAGATAGTGTGTCTACGCAAGCCTGCAGGGTTGCTACATCTTGCAAAGAAAATCAGTCATTACTTTATTGTCGCATGTCGTATGTTCAAGGAAAGTGTAGACACTTATTTTGTGAAAATAAACATGTACCTCGAGCTCCAGGAAGGGTAGGTGAGCAGACAATAGTGGTAAGAAGGATCCATGTAGAACGACTGCATGTTGGTGAAGTAACCTGTGGTGTTTACTAATAGTGCACTGCTCTAGTTCAGATTTTATAAGCAGAACTGTTAACACGTGTAGATTAATGTACATTCATTTGCAGAATGAACTCTTCGCTATAAGGTAGCGTGCACACCATTTCCGAGCGTAGTTTTAGTTTGCCACTGTTTGCCGTAATTTAACTCTCAACTAGAACTGCACCTTTCTTAAGAACCGATCGTACCAACTTTGTTCTCCGGTCACGACCCACGGCCTTACTTTTGCCAGTACTTCGATCTGCCTTCCCGACCGAACACACATTTCTGGACTAACACCCCTAAGAAGAAGAGGGGTATCATAGGGAAACCATTTCCAAAATTAATCTCCAGCGCAGAGCGGAAGTTTAATCTTGTTAAGTCTTCATCTGGTCGAGATCAGAAGTTAGTGATAAAATATGCGCATGTGAACAACATTAACACTAAGCCTGAGCTACTGTTAGCCCTCCTCATAAGAGGAATTATCGTTCTTATATTAACGATTACCATCAATCTCATGTGAACATATTTCAAATTACTTGAGGACGATTGGTTTCATTTTGAGCCACACCACACTGATTAAGTGAGTAATTTTTCATTGTTTGAGGTATAGATTTCTTTTACTTGAAAATTATTTTAACTTTGAAGTCCACATTGAAGAAACGATGATCGATCCTTTCTTGTATATCCTATGTTAAGATTAGCCGTGTTCTTTTGTCCGTGTATTGTGAATTTTAACTGTATGGTTAAGCAGACAAATTGAAGTACGGCTGATGCGCGGATCGGAGATAAGCGCCAGGTATGCGGTATCTGCCTGCTGGAATACCAGCTGCGAGCAGTCCCGTGAGCAGGAAAGTGCCGTGGGTTCCCTCACTCCAGCGACGAGCGTTGGCCACACGGACACACCGCCACCACCACCACCACCACCACCACCACCACCACCACCACCACCACCACTCTAGGCGGTGGAGGGGCCACGAGAAATGCGGGTCCCGTAATGAGCTTGATATGTCACTAGTCGCCTACGAGACACGTCGCGGCGCGAACGTCACGAAGGTAGGCTTGCGCTCGCTCGCTCGACTCATTTACGAATTAACAGGTGTAAAAACGCAGTTCGTCTGCTGGGTGTTTACGTACTAACGAGAATTGCATCTTCTGAAATCCGCTATTATTGAGGCTTACTGTTATTCCTACAATGACTGGAAGTCCACAGGCCTACTTATGATTTGTTACGGCTGTGCTGGGGGGTACAAAAAATTAAAATCATGCCAAAGTGACTATCAGTTGCATATGGCACCACTTCTTTGAAACGAGGACATAACCAGACAAGACTAAATGCTATAAACAAGCCGTTATACCATTTATATCGAGTATTTATACTAAATTTTGTTGTACTTTCAATCAGTAAGACTTCATAATAGCAGATTACAGTAGAAGGCGCAATTTCCGTCAGAACGTACACGTCGAGCTGCAAGCCTGCCGAGCAGAGCGAGCGAGTTACGGCCTGCCTTCGTGACGTACGCGCCGCGGCCTATCTTTCTCGTGGACCTCGTCGCCTAGCCCGCGCAACACGCCAACGTTCGGCTCCGAGCAGAAACCACAGGAAATCAGTGTCGGTGGAAAGGTGCTTGCCAAAGGTCTTAACTCTGTCGTGTTATGAAGAGCTTGTGTGTATCTAAGTTAATAGATACTGACTTTATCTGAAATTTATCACGTTGGCGCCGGTTTGGATTCATTGCGCACAGTTGGGAGTGGCGTGTTGTATTTGGTGGCACCGTTGTTAGATGTGTGTTTGGAAATTGTTCGTTAGCTATCTTTTTGAGTCATTTCACGCCATTTGCTGAGTATGCGAGGTTCGCTGGGAGTTACTTTTATTTTGCATATAGATGAAGTTGTGCTGTGTCTGGTATGTGGTGTTGTGGTTTGAAAGTTTGTGTGTTTTTTTTTTCAGTAATGGACGTTAAGTTTGTGAGCAGATCATTGGCTGTGGCAATGGGCTATGGTACGGTGCTTACGATCATGATCTTTCCTTCAAGGACAGGTCAGACATTTTGCCATTTCAGATTCACTTGAGAATGGCTACAAAGCCTAAATCATGATTGTGTGCAATAAACGAACAATTAATGCCCAAACGGCGGAAATTTATTTGAACAAGAGTGCGCCAGCTTAGATTTATTTGTCGGTGACTCGTTGGTATTTTGTCCTTGTTTATTTTGTTTTTAAGCCATTAAGTGTGGTTTGACTTTACAATTATACTTCTTGTGTTTAACTGCTTACAAGAAAATTGAGGTTTTGGGTTTTCGAGTGGTGCATGGATTCATTGTTATCGAATGCTTCGTTTGAGCCATAGATCAAGTGAAAATTTCGAATCCTGTCGCAGTCACTTTTGTAGCGTTATTGAATGTTTACTATTTTTTGTGTGACTGTGCGTGTTTTTGTATGGTGCTGTTATTGGTATCGAGTTTTAGCTTCTCCCCACTCTAGAGCCAGCACTTTCTACACTTTCTACACTTTCCCCATCCGCTATCGTTTTATAGCTCTAGTGAAGTATTTTGCGTTCCTTTATTCGTGGGTCTGCTTCGTAGAGTTACGATATCCGTACTGTAGAAGCTGGAAATAGAGGTGTCCGCCATCTTTATGGCATGGGGTCGGAGCAGATCGTATTGCTCAGGGTTCAGATCTGGAGTGCTTCCCATCTGAAGGACATTGCAGGTATTACTTCAGATTAGGTAACGGTTGCTAACACCAAATATACGACGTTTATTATCACTGCCATAATGAAGAGCAACGTAGAAAAATGAAGCTGCCTGCTACACTTCCGTACGCTGCACGCGTCTTACATTTTGTATATTCTTAAATTCTTTGCGCAATATGAAACACGAATGAGGTGAAAAGTGAAGTCACGTTTTGAGAAACAGTCGACACAAATACAAGGCAGTTTAAAAAAAAGGACTAATTGAGAAATTACCATCATAATGGGCGAGAATTCCGTCAGTTTGGGAGGGGATGGATGACGCCATCAGCCATGATCCGCGCAGATCCTGCAGCGATTGCCTAACAAGACACTTTCACGTTGATTGTAAGGGTAACGGCTGGAAATTTCTCGAAGCAGATAATTTGTTTCAGTTTTTAACAGAATTATAAAAATATTCATTTTGTAGCGTCTTTCAGGCCTGACGGAAGAGGAAATGTACTCCAAAGTCTTAAAATTGCAAACGACATTACGAGAAATTCCCAATTTTGCTTTTCCAGTAGATGTTAAAACACGTGAACGAATAGGTACAGTGACACTGGATTAGAAGCACAAGGCGACTTTCTTTCATTTACTTTTATCACTAAATGGTGAATCATGGAAACCATATTGTTTATTTCACTCAGGGAGACGTGGTGATCGGATCCCCTGAGAAGAACGGATTTGCCCGCCTGGCTTCCACTGCCAAACCGCTCCAGCTGCATCACAGCTGCCTCACCGGTTTAAACGGCTTAACAAGACATGAAATACCGAAAGCCAATGTCTAACGAAATGGTCACCTGCTCGTTCAGCTGTGAGCTTTTGAACTTAATGCTTCCATACCAAATGCTTTCAAGCGCATGCTGAAGCTTCCCTGCTATGCGAATCCAACTAGGAATATGCTGCCAACGGAAGGTGAGCACATGATGTCTTTTGTACTTTTGATAAGGATTTCACTCAGTTGGCAAATTATTTGACTACAGGCGTTAAACGATACCCGCGTAATATGTGCACCACACACGTCTGAACACCAGTCAGTCGTGCTGCAAGTCTCGTGCTACAGCAGTACAAGTAAACATTGCCCACCAACGGATCTGGGCTTTCTGTTCCACAATTGGTTAGTCAAATTACGATTGAGGTACAAGTTATCTATAACTAATATTACGTATTATTCTCCAGTTTCGATATTTTTATGTTTTTTAATAACAAATGTGTAAATTTGACGTATCAGCATAATTTACACTTCTACTGAAAATGTGGTTACAACCAGTAGCAGAATGAAACAGCAGTGGGAAGATGAATAAATTGAGAATTTCCTGTGGCAACCGGGGGGGGGGGGGGGGGCAACCACAGAAGCTCAACTAGCAGACCCGTTTTAGCACCAGGATAAGCTTTCTATAAAAGTCTGAGGAAACTTAACATTGATTTAGAAAACTTTGCTGTCATGTAACATGTACTTTAGGTTACACTGAACTGCTGAGCCAAAGTCAAAAATCTTGCTTCGTGTGGCATAAGGTGCAATGCACACACTATAAAATTCAGTACTTTACTTTGAACCATGGAGGTAAGTTTTACTTCAAAGACAATCGTTACTGAGAAATTAAACTGATTGAGAAAAAGATAACATGAGACTGACGATCACAAAATTTTCTCCGTTTTTTAACTCCAGAAGAAATTTTAGACAGCCTCTTCTAAATACACATAAAATGGATCTCATCTTTAAGAAAAGCACTGAGCACTACTATGCCTCAATGTATCAGCACTGCACGACTAATTAACACAGAGTCAAGAGTCTTTCACTACACATACAGTGCGCTCATTTTGTCCCAATATAACAAAGGTGAATTATTTACAGTAGCAGTAAACGTGAGAACCTTACACAGGTATTTCTTGTAATTCAAGGCATCACACTCATAATTAGTTTCCAAGTTCCATCTGTGGTCTTCAAAGCGCTGCCCACATTAGTGGCTTAAGTATCAATTCACGTAGAACTTTCTATACTAATACGTTTTGGTTACATACAAACCTAGGTGGATCCAACCGAAACCTGTCAGTGTTGAGCTATGACCTAGACAAATCTTTCACCGAATGCATGCAACCGAATCTGATGATTTAACGAACTGCAGCAGTTTGTAGCCGTAGTCCGCCATGTATCTCATTACTCAACCGAACCATTTCTGAAAACACTTCCCCTTTTTGTCTCAGCTTCAGATGCAACCACCCTTTACTCCGCAAGCGTTCCTTGTCAAAAAGTAAATGTTAGCGGGATTCCAGCCGCAGTGACGTGTGCACAGCTCACCACCTGTGCTACCATACGGCAGATACGACGAAAGGTCGGGCGGGACACACATCGGGGCCGAGCGTCGGGCGAGTGACGGCCGTGCTCCGGTCCGTTCCTGCAGGGGCCACACGTGACCGTGTCTGTTGTTCCTTGTAGTGACTCCAACGCTGTCATCTGTGTTTCTGTTTGTGAAAGCTGTAAAACATGTTCACTAATTTTCGTAATGGTCAATTAGGACTTATAGCACTTGCTTTAGACGAAGAGGAAAAAGAACTAAGGCAAACAAGAAGAAAATTATGGATCAATAGTACAGGGAGAGTTTCGAACATTATTTTCTCATCTCATAGATGATGAGACTAAGTTTTATGAATATTTTAGGATGACGCAGTACACCTGTAAACTTTTAAAGAAACTAGAACCAAGACTGAGAAAAAACGACACTTTCTGGAGAGTATCAGTTTCACCCAAAGAACGGCTGCCTGTTTTTTAAGGTAGGTTAAAGAAAAGTACACAGAACACAAATAAGAAGTTTTAAGGACAGCATTTTTATTTTATTACTTTAGTAATTGAAAGATAAATACATAAGTTAGTAAATAATACAGTTAAATTCCTACTACCCTAAGAAAAACAAATGAGGACTATTCAGTGAATTAGTTTTTGATGCTGATGAGGATGCAGGGGAACTTTGAGGATGATGGCTTTGGTTATTTATATACGAATTGTGGAATCCCTTTGCAGATCCAAAAGCTGCTGCGTAGGTTCTGTTGACTCGTTTTCCACAGGTCAAGGATATGTTGTTGAAACAGATTTTGCTGAGGAATTGGAGGATGATGGAGTAAGTTGACAGTTCAAAGTCTTGTACAATTGAAAAAATCCTACTTTTAGCTTGATGAAAAAGTGGATGTGACGATTTTAGGGCTGGTGCTATACCAGCCAAAAAAGCATCTGGGTTTTGTATTTCAGTTTTTCAGCCTTTTTCTGCCAAAATCTAAGCCATGAGCTGGCTTGATGCAAATTCTTGTGGTTTAACCTCACGCTGAAGTTTTCGTTTCACTGGTGTTTTCATAAACGTGTTCTTATTCGAAGTGACGGACGAATGGGCTGAGGACGTTTGGGAATGCCGAGTGCGCTCTACCAAATTCACTGATTCACTTCCCTGGGTTTTAATGACCCATTCTTCATCTGCAATGTCGTCTTGTGTAGACTCTCGTTTTCAACAGGAGACTGCTGCTCTTGGGAATCTGTATTTGATACTTGTTTATGCTCATTATTGTCTTGTGTGTAAGGAACATTGGAAACTGTTTCTCGTTCTACCATGTAAAGTAACAGGAACTTTAAAAGATCTTCATACTTATATTTATGTTGATGAACAGCAGCTTGTCCTGAAACAGTTTTCCTTTTCTGCAGGGTCTTCCTTTGTTGGCCACTAACAGATGCCCATTTTTTTTACATTCCTCTATTCCACCTGTAACAAAAAAAATTAAAATCGCTTAATTATATTACAAGGTTTAAAATGCTGCAAATATTTTATATATTATACAGTATTTCTCATCGTATACAGTTCAATTTTTTTAGGTTCCTTGCTACAGGAGATTCCTTTAAAACTATTTCCTTTAGCTACAGGTTGGGAAAATCCACAGTTGGAGCTATCGTCCATGGCACCTCTAGAGCAGTTATCGATTTATTGTTAGAAGACGTGATGACTGTGCCACATGAAGAAAAATGGAATCCTATAGCTGAGGAGTTTTGGACAAAATGGCAGTTTCCAAACTGCATTCGATCTTTAGATGGAAAGCACGTAACTATACAGGCTTCAAACAACTCAGGAAGTCTATTGGAATTACAAAAAAACATTCCATTGTGCTCCTTGCTCTGGTTGACTCAATTTTATTGCAATAGACGTGGGAGCATACGGAAAAAAAACTGATGGAGGCATTCTAGTAAATTCAAACCTTGGAAAGTCACTGGAAAACAATATGCTTACCCAAAGAGTAAAACTTAACCCAGAACTGATGTTGAACTTCCAATGGTAATTGTAGGCGATGAAGCTTTTCCTCTCAAAACATACTTGATGCGACCATATCCTGGCAGGAACTTAACAAATGACAAGGCTATATTTAATTATCGTTTGAGTCGGGCAAGAATAATATTCGAAATGCATTTGGTATATTGCAACAGAAATTTCGAATATTTAGAAGAATCCTTCAGGGAGATCCTAATAACCTTACAATGACTGGGACGGCTGCGTGTGTACTGTACAACTTTATTCGAAAAATCGAAGGTTATAGGGTGCCCAAAAAGAGGATGTATCAAAAGGAAACTGCTGAGGGATCCGGAAGATCATCAAATCTTCGAAAACTACCTCGAATTTGTGGGAGATCAACTGGATGCTGCATTTACTGTACGAGAACTCAAAAAATTCCTGAATTCTCCACAAGGGACTGGAATGGAAGGAACATGTCGCCTCGGCGATATAACTATGACAAACCAAACATCTGTTTTCAAAATAAAAAGTAAATAAATATCTTTCGGGTATTAAAACTTGTATAGTTTTTATCTTACCTTTGGCTTGTAGATCTGTTGCAATTGCCTTCCAAATTCGGTCTTTGCACTCGATATTCCTGTAGTTTCCACTTGCCGGATCGTAAAGAACAGGAAACTTACGAAGTTGTTCTATTAGTCGTTCCACATCCATGTTTTGTACACAGAACAGTTTTGCGCAGTTGCACAGCTCACAAGACAACTCTACCGTCAGGCCGTGTCCGTCACGTGAAAAACTGAACACTGCGAATCGCGCCCGGCCCGCTGACGTTCCCGTGCACGGCCCGGTCAAGTGGGCCCCCTAGGCTACATTTGCTTTAATGATGTATTTCGTTGTCTGGGTGACGGCCGATACGTCGGACGTGTCTCGCATGGACATGCATGTCCCGACCTAAGGCCGGTCGCTCACAGCAACGAGCTCTAAATTTTCGTACGACGTTCTATAGAATCGAAAAGTGTTTTCTGAAGACTTCCGTTAACTAATCACTCACAAATCTTTGTACAGCGTCTGAAAAATTATTAGAGTTACGTTTCAACCTACTGCATCATGAGGAGATAGCAAATTAACCCATTTCCTTCGGGAAATTACATGTCTACTTACACAAAAGTAAGTTAATATTTTAATAGCTTGGCTGAGCAAAATCTATTTGCATACCTCAAAATATAGTACCAGTACAGACAGCAGAAAGAAATTTGGCAACTTTTTGACTAAAAACAAACGGTAATTGTAGCAGCACTTCCGTATTTATATCAAAGTTGATAGTTTGGACAAAGGTAATGAAACTATAATCGTCCAGGGCTCCACGGCCCATGCGTTATGAAAGCTTTATGGGGTAGTACTGTGTCGTTCTGAGAGACTCGCTCACAGTTTTAGTGACCTCCTCCTGAGGGTACTTGCTATTGTTGCCAACAACAGACACGCACGCGTTCTTACTATCCGCGCGCTGCGCCACAGTCTTGGTCGCAACTTATCTGAGTTTTGAAGGGTGCAAAGGAGGTTCTTAGGCGATGGTTACAACCGCACGGCCACGGCAACGAATGAGAGAATGCGAGGTGGGAGGTAGGCAGGACACCTCGTGTGGAGAGCGCCGACGGCCGGAACGGTGAACACCTTCGCCGCGCTGGTGGGGAGTCTCCTTACGGCGCCCGTAAGGTAGAGCAAATGTCATGTACGTGTTCTGCACACTGGCAGCGTATACCGTGCGCCACAGTGCGGAGACTTCCGTGGAGACGAAAGCGGTAGGCCAGTGGCAAATGGGCATACAGAAGCACGGGCCTTACATCCACCTCGGGCAGTAGAACAAATCTACGGTACCAGAAGGCCGCAAAGACTGGGGTAGTGCAGTTAGATGCAATGAAACCTAAGACGGCGAAACGCAAGCCACCAAATTGCACTGCATTCTATTCGGTGGTCCAATCATTACCGATCATGGAACATTATGAGAGGCAGTCGACTGCAGCAGATCTCCACTATCTCCACTACAATTTTCCCACTCTTCCACTGGCAACCAGAACCTTTGTTGTAATTAGAGTTTGACGTCATGCCCTGTCGCTTTAAGTGATTCAGTACAGAAAAAAAGAACAGTAGACCCATAAGAAGGCCACTGCAACTGTGCCCAAGAGATGGTTTCGTCAATGATAGTTACTTTGACTCGCTTCCATACCAACAGAACTCTTGTGACGGAACTTTAAAGCATTCCACAAGTCAGTTTCTGACAAATATTCTTAGTTTGCATACAATTTCACGCGGTTCACGGTTGGTTTCAGTGTATTTCACGTCTTAAGGGTTCGACACACGCACCAATGGAGCTATCTATGGAAGGACCGACAAACTACATGTGCAGGCGTTTCGATCTACCGACGAACATTCTTTGTTGGGGTGTTGGGCGAGTAGGATGACCCGACAGCCGCCGCCGGCTTCAGACCTCATACCTTGTGAATGATCTGCGGGGTTACGTGAAAGACTGCAGTTTCATCCGCCTCCAGCCTCGCCTCCCCTTTTCCAGACAGTCTGCGCCACCGCAATTTTTTGAAGTTGTGAGTTCGGTAACGAGGGACCAGCTGCTTCGCGTGTGGTAGGATATGAGCCAACGTTTTGGTATTTGTAGCGTAACATGATAGTCACTCTGAATGTGTCAAAATTTAAACATTTCTCTTTCCAGAAATGTTTGAATTTTGTTTCTGGTTTTTACTCTGGAAGCAATAAATGTTTGAAATCTTTCTTTTTGAATAGCCCTGTAATTGCTTCATTGATGTAAGACAACGTCCAGCATATATCAAAGTCTCTGCTACGAACAAAGCGTGCAAGTTTTTTTTTCCCCCACACGTCTAACAATTCAATTCATTTCTCAATTAATTAGCATTGAAGTTAGCCTACCAGGCCGTTCCGCGCTTAAATTCAAGCGTCCTAAAGAGACTTTCGCCAAACGTGCCCGGTTTCCTAAGACCAGAAAAGATAAACGATAGTGGGGATCGAACCCCAGCCACAGACAGCAGTCTCGTGCGCTGTCATCTACGCTATGATAACTGACTGTGGCCGGCACTAATGCGTGTCCCCAACAGCCTGATTGGCTAACTTCAATGTTAACTCTCCAACAGCACAACGTATCTAACTTTCTATTTATTTCTCAGCAACCTACCGTGGCACATCCCTTGCAAGATATTACGATCCTCTCAACCCGTGATGAAGTGTGAGCCTACCCTAGATACCTATGACGACATTTAAGTGCATAATATCTGAAATTTGATATGTTTCACACAAAATTAATGTTTTGATTTGACGGCTGCACTTCCACCGCTAGACGTGACGAACTGTCCGTTCACGGTGTACGGCACCTAAGTAAACATGGGAGGTTAAGTAACGTTAAGTCATTTAAGAAGTTTATCAACGTATTTTCCTCTTCGGCAAAATGCATTCTTTCCGTAACTGGAAAATATTACACAGCAATCACACCACTCTTTCGATTTACATGTAGCTCTATTATCCAGCACGGAAAAAGTTTTCTGGATTTTATCTGCTTTGTAACATTTCGGATGACAATTTTTCATAGGATACCAGTTTAGTAAAATATTTTCAAATCTCATTAGCTAACCTATCATCAAATTGCTATTTTATTTTCTGTATTTTAACAGTTACAGATTTTTGATTGGCACTTCCGTTAATACACGAAATGCGAGTATAAGACTTAAATCCTCTCACCTGGTCTAAAGTAATACTTTTCTCGAAGTTGCGACAAAGGCGAAGTGTACTGTACCTGGTAAATAAGCAGCAGTGAAGCTGAATTTCGCCACTGGAACAGAAAACACGATACCAATAGCTGTGTTCATTGAGGAAATTGTGATGGTAACATCCTGAAAACGCTGATTCCGGAAATATTGCGATCACAAAACTTAGGCAACAGCACTATCAGCCCGTATGATGGCGGCGCCCAACTCAGAGCGTTGTTCAGTACGAGGTAAACATTCGCACAGCAATTACATACCTAAGTACATTATATTTAAATTTACTTTCGGCTATTTGCACAGACATTCTATTTTGATTTTGAACAAGCTAATATCCAAGCAGTATATCGAAGACAAATGATATAAATATTAACTTCCTGTTTAAGCTACAATGAGCGAAATGTTTAAATTTCTTACGAGTCAAAGTCATCTAAAGAAACAACGAAATTGCACGCAAGGACGACTATTTTACGCAAATTTGTTAGTTTCACGACAATTCCAAGCACTCACTGTCAGCAGTAAGTGTAACAAACTCGTAAAAAAAAAAAAAAAAAAAAAAAAATTGTGCTAGAATCATATTCGACTCGGGTACCTTCCTTGCCATACTATCTTCCCAGATTTGAAAGTAACGACGAGCAACGTGTAAGGTTTTTTCCAGTTCTACCAGTCGCTAAATGGTTTATTTCTCGTGTACCTGGTGCATTTATTACGTAATGTGCGACACCATGTGTAGACTTACTTCGAATTTTAAATTAATTATTTAAACTTGCATTTCATGTTATGCTATAGAAATTAATAAATTGTGCATTACCATGACTTATTTCTAAGGTCAACTATAAATCATGTTGGAGGTTCCAAAAGTCACAGTAACTGCTAATTGTGGGAATACAACACCAATGAATTGGAGATCCTCTAACATCTGGCAGTGGGTAAAAATTTATGTAACAGCCTCACATGACCATCCTTTTTCGTCAAAAATCGCTTTATCTCGGCAACTCGGAAATGCGCAATTCATCCGTTCTTACATAATTACGGAAATATTTTGCTCCCTGTTCCTTAAGTAGAGGAACGTGGGCGAATTTCTTTCCTTGCATTAGCCGCATCTTTGGCCACAGGTTTCTGTGCCCTCCAGAATAGCCAAGACAAACTCCAGTTTCTGTTTGTGTAAAACGAAGCAGTACTTCGTCGAACAAACTAACTTTACGTTAACAAATGACAGCAACACACCGGCGCTGCATTCGCCGAATGCAGTCGGTCGGGACGTGTGTAGGCTGCCATGAAATAAGGCGGTTGGCATGCGTAGGGGCCTCTGAAGTGATAAAAGTTCTACTTACCACCTAATACCTATGCGTCCAGTGTTAAGTTTAAACACATGTATTGCACATCGTTAATTACTTGGAATGGAGGTACACCCTATGCGCCTGGCTTACAACACCGTTGCCAACTGTGGTTCATTTTTTCATGAAGCCTTTGACGCACCAAAGAGTCCATATTTTACTATAGAACGCAGCTACTGCAGAAACTGTCAGAAATCTGTAATTAATGTCTGCACTGATGAGAAACTTGACCTAAGAGTATAGTAACGCTATTTTCCGAATACGCAAGGAATAATCCTTTCAGTAAGTAATCTCAAGTTCCGTATGCACAGCTTGTATCGACATCATGAAGGAGGTTAGCCATAGCCTGTGCAGAAACTATCAATATTTCGTAATAACTACGCTGTGCAGGACATCAGAACACGCTCCCTACTCACCAGGGACTGCAGGGACGAACACACCAGGGCACGCTGCCCGCGTAATGCAGGCAGCCGCCTCTCGTCCTAGTGTCGCTGCTGGAGTTTCCACGACAAACTGCAGCCACACATCCCACTCCACAACCTACAGCAGACCGGGCTAACGGGGTCCCACAGCGTGCACAGACACCCACATACAATGTCTACCGACTGCAGCGCCCTCCGTACCAGGAATCGACACGGATCACCTCTCGATATCAGACAATGCTCGCAATCTACACAACGAAAGCGCACTCTCATGGCAGACTTGCTAAAAACGATTGCCGATGTATATGTTAATAGGAACAAGCTTGGTTTCTGGTTCCGTAGATTTTGGATTACATTCAGTTTTCGTTCCACAGACCCAAAAAATTAGAAGATTTTCGTGGGTGTGGAACGTGTCAAAAAGTATAAAAAAAAAAACGTAAAACATTTGAATATAACAGTCACTATCCTGATCACTTGTCAGGACACTGTCAAAATATGTGAATATATTACAGTAAACTGGAACTGCTAATAATTCTGTTCCTCTTCCTTTTAGGCCCCACCTGCTTCTGTCATCTCTATATCCCATACAGTTTTTATTTTGTTGCCCCATGTAATTATCTTTTTCTCATAACAAAGCTCCTTCAATTTCTGAATTACTTTCTTCAATAATTTGCAGTATTCTTTGGAATGCGTTACAATCCTAGGAACCGAACTGTTCCTAAGTATAGATAGTGTCTCCTTTCTGTCCCACATGATATTTTTATTCCTTGTGTAATCCATAGTTTATGTCTTGACTTCTGCGTGATTTGAGTAACCTTTCAGAGAAAACAATTTTCAGTACTGGAGGTAATTTTATTAATGAATGTTTCGTATTTTCCATTTAAGTCAGAAGTATTGTAAATATCTATCCAGTTCATGTCTTTGAGCAATTTCCTAACTTTCTTCATTTTCGACCAATTTATTACCCTCCTGTACTCCGATTTAATAGATTTTTATTTTATCCTGACAAATATCAACATTTAACACCAGATGCTGCTTGTTGTGATCAGATAGCCCATTTATTATTGGTTTTGTGATATGACTTTCTCCCCAGATTTGCTTACAAAGATATTATCAATAGCAGCCTCAGAGCATTTACATATCCTAGTTGCAGAGTTCATAGTAGGAATTAAATTGAATGGTAGTCTTACTGACTGCAATAATTGTTCACTAACAGAGCTTTCCAACAAATCTTCATTAAAATCCTTGTTTATACTGAGAGATGGGGCCAACAGAGCTTTCAGATTTTTTATGAAGAGGTTAAAATATCTGCATATACCTACTATTATAAAGGACTTATAATGAAATACTAATTCTGTCGCACAAGCTTCTAACTGCTGCTCAGAGCAAGCTTTATTAACATCAGTAGTCTTGAAATCAAAACAGTTTGTGACAAATGTGGCAACTTCTTCTTTCTCCATATTTTCTCTACAGAAGTAAGAAGCTAACTTAAAGTCTGCCACACTTAACATATCCATACCAGTGGTTACACGATGTTCGAGAGGCAGATTATGTCAACTGGTTTTATCAACTCTAATTCTTCGACACAAATAAGCAACTCATTAAGCTTACCCCTTAGTCCTCAGATAGTCTGATGTAATAATGGTAACTGATTTTGTGCACTGGCTGAATTACGGCTGGATGTACCTAATTCTCCTGTTAATTTTAGAGTATCTCTAGTTTCAATCATAGGCCGTTTGCTTTCTAGCTGCCTCTTTTATCGATGTGAGTGTCATTTTCAGCCTGTCTCTGATCAGCTTTTGTTCCTGCCCTCCCTACCATAAAAATCTGCTCTTCTGTCACTTGTAACCACTGGTACTTCACCACTTGTGCCAAAAAGGTGAAACCGATCAAAAACGACAGCTCTTTTTTAAAAAAAATTCGCCAATTACTGTTGTGATATTGGATAATGATATATTAATGTATTACGTTAGTTTTAGTTTATAATTGCAGTTATTATTTTCAGTTAATTGTTGATCGGTTTCACCTCCTCAGTTGGGGTGAACCTGATCACCAGTGTATTTTGTACTCAGGAACATAATCAGACTTCCAGTAGAGTGAATCCGATCACTATTTTGATTTTTAAAAATATATTGCTGTATTTATAACAACATTTTTCAATTTTATTATTTTCAGTTAATTGTTGATCGGTTTCACCTCCTCAGTTCGGGTGAACCTGATCACCAGTGTATTTTGTACTCAGGAACATAATCAGACTTTCAGTGGAGTGAATCCGATCACTATTTTGATTTTTAAAAATATATTGCTGTATTTATAACAACATATTTCAATTTCTAGATTGAATAAATTTTTACAAGCACATTAAACTTGAGATTTTTATTATAAAAACACTTGCATTCACAAAATTTGACAAACAAATATTAATTTTTAGTTATTGTATGTCATAATCAATGTGAAAAGTATTTACTAAATCTCAATCATCTATCCCTTCAAAAATAAATTTATTTGTACTGGAATAACTTTTTTAATAGTTTGGCTCTTTCTGCCTCAGTTTCTGGAAAGACAAAATAAACATTACCATCAAGAACTTTCTTTCTCAGAAATGTCATTGAATAGGTGTCATTAGAGATGCTTTCAATTTTATCAATAAAAAACCTGAATCTTTCTTTCGTAGGAAATTTTACTATGGTGAAATCATTTTCTTTAAATTCGTGTCAATCTTTATCTTCCTCCTTGTCCATATCTTCATTTTCATTTGATTTCGGCTGTTCTAGATCACTGTTAGATGATCCGGATAGGGAATCCTTGCTTGCAGCCTCGTCACTATCATATTTATTGAAGTCAATAACAATTACTTTTCCTGGAGTTAATGCTAAATGCTTTGCTTGGAGTGGCTTTCCTTTTGTTTCATTAGGGCAAACCTGTTTCGAACGCTGCTGCCCAAGAAACTTCCGACGAACTGTTGGCATGTGCATTGTTGCTTCTGGAAGTTGTTGAGCTCATTATTGTAGTTGCAAATGACCAGAACAAGACTGATAGAAACTGTTATGTGCTTCTCATGGATCTGTCACTTCCTTTTGCCTGCGTTTTTAGCGATATATTTCTATCTTTTAAGAGACGATTCTTTTCTGTTCTCATTTATACTAGTCAAGACTGAGAAGAAAATTAAACAATGAAAAATCCAAGATGGAATGTAACAATACCAGAGAAGGAAAGTTGTGACTCACAATATAGCGGAGACGCCGAGTCGCGATAGGCACGACAAAAAGATTCACACAATTATAGCTTTCGGCCATTAAGGCCTTTGTCAGCAGTACACACACACACACACACACACACACACACACACACACACACACACACACACACACACACACACACACACACACACCTGCAGTCTCAGAGAACTGAAACCACACTGTGAGCTGCAGCACCAGTGCATGACGGGAGTGGCGACTGGGTGGGGGTGAGGAGGAGGCTGGGGTGGGGAGGGGGAGGGGTAGTATGGTAGGGGTGGCAGGCAGTGAAGTGCTGCAGTCTAGGCGAAGGGCAGGAGAGAAGGTGGGGAAGAGGGAGGGAGTAAGTAGCGGGAAGGAGATAAATAAAAAAAATTAAAAGACTGGGTGTAGCGGTGAAATGACGTCTGTGTAGTGCTGGAATGGGAACACGGAGGAGGCTGAGGCCAGGAGGGTTACGGGAACGTAGGATGTATTGCAGGGAAAGTTCCCAACTGCGCAATTCAGAAAAGCTGGTGTTGGTGGGAAGGATCCATATGGCACAGGCTGTGAAGCAGTCATTGAGATGAGGGATATCAAGTTTGGCAGCATGTTCAGCAACAGGGTGGTCCACTTGTTTTTTGGCCACAGTTTGTCGGTGGCCGTTCATGCGGACAGACAGCTTGTTGGTTGTCATGCCTGCATAGAATGCAGCAACTTAGCTTGTAAATCACATGACTAGTTTCACAGGTAGCTCTGCCTTTGATGGGATAGGTGATGTTAGTGACCGGACTGGAGTAGCCGGTGGTAGGAGGATGTATGGGACAGGTCTTGCATCTATGTCTATTACAGGGGTATGAGCCATGAGGTAAGGGATTGGGAGCAGGTAAGGATGGACAAGTATATTGTGTAGGTTCGGTGGACAGTGGAATATCATGGTAGGAGGGGTGGGAAGGATAGTAGGCAGAACATTTCTCATTTCAGGGAACAATGAGAAATAATCGAAACCCTGGCGGAGAATGTAATTCAGTTGCTCCAGTCCCCTGGTGGTACTGAGTTATGAGGGGAATGCTCCTTTGTGACCAGACTGTGGGACTTTGGGAGTTGATGGGAGACTGGGAAGAAAGAGACAGGAGATTTGTTTTTGTACAAGGATGGGAGGATAATTGCGGTCAGTGAAGGCTTCAGTGAGACCATCTGTATTTTGAGATGGACTACTCTTCGCTGCATATGCGATGACCACGGTTGGCTAGGCTGTACGGAAGGGACTTCTTGGTATGGAATGGGTGGCAATTGTTGAAGTGGAGGTAATGCTGGTGGTTAGTAGGTTTGATATGGATGGAGTAACTCCATGTAGTTTCCTTCTCAGCTTTTGGCAAGATGAATGTGTAGTTTTTTTAATAGACAAGGATTAAGGGTAAGGAGGGGAACTTTATTTAATTTCTATAATAATGAGTCAGATCATTAACGAGTGCGATCTTTTTACAGTTGTCAACACCTTTCATCCACACTGAGACAGATTCCGATTCATTTATTTTATGACCGAAAGCATAGTCGACATGAAATAGGATGAACCCTTATCTCCGTTGTAAACTTCACAAATCTGAATTGTCCGATAAGCAATGTCATCACGTGAATTGAAATTATCTAGCCCTTTTACTTTGTCGACTTTTGGTCCACACACAAGAGCAACGGTGACCCAGCTGTTACCGTGTTCATTCTTGTCCTTTTTAGGGAGAATGAAGTTCAAAACTCCACCACAAAACACTGATGGCCCATGCAAGATGACTTGGGCGCCTACAAAATCCTTGGTAGTAATAGAAATGTTGTCTATTGCTCTAAAAACTGTAAGATGCCAATGCCTACTCCTCCTAAAATAACGTGGCATAACTAATCTATCTCGATGCTGCTGTCATGCAGCTGCTTGATGACTGACGCTGTCTTTCCAGATTCATTACTTATATAGCTGCCAGTTATCAAACCACAACTTCCAGGCTGTGGCACACAGCAGAAGTGGAAGGGTATTGACCAGAAGACTTGAATTTAGTGTTACGGCCGTCTTGTTAAAACTAGAGATAGGCAACCAGCTACAACACTTTCAAGACGAGATTTTCGCCCATATGAACAAATATTAATGACGATTTAGCATCACAGGGTGCCCCAGAGAGCATCCCAGGGTGTCCCAGAGAGTTACAACACCAAGAAGAATTGCTTCTTGGCTTTTGGCAAGATCAATGTGTAATTTTTTTTTAATAGATAAGGAAGGGAACTTTATTTAATATCTATAGTAATGAGTCAGATCACCAATGAGTACAATCTTTTTACAGCCAGCTGGACAAAACAGAAGCTATACGAACTGGAGCACCTATCAGCTGATTGCTATGATGTAAATCAGCTACACAAACAAAATGAATAGAGACATTTACTTCCAAGTTGGAGACTATACTTTAAAGAGCACCAATTTTAATAGTATATCATTAGGTTAAACATATGTAGTTTTAAGAAAATGAGCGCACTGATGCAAGTAAACTGTAAGGAGCATGGAATACACAAAATTTTTGAACTTAACACAGGCTATTGCATGTACATAGTTCGAAATAAGTATTAGAGTAGAAGAAAATATACACAGGTAATGACCTATCCAATACAACAGGATTAAAAGAAGTCTGAAAGAGAAGTAACAACAGCTACACTTAAAAGAAAGCGATTAGCACAGAAGTTAAGAACTAAGCAACTTACATACAGCATGTAAGTGACAATGTGAAAGGTAGAATGAGATATAGATGTAGAAAACTGTGTGTGACTGAGACGTAAACTATAAAATAACATATTGTACAAGATTTGGTGAAGAGGTGCAGTGGTGCACTTATAGAACTACACTTCTTTACAGACAACATTAGACATAGTGAGCTTGATGTAGAGGGAGAATAAATACCTGACCCAAGACAGGTGAAGAGCATGACCTTCATTTTCTTTCATACCCAAGGAATTGTGCACAAAGAATTCATCCCACCCTACCAAATAGTGAATTCCGGGTACTACTGTGTTGTTTTGCAACAGCTCCAAGAAAATGCATGGCGATACCAGCCCAAACTTTGGTGTCAAGGGAACAGGCTGCTGCAACACGACAACATGCCCTGTCACATGTCCTTGCTCACCAGAACCTTTCTGGCAAAAAACAACACCGCTGTTGTACCCCACCCACCATACTCGCCAGCTTTGGCACCTTGTGACATCGTCCTATTCCCAAAACTGAAACTCAAGTTGAAAGGCCGTCGGTTCAATATTCTAGAGAGGATTCAAGAAGCATCGTTGGTGATGATAAACACCCTCAAAGAACAGGACTTCCAGAAAACATTTGACCAGTGGCAGAAGTGCTGGGACCGGTGTGTATGTGCAGATGGGAACTACTTTGAGGGTGATGGTGACCATTAGTAGAGAAGTAAGGTTTTCAACAGATGGCAGCACCAGTACTGAAAATTTTGCATAGCACCTCGTATAACAAAGCTGCTTTCACCACTGGCCCGGTCTCTAATGCGGTAGGATAAGCTTGTGATGCCGGATGGGTGGATTGGGCAGGTCTTGCATCTGGGTCTTCCACAGGGACATGATCCTTGCAGCAGGGGATTGGCTGGGTCTTCCACAGGTATATGATCATTGCGGCAGGGGATTGGGGGTGGGAGTGACATAGGGCTAGAGTAGGATGTTGTGGAGGTTGCCTGAGCAGTGGAACACCACTTTGGGAGGGGATGGAAGTATCTCGGGTAGGATGTCCGTCATTTCTGGGCATGATGATAGATAATCAAAGCCCTGATGAAGGACGCAGTTCAATCATTCCAGTCCCTGGTGGTATTGGGTGACAAAGGGACACTTCTTTGTGGTTGGTTCCTGGGATGGATGTGAGGATCGGGTGCACGTGGAGATGTGGCACGGGAGATCTGTTAGTGAATTAGGTCTACAGGACATTGCCTGCCTGTGAAGGCCTTTGTGAAGCCTTCAGCATATTGGGCTAGGGAGTTCTCACCACTGCAGATGCGTCTACCACAGGTGGCCGGGCTGTATGGGAAGGATTTTTTGTTGTGGAAGGGGTGGCAGCTGTCAAAGTGCAGATACTGTCGGTCATTGGTGGGTTTGATGTGGACTGAGGTGTGGCCGGAGCCATCTGATAGGAGGAGATTGACATATAGGAAGGTGGCACGAAGGATTCCTCCACCGGGTGAAGTCAATGAGAGAGGAAGTGTTGAGGTTGTGGAGAAATTAGGATAAGGTGCCCTGACCTCCGTTCCAGATTATAAAGATGACATCAACAGACCACACCAGGGGTTCAGAATTTTGGGAAGCTAGGAATGTTTCCTGTAGTGGCCCACGAAGAGGATGGCATGTGGATGCCCGTGGCTGTGCCAGGAATTTGTATACCTTCCCTTCAAAGATGAAGTAGTTGTGGGTTAGGATGTAGTTGATTAGGCATACAAGGAATGAAGTGGTGGGTCTGGAATCTGCAGGGTGTTGCGAGAGGTAGTGTTCAATCACAGCAAGGGCACGGGCATGAGGGATGTCTTTATGTAAGGAGGCTGCATCGACAGTGACGAGTAGGGACCCAGGAGCTAAGGATGTTGGGATGATGGAGAGCCAGCACAGGAAGTGGTTGGTAACTTTAATGTGGGAGGCTAGGTTTTAGACAAGTTTGAGAAATATTTATATTGCAGAAACATTAAATCAGAAGATTAGAGGGGAGGTTATTATGACTACAATAGGTTAATAATCATCATATGGACCTCAGTGCATTTTTTATGAAAAGTTTGTTACTACTTTTTAAGTGGCAATATGTTTAGTCTGTGCAAATAACATTAGCATATCTCTTTCCTTCATTAACATGTATTGTGTATTCCTGTTTCCTGAAATGTTATGCATTCTTGAGGATCTCCTCACTACGAATCTGTTGTAAAAAAAGTACATATAACCTAATTTTATCCCTCAAACAAAAAAGGTTGCACAGTAGTTGGAAGAAAGCACACCCACCTTCAAGAAGTGTAGCAGAAATTATCCACAAAACTACTGCCCAACATTCTTGACATCCATTTGTTGTAGAATAACAGTATTATAAAAAGTATAGATTGCTTTTCAGTATATAGAGGAGATGTTGACTCACAGACAGGCACAACTGAAAGACTATTTAAGATGTGAGCTTTTGGTCAGAAGGCCATTTTCTAAAGTAGACAAAACACACACACACACACACACACACACACACACACACACACACACACACACACATTCATGCAAGCACAAAACACACACAAACAAACACAAACTCATACAGACATACACATGACGGCTGTCTCTGGCCACCAAATTCAGCTCTCAGTGGCCAGAGATAGTGGTCATTTGCATGAACTCAGATGCGTCACATCTTAGGTTCTATTGATCACACACATAAGGGATCAAGTGTTTTGCACTGCACTTGGCCTAGAGACTATTTGCATATCTGTTGGAAGAAGAGGCATTCTGTAGATATCCTACAGTACAGGACCAAAATTTAAACATCACACGCTTCCTCCAGCCCACGCAAATCAGTTGGTTTAGGTGTTGTCCATGGTGGACTTAATGTGGCTTATGAAAGCACTGTTTGTTCATTGTGGTTCCTGAGAAAATGCAAAGAAACCATGATTTTAGGTATGAGAAGTCCCAGTTGTGGGTATGACCACTTCTATAATTTATACTCATGCCAGATCATCAGACTTTTTTACCACTTATTCTTAAGCTGATATTCTCAAGGAACTACAAAACTTTTTCCAATATTGTTAGCCACAACCAAGATTCAGGGGATCAAGACTACCACATCTTTGCAAAACACCTCAAAACTATTTTTTTCCAATTTTGCACAGTGGGCAACAATTATCTAAATAACTAATCATAGCAAATGGCTCAAATTTCAACTGGACATTCTTTAGATGTTCATCTAGGATCACAACTTTTCTGTTTTTGAAAATCTCTGCCTGTTATCCAGATACACACGAAAAACCATAATTTTGGGTATCAAAGGTAACAATTGTGGAGCTGGTCACATCTAGAATATCTGTTCATGGCAAATCATCAAATATTTTACCATTTATTCTTCAGATGTTCTTGGGGAACTGTAAAATATTTTTGATATCATTATGCATCACCAAGAGCCAGTGGTTAAAAGTTACCGTGTTTGTGCACATAAAATATTCATGTAATATACAGTCTACAGTATAAATTTAGTTATAACTAATGTACTGAACTGATGGGAAGGTCATCATATGGACTCTGAGGTCATCAAACTATGTTTTTAGTCAACAAGAATAGTCAATTATTTATAATATGATTTAAATGGATAGATAAAAAATATATTCACCAAGTGGTGTCAGGAGAACACATACACAAAAAAGTTTCACATGTACAAGCTTCTGGAACCAGTGGCTCCTTCTTTTGGTAGATGAGTTGAAGGGGAAGGAAGATAGGTTTATGAAAAGGTGTGCAGTTCAAAAAGATCACCCAGATCCCCAGGTCAGGGGAGACTTAACGGATGGGACTGCACTAGACGAGATTTGAAAATGTGGGAGCTTAACAGTATAAGACAGGATAGTATGTAAGATACAAATTAATACTGAAACATAGTAGATGAGTTATTAAGAGTGAAAAGCTAAGTGCATTGTATGTTACACTGATGGGAGGCGGCAGCAAAAAATAGACAGGTCATGAAATGACAGATGTAGGAAACTAAGGAGAAGTTACTGTGAAGAAATGCTGAGATGGAAGGAATTAATGTAAATTAAGGTTAGGTGAGTGGCAAGGACCTAGGACATGTTGTAGTGCTTGTTATCACCTGCAGAGTTCTGAGAAACTGGTGCCTGGAGGAAGAACCCAGATGACACGTATGGTGAAACAGGCACTGATTGCATGACTGTCATATTGTAGAGCGTGCTCTGCAACAGGATATTGTGTGTTGCCTGAGTACACTCTCAGCCTATGGCCATTCATCCTGACTGATAACCGGGTGGTAGTCATGTTGATGTAACAGGCCGATCAGTGTTTACATAACAGCTTGTATATGACATGTCATTTCACAGGTGCCTCTCCCTTTTATAGTATTTGTTTTGCCAGTTACAGAGCTGTAGTAGGTGGTGGTTGGAGGGCACATAGGGCAAGTATTGCAGTGGAGATAGTCATAGGGGAGTGTAGGGATGGAGATGGGCACAGAAGGAGCGTAGGGTCTGACAAGGATATTGGGGAGACAGGGAGGACGATGAAAAGCTATTTTAGGTGTGGGAAAACTCTCAGTCAGAGTGGATCTTATTTCAGGGCATAATTGTAGAAAATCACGGTCTTGTCAAAATAGCTGATTAATACATTCAAGATCACAATAATACTGAGTGACAAGTGGTGTGTTCTGAAGTCCATCATTATCCTCTTAGCAGACAAAAGTTTACACTGATGTCCAAAATTAAAGCAACAAACTGCTATTTCCCCACTTAGTCCCTTAGTTTTGACAGATGTCTGTATTATTGTGTTCTGCACATAAAATGACATTCTGGTGTACGTACAACCATTCCATTGATGACATCAGGGCACGTAGTCACACAACCACAATCGCTGTGTAGAAAGTCACAGACAGTGTAGTATGACACAGAAAAGACGCCTGCCAGACTCTATGCAATGGAGAGTCGTACAAAGAATGGAAGCAGGACAGCTGTAAACTTATGCGGCGCAATCACTTAAAGTGAATCATTCTGTTGTTTCTCAGATGTGGTGACAGTTTATACAGACCAAAACTGTATCCCAAAGACTAGGGCAGAGAAAACCACACATGACATCAGAAAGAGAAGACCGTTATTTGGCTGTAAGGACACAGTGGAATCACCTTACAACTGCACGGCAACTGCCATCTGACATCCCAACATCTTCTGAACATGTTGTATTGAAGCAAACAGTGCACAGAAGGCTTCAGCAGAGTGGCCTTTATTGTCAGAGACTTTCTGTACGTGTACCTCTGATGTTTCTTCACAGAAGGGAACATATAGAGTGGAGTCGTGAACATGCCACCTACACACTTGAACAGTGTTCCAATGTTCTTCTCACAGATGAGTCCCAAATTGGTCTGGAAAGTGAGTCTCAATGGATTCGTATCTGGAGGCAATGTGGTGCAGAATTTTGGAACACAAACATTGTGGAAAGAGACTGATATTGAGGAGGATCCCTAATAGTGTGGCCAAAAATTATGTTGACCATTTGTAACAGCTCTTCATGAAATTGTATGGGTGAATTGGCAAGGTTTTACTGTTGTCAGGTATTGCGACAATATCTTAGGACCCAATGTGTGGCTGTTGTGCAGTGCTGTGGGCCTGGACTTTGTACTGAAGGACAGTGATGCTCAACCTCATAGAGTGTGGTTGATGTTTTTTTGGAAACAGAAGATGTTGCATGCACGACATAGCGTGCTCACTCTTCTGGTCTCAATCCCACAGAGGACATCCCAGATCACTACAAAGATGGGTTGCATCACAACTGCGTCCACCAACCACTCCTCAAGACTGTGAGCAGCTCTGCAGGAAGAACGTTCTCTCCTGTACAGATATAGCATTTGAGGTCTTGCTCTGGTTTAGTCTCTTTACAGTAATACACCACCATTCTCACCTCAGGCTTCACTGGACATAATTACCGCAACAGCCTAGTTGAAAAGCGGATTTCCTGGGCCATCGCATCCAATTATGGCGCTGCTGATCAAAAAACAAGTTCAAAGAACAGCACTTGACGCTCGGTATTATCCTGGTCTTCAATGTACAAGGTGGCAATTATTGAACTAACAGTTTGTGTTAGGTCAATCAAATTGCACAGTTGGCCACAGGGCTTGATGTGAACTAGTATGCACATTACGGTTCGGTGTAGTGACAAGCCACTTTCGTCTGGGTGAGTTCATCAATAAACAAAACTGGTGCATTTGGGGACTGAGGATTGAGAAGTCTCTTCACCTCCAATGGTTGACTGTGTAATGTCCAATGTCCAGTCATGGAATAGTTGGTGAAATACTCCTTGATGGCACAGTGACTCCTGAATGATACATGGAGGTTTTGGAAGATGATTTCATTCCCATTATCCAAAGCGACCCTGATTTTAACAAAATGTGGTACATGCAAGGTGGAGCTTGACACTGTCTAAGCAGGAGAACCTTGGAGACCGCTTACTGTCCCTGGGGTACCCAGAGGCCACTGATATTTACCTCGATTGGCTGCCATGTTCTTTGGATCTGAACACCTGTGACTCCTCTTCGTGGGGCTATATTAAATACAAGCAATAACCCCAAAACCATTCCTAAATCGAAAACACCCATTCAGAAGGTCATCAACAGCATCGATGTTTCGACACTTCACTGGGTCACGCAGAACTTGCTATTCATCTACACCAGATCATTGCCAATGATAGCAGGCATAATGAACATGTCATAACCTTAATCCAAATATCTGTAGTGACATTTAAATGTTGAATAAAGTGTGTTCACACTGTAGTTTGTAACTAATTTGTGTGGTTCTCCCCCCCCCCCCCTTTCTTCATATAGTTCAATGTGGAAACGGCCTTGCCGCAGTGGTTACACTAGTTCCCGTGAGATCACAGAAGTTCAGCACTGTCGGGTGTGGTCGGCACTTGGATGGGTGGCTATCCAGGCCACCATGTCCTGTTGCCCTTTTTCGAGGTGCACTCAGCCTCGTGGTGCCAATTGAAGAGCTACTTGATGAAACAGTAGCGGCTTCGGTCAAGAATACCATCATAACGACCAGGAGAGCGGTGTGCTGACCCCACACCCCTCCTATCTGCATCCTCCACTGAGGATGACACAGCAGTCGGATGGTCCCAGTAGGCCACTTGTGGCCTGAAGACTGAGTGCTTTTCATATAGTTCAATAGTTCTCACCCTGTATTAATAACATACCTCAATAAGGCCATGACTTCCTACAGCCGTGCCCTGAAATAAGATGCATTCTGTCTGAGGTTTTGGCCACCACACCTTGAATAGCTTTCCATCGCCCTCCCAATCTTCACAGTATCATTATCATCTCCCTCTCCCTACCCTATGGTTGTATTGTATTGTATAATATTATATGGAACTGGGGATTTATAAATGATGGAGAGGCTTCATTCCCACCATAGCTCTCAGTGGTTCATAACCCCGCAACAGGCTACAGCAGTCCACTCTCCCCACTGCTGCCCCACACCGAACCCAGGGTTACTGACTCTACGGTTCGGCCCCCAGTGGACACGCCCCCCCCCCCCCCCCCCCCCAAGGAACATCTCACACCAGACGAGTGTAATCCCAATGTTTGCGGGGTAGAGTAATTATGGTGTACGCATATGTGGAGAAAGTGTTTGCACAGCAATCGCTGATATTCTGTAACTGAGGCAGAATAAGGGGAACCAGCCTGCATTCTTTCACTGAGGCAGATGGAAAACCGCCTTAAAAACCATCCACAGACTGGCCAGCGCACCGGACCTCGACGCTAATCTGTAAGGTGGATTTGCGCAGGGTCTGGCAAGTCTTCCCGCATGCAAAGCAATGTGTTAGATTGCATGGCTAACCAGGAGGGCACCCTATGGTTACTACACTTGTGACCATCCCTACTGCAATGCTTGCCCTGTGCACGCTCCTACCATCACCTATTCCAACCCTTGTAACTGGCAAAACAAATACTATCAAATGGAGAGTCACCTTTGAAATGACACATGTTATATACCAGCTATTATGCAAACATTGTTCAGCCTTTTACATCCGCATGTTTACCATCCAGTTGTCTGTCAGGATGAATGGTCATAGGCAGAGGTGTATACCAGCAACACACAATATCCTGTTGCAGTGCTTGCTCTACAACATGACAGTCATGACCTCAGTGCCTGTTTCACCACACGCATCATCTGGATTCTTCCCCCACATACCAGTTTCTCGGAACTCTGCAGGTGAGAACTAGCACTACAACATTTCCTCGGTTCTTGCCACCGACCTAGCATTAATTTACATTAATTCCTTCCATCTCAGTATTTCTTCACAGTAACTCTCCTTTCTTTACTCCATTTTAGTTTTCTACATCTGTTATTTCATGATCTGTCTATTTTTCGCCATCCACCCTCCCACCTCTGTAACATAAAATGCACCTAGTTTTTCACTCTTATTAACTCATCTACAATGTTTAAGTAGTAATCTCTGTCTTGCATACTACCCTTTCTTCCAGCGTTAAGCTCTTAGGTTTTCCAACCTCATCTGGTGCAGTCCCAAAGAACCAGTGTTTCGTTCTCATCTTGTCTAGTAAGTCTCCCCTGACCAGGGGTTCTGGACGACTTTTTTAAAACTGTATCCCTTTTCTTAAACATCTCCAGTCCTTTCCCTTCACCCCTCTTCCTTCCCCTTCAACTCTTCTGCCAGAAGAAGGAGCCACTGGCTCTGAAAGCTTATAAAAGTTGAACTTGTGTGTGTGTGTGTTCTCCAGCCATCACTTTGTGAATAGATTTCTTATCTATCCATCCACATTATGTTTTTAGTCAGCATTTTTTTCACGAATAAAAGTTTATGATGCTCTGTCTCTGTATAATGGGCACTTCATGCCTATACAAATATGCCCTAGGTGGTCTCGCAATGACAAAAATTGGCTCATAAAGATCTTAACACAACTGAGAAGGGCTTACAGTTATGTAACAATACGAGAGAAGGAAAGTTGCTACTCACCCTATAGTGGAGATGCTGAGCTACGATGGGCACAATAAAAAGATTCACACAATCATAGCATTCAGCCATTAAGGCCTTTGTCAGCAGTACACACACACACACACACACACACACACACACACACACACAGAGAGAGAGAGAGAGAGAGAGAGAGAGAGAGAGAGAGAGAGAGAGAGAGAGAGAGAGAGAGAGAGCTGAAAGTTTCAGCTCTCTGAGACTGACCATTCTTAAAAGAAAAATTACAAATATGGCTAAGTACAGGGCTAGCATACACAGCACAGTGCTTTAGAATCCTTCTAGATACCCCCGTCATATCCTGGAGAGTCCTTAGTCTTCAGTGACTAATTATTTTCCCCTCCGAGGATCACTTGTAAAAACAAAGTTTTTATTTAATTTACATGTTATATTCAGAATATTATTGTTAAGTAATGTACATATAGAGGGTGTTCAAAAAAATGTGTATAATGCTTTGAGAGGTGGTAGCACTCATCCAAACAAGTAAAACAAATCCAGTAAACACGGGTCTCGAAACACATACTTTCCAACATAAACGTGTGTTTAAAGGAAGAGCTTCTTGACACAAGGTTGCAGATATTGGCACAGTCGTTGCATTGGCACTTCATTAAATGTGTCTGCAGTGTATTATGATACCTTACTATTCTACCAACCATTAGCTGGTCTGCTGTTAGTTGTGTGGTTCGAGTCATGTTGTAGGCTATGTTAGCTTTTGTTGTGTTTGCATGTCTTACTGTACAGTACTCTAACCTTCGGTATGTATTGTGGTGTTTTACGTTCTTCCAAATGTGGATTCACATTCGTGTTTACTGTTATTGAGCTGGCTGTACATACAGTAGTGTAGTACATCTAAATTTTCTCTCTTTCACCACTTTTTGGCAATGGAAGCCTCCTACTTGACAAGGGAAATGACACATACGATATTCCACTGTGGTTTAGCAAATGGACATAGCCTGCAAGCCCATGCCCTCTACACTGAGAAATATTCACAACACAAGTGTGCTGTTCGGATAACTTAACTAGCACCTGAGGGACACAGGTATCCTTGCACCTCAAAAGACTGCCAGTGGAAGCCCCCCCACACAGTCTGCATGCCTGACATTGAGGAGTGTGTGCTACGTTCAGTGGAAAAAAACCCTGGGGCCTATGTGCAATAATTAGCAGCACCAGTGTCTCACACTCTTATCTGTGGGATACTTCTTGGACAATTGCTGTAACATGTCATTTACAGCACATTCAGGCCCTAAGGCCTCAGGATCATCATGGCAAGATGGCAATTCTGTCAATGGCTGTTGCATAAGTGTGCAGCAGAGCCACTGTTCACATCCAACATTTTATTTTCTGATAAGGCAGGGTTCGTGAGAGATGGTGGTGTGAATATCAATAACCAGAATGTATGGGCAGATGTAAATCCCCAACTAATTCAGGAAAGAGGGCATCAACACCGATTCTCAATCAATGTATGGGCAGACATACTAGGCGACAGATTAATAGTGCCATACATGTTACCACAAAGGTTAACTGGGGTACATTATTTGAACTTCCTCATTAATGTATTTGCCTACCTTGCTGGAGGCTGTGTCATTGCAGCAATGAATACAAATGTGGCTCATGCAAGCTGGCACACCAGCATACTTTCGTTACAATATGCACGAACATCTGATGCAGACGTTTCAGGACTGCCTGCTCATTCCCCAACCTCATTTACCTAGACGTTTGGTTACAGGGACACTCTAACTGATTTTTGCCACACCAATTGAACACCTCCTGTAAACATGTGTATCAGAGAAAGTATGCGTTTCGGGACCCGTGTTTAGAAGACTTATTTTTTCATCTCAATGAATGCTACTATCTGTCAAAGTATTCAATAGTTTTTTGAACACTTCATGTATGACTTCTCAGGAACAAGAAATAATTTTCTACACACAGACTTTATATCCTCAATCTTGTGCTGTTGGGCATGCACTTACTTCAGGACTGACCATAACATTGTTTTCATTTTATCCTGCGAATTAGTCAGCCTGTTTGCATTCCATATTGTTCTTGTCTTCCTAATTATATTTTTAATCACCTTGCAGTACTGTTTATAATGGTCTACTGCAGCTAAGTTGAGACTACATCTAGTGTTTTGAGATGATTCTTACTTCGTTCTACATGATATCCTTATCACATTAGTTAGCCACACAGGTTGCCTGTTAGTTCTAGTACCCTATTTTAAATAATTTTATGGAATGCAACATTCAAAGAACATGAGAAATGTGATGAGAAAAAATGACATTTGTGTACGCTATGAAGTGAGGGAACTTCGTTCAAGTTACCACCAGGTTTTTATCACAACATTTCATGAGGACGTGCCCAACCACATGATAGTATATACACAGATGAACCTGTTTACTGCATCGTTATCATGTGTTTCCGACAACGGGCACGGGAGTCCAAGTGCAATAACACTGTGGTCAGTGAGTACTTGCTGCTCTTGTTCTTATAATGATTTTAAAAAAAATCTGTTGCCACTGGAATAACATTCCTAAATAATTTGTAATTATATTTAATATGTGTGTGTGTGTGTGTGTGTGTGTGTGTGTGTGTGTGTGTGTGTGTGTGTGGTGGGAGCGACATGTACGTGGTGGTTTGAAAGGCCATTTACCCTTTCACTAAATGAGTAACCCTCTAGTAGTAAAGAATGAGCAATAATTGTCTACAGTCGTGCTTATTTTCTTCTGCACACTGGATGGACAGAATACAGTCTGCATCAGATGATATGAGTTTGTTGCTGCTGCTGCTGCTGGTGTTGTCGTTGTTGTTGTTGTTGTGGTCTTCAGTCCTGAGACTGGTTTGATGCAGCTCTCCATGCTACTCTATCCTGTGCAAGCTTCTTCACCTCCCAGTACCTACTGCAACCTACATCCTTCTGAATCTTAGTGTATTCATCTCTTGGTTTCCTTCTATGATTTTTACCCTCCACACTGCCCTCCAATACTAAATTGGTGATTCCTCGATGTCTCAGAACATGTTCTACCAACCGATCCCTTCTCCTAGTCAAGTTGTGCCACAAGCTCCTCTTCTCCCTAATTCTACGCAATACCTCTTCATTAGTTATGTGATCAACCCATCTAATCTTCAGCATTCTTCTGTAGCGCCACATTTCGAAAGCTTCTATTCTCTTTTTGTCCAAACTATTTATCATCGACGTTTCACTTCCATACATGGCTACACTCCATACAAATACTTTCAGAAACGACTTCCTGACACTTAAATTAATACTCGATGTTAACAAATTTCTCTTCTTCAGAAATGCTTTCCTTGCCATTGCCAGTCTACATTTTATATCCTCTCTACTTCGACCATAATCAGTTATTTTGCTCCCCAAATAGCAAAACTCTTTTACTACTTTTAAGTGTCTCATTTCCTAATCTAATTCCAGGAGCATCACCCGACGTAATTTGATGGTTCAGATGTCTCTGAGCACTATGGGGCTCAACTGCTGTGGTCACCAGTCCCCTAGAACTTAGAACTACTTAAACCTAACTAACCTAAGGACATCACACACATCCATGCCCAAGGCAGGATTCGAACATGCTACAGTAGCAGTCGCACAGTTCCCAACTGCGCGCCTAGAACCGCGAGACCACCGCGACGGCCGTAATTTGACTACATTCCATTATCTTCGTTTTGCTTTTGTTGATGTTCATCTTATAGCCTCCTTTCAAGACACTTTCCATTCCGTTCAACTGCTCTTTCAAGTCCTTTGCTGTCTCTGACAGAATTACAATGTCATCGGCAAACCTCCAAGTTTTTATTTCTTCACCATGGATTTTACTACCTACTCCGAATTTTTCTTTTGTTTCGTTTATTGCTTGCTCAATATACAGATTGAATAACATCGGGGAGAGGCTACAACCTTGTCTCACTCCCTTCCCAACCACTGCTTCCCTTTGATGCCTCTTGACTCTTATACCTGCCATTTGGTTTCTGTACAAATTGTAAATAGCCTTTCGCTCCCTGTATTTTACCCCTGCCACCTTCAGAACTTCAAAGAGAGTATTCCAATCAACATTGTCAAAAGCTTTCTCTAAGTCTACAAATGCTAGAAACATAGGTTTGCCTTTCCATTATCTTTCTTCTAAGATAAGTCGTAGGGTCCGTATTGCCTCACGTGTTCCAACATTTCTACGGAATCCAAACTGATCTTCCCCGAGGTCGGCTTCTATCAGTTTTTCCATTCGTCTGTAAAGAATTCGCGTTAGTATTTTGCAGCTGTGGCTTATTAAACTGATAGTTCGGTAATTTTTACATCTGTCAACACCTGCTTTCTTTGGGATTGGGCTTATTATATTCTTCTTGAAGTTTGAGGGTATTTCGCCTGTCTCATACATCTTGCTCACCAGATGGTAGAGTTTTGTCAGGACTGGCTCTCCCAAGGTTGTCAGTAGTTCTAATGGAATGTTGTCTACTCTGGGGCCCTTGTTTCGACTCAGGTCTTTCAGTGCTCTGTCAAACTCTTCACGCTATACCATATCTCCCATTTCATCTTCATCTACATCCTCTTCCATTTCCATAATATTGTCCTCAAGTACATCGCCCTTGTATAGGCCCTCTACGTATATGAGTTTAAGAGATCTTTTTCTTTTACAGTCACTTATAAAATTAATATTACAGTCATTCCTGGTTAGTGCCAAAGTCCCCAATTCTGAATCCCAGTTTTGCTTATGTGCTTAGTAAAAGGTTGAAACATAATGTTACTTTCATTCTTTAAATTAACACACAGTACACCTCTGCTTTATATAAACAGATTTTTAGAAAATATTAAGTGTTTTTTACAGGACTACTACAGTAACTACTTTAGCTACTCACGTTTTATATTAATAGTAACCTTAGCCATTGAGCAGATGATGCAGTTATCTACTCATATAATGCAATACTATCTGAAAAAAAGGTGGACCTATATTGAGTCAGGTCTTGAAAGGGTTACAAAGACAGTCAAATGACTCGAGATCTTCATTAATGTAAAATTCTGCACTTCACAAAATCAAAAATGTCCAGTATTTTACAACTACTATTTCAATGAGTCACAAATTGAATCTGTCAACTCGTGCAAATATCTGGATTTAGCAATTTGTAGGAATATTCAATGGAATGATCACATAGGCTTGGTCATAGTAAAGCTGGTGGTAGACCTTGGTTTATTGACAGAATACTATGGAAATACAATTAGTCTCACTCATGCGACACGTTCCAGGGTATTGCTCAAGTGTATAAACAGTATCAAAAAGAACCAACAAGGAATCCCTTTAGTACGAGGTTGCAAAAGGCCAATGATTTTACAGCAATCTACACCGCACATATTGTCTACCATACAACCAAAATATTGGCTGCTAATGGGAACAGGAGGCAGGACTGGAGGTATACAATGGTGAGCAAAATGTGAGGCTATGAAGTGCAGTCATACTGCTTTGTCGAAGAGGAACTCACAACAGTGCCACAGTGCAAGTGGTGTTGATACAAAGCAGAGCAATGGCAATGACAAAGCAAATGTTGCATTATATCTACAACAACAGTTCCCAAAGTTGACATTTTGTCCAAAAGGAACCCAAGGATTTTCCCAGAGTGAAAAAGTGGCAGATGAAATATTAGTGTTTCTGCATGACAAGACAGTGAAATGTGTAGTTTCGTATATACTCGATTGTGTGGACAATGTACATGAAGAGTACAATTATGACGATACACGTTTAACAATGGAAACATACTAAAACAGGTGTCAAGGCATGTAATTCATCATCCTTGTTGGACAGGAAGCCACAAATCACGTCTCCAGTGAACCAAAGGAAAGGAAAATGATCCAAGTGGTGGGTACCAAACAAATTATGTACATGGAAGAACATCCACAGCATAGTAAAAAAAAAACCAACTATGAATTTATTTTGAAGAAGTCTGCAGCAGTATGACTGAGCATATGAAAAACTATGGATATTCAAAGGAGAACAAGGTGATCTTGTTACAGAAACTGATGTTTGTGTGTTTCAATTATGCTTGATACAATTTACAGGATGCGCATGATAGTGACCTACTATATCATGGACATCAAATTGCACACAACATAGATTACAGTGCTTTGAAGGGAAGCAGTGGATGTTGTATAACTTCAAACAGTGCTACAGAATTGGAAGACTTAAGATAAAGAAGTTTCAAACAATGTGTCAACTTGACGATGCACACCAAACTGCAGAATTGGCCCGAAAATTTGTATACAATTTCTTATCCAGTCGTTTGGTACGGAATTATTTTCAACTCTGAACAATCAGGATTTGAAGAGGAAATGCATATGCAAGGAATCCTGGAAATTAGAGGTACCAAGAGAGCTGTATTAAGATCAACTAACATCAACAGCTTCATGCATTCATGTTACTATTATGTTGACCATTAATCTGATTTTACCTGTCATCTGGGAGGTGTGGGGAAACGACAAATTTTACCTACATCAAGATGGTACTCCGCCTCACTATGACAGAGATGTCAGAGCCTACTCGGATGGAAATCTACCACGGCAATGGATAGGTCGAAGAAGTGCTTCGAGGACTCACTGTGGCCTACAGACCTTACACCTCTTGACTTCTGCGTATGGGAAATATTGAAAAATGAAGTTTATCAACAGAACATTGAACAACCTACACGAAACCATCCAGGTGTCTGGTGCGACTATCACATCGGCAACACTGACAGCTGTAGTTTGGTCAACTGTTCAGCAGCAATGATGATGTTTGGCTACTAATGAGGGTCACTTTGAACACACAAAATAACTTTCCCCCCCATGAAAGAATTGTATATCATGCTCTGCTATATCATTTTGTTCCATTAATATTGTCTATCAAAGTCTACATTTTTTTTTGACCCTCTGATATATATGATAACCTTTGGCTTCAGTGGTTTCGCCCATTACACATTGTCATTACCTTGTCTATACATAAAGGAAATTGATTTTTGAGGTTTTGAAATCCATTATAGGTGGTTACCTTCACTCTACGTTATTTTCTGGAACAGCTACAGGACTCTAGTGCACCTCAATCTTACCATGTGAGCTGTGACTTACCTAATTTTAATCTGACTGTCACTTCCCGTCTCAATGGGAGTCAAGAAACGAACTTGATATTAGGAGGAGAAATTTTTGATTGAAGTTTTGTGAAAAGATTTCGCCACCAATGAAAAATGTCTGTTTTCACAATTGTCGCACAAACTGAATTTTAGTATCTGTGACACTATTTCGCAACAGTATAAAACGAGCTGCCGCTTCTTAAATTTTTTCGATAAACAATGTCAGTCCTATCTGGTAAGGATCCCATACTGTGCTGTAATACTGCAGAAAAGTCTCCTTAGTAGATTTACTGCACCTTCTACGGGTTCTGCCAACAAAACACTGTCTTTGGTTCAACTTACACACACTAAATTTATTTAGCTACTACAGCCCAAATAAAATTATTCTGCGACTGACAGGTTGCAGCGGTGGGCAGTGGAGCGATCGGGGAGTGCAGATGGGAGGCTGTGCGCTGCTAGCAGGCAGCCTGGCGTGTCGAGGTTCTGCACCTGCCTGCCTGCCTGCCGCACCTGCGTGTCTGGCGGTTGTGGCTGCACTTTGTAATATGAATTTACAAAGTAGCTGTAATTGTAGCATACCTGATTGCTTGCTTCGCCACTCCACACTTAATAACGATACGTGTTTTCTGGAGTTAACTTTTCAGTTAGATTACATATATTCAGTGTTCCAACAACTGTTTTCTAGGAACTCCTTAGTATCCGGAGGTATACACCCGGATCATCATGGCAAAAGGGAACTTATCACAAATATAAACCAGGCTACAGAAGAAATATTTTGCGATAAAACGTCATTATTAAACCTATAATTGCACTGGGCACTCCTTCACAGAGAGAGTGCTAAAACAGACCAAATCTACATCTACATTCATACTCCGCAAGCCACCTATTGGTGTGTGGCAGAGGGTACCTTCAGTACCTCTATCAATTCTCCCTTCTATTCCAGTCTCGTATTGTTCGTGGAAAGAAGGATTGTCGGTATGCCTCTGTGTGGGCTCTAATCACTCTGATTTTATCCTCGTGGTCTCTTCACGAGATATACATAAGAGGGAGCAATATACTGCTTGACTCCTCGGTGAACGTATGTTCTCAAAACTTCAACAAAAACACACACCGAGCTACTGAGTGTCTCTCCTGCAGAGTCTTCCACTGGAGTTTATGTCAACTCCGAAATGCTTTCGCGATTACTAAATGATCCCGTAACGAAGCGCACAGCTCACCGTAGGATCTTTCTCTCTCTCTCTCTCTCTCTCTCTCTCTCTCTCTCTCTCTTCTATCAACCATATCTGGTACGGATCCCACACTGGTGAGCAATACTCAAGCAGTGAGCGAACATGTGTACTATAACCTACTTCCTTTGTTTTCGGATTGCATTTCCTTAGGAATCTCAGTGTGGCATCTGCTTTACCGACGATCGACTTTATATGATCATTCCATTTTAAATCACTCCCAATGCATGCTCCCAGATAATTTATGGAATTAACTGCTTCCAGTTTCTGACCTGCTATATTGTAGCTAAATGATAAGGAATCTTTCTTTCTATGTATTCGCAACACATTACACTTGTCTACATTGAGATTCAATTGCCATTCCGTGCACCATGCGTCAATTCGCTGCAGATCCTTCTGCATTTCAGTTCAATTTTCCATTGTTTCAACCTCTCAATACACCACAGCATCATCTGCAAAAAGTCTCAGTGAACTTCAGATGTCATCCACCATGTCATTTATGTATATTGTGAATAGCAACGGTCCTGTGACACTCCCTTGCGGCACACCTGAAATCACTCTTACTTCGGAAGACTTCTCTCCATTGAGAATGACATGCTGCGTTCGGTTATCCAGGAACTCTTCAATCCAATCACACAATTGGTCTGATAGTTTATGTGCTCTTACTTTGTTCATTAAACGACTGTGGGGAAATGTATCGAACACCTTGTGGAAGTCAAGAAGCACGGCATCTACCTGGGAACCCGTTTCTATGGCCCTCTGAGTCTCGTGGGCAAATAGTGCGAGCTCGGTTTCACACGATCATCTCTTTCGAAACCCATGCTGATTCCTACAGAGTAGATTTCTAGTCTCCAGAAAAGTCATTATACTGTAACATAATATGTGTTCCAAAATTCTACAACTGAAAGACATTAGATATATAGGTCTATAGTTCTGCACATCTGTTCGATGTCCCTTCTTGAAAATGAGGATGACCTGTGCCCTTTTTCAATCCTTTGGAATGCTACACTCTTCTAGAGACCTATGGTACACCGCTGCAAGGAGGGGGGCAAGTTCCTTTGTGTACTCTTGTGTAAAATCGAGTTGGTATTCCATCAGGTCCTGCGGCCTTTAATTGTTTCTCTATCCCTCTGTTGTGTATTTCGATATATACCATTTTGTCATCTGTGCGACAATCTAGAGAAGGAACTTCAATGCAGTCTTCCTCTGTGAAACAGCTTTGGAAAAAGACATTTAGTCTGTCATCCTCTGTTTCAGTACCATTTTGGTCACAGAGTGTCTGGACATTTTGTTTTGCTTTGACAAAAGACCAAAATTTCTTAGGATTTTCTGCCAAGTCAGTACACCGATTTTACAGGATCTGGTCCGAAAATAATGACAAGTTTCCTGAAGAGGAAATTAAAACACACAAAAGTAACGAACAAGATCTTAATGGCCCAGAGAGGGAGCAAAATAGATGTAAAGTAGGCCCACTTACCATCCTGGAAATCAACATTTGCAGCATTATGAACTAGCTTTTAGAGTTGGAACATCTTTATAAAATAAGAAAATAAAAAAAAATGTGATGTACTGTGTGTCTCAGAACATTGGCTTACAGAATATCAAGTAGATTTTTTCATTCCTAATGAGTACATTGTGGCAGATATAATGTGTAGAAACGAGAGAAAAAATGGAGGGGCCACAATATTTATGAGACAGTGTATACAATTCTCTAAAATAGATATAAGTCTATACTCCTCAGAATGAAATAGTGAATTTACTTGTATAAGACTAATAGACCAAAATATTGTAATTGTTAGCTTGTATAGATCTCCAAACGGTGATGTTAACTTATTTTTTGAGAATATTGAACAGATGATGAGAAAAATCTTAAAACTCAACAAATGTAGCAATATGTGGTGATTTCAACATTGACTTGCTAGACACAGAACAACTCAGCACAAAACATTCTTAAAACTACTCAGATCACTAAATCTATATTATACTAACAATAGCCCGGCACGTGGAAATGCCTGTTTGGACATTATAATACTAAATTTTTCAAGAGACCTACATAGTGTAAGCACTGCAGATGAATGTTTAGCAGATCACGATCCTCTTCTCCTAACATACCAGTATACAGTCACATAAGAATTATAAGGTTGCAAATAAGAAGCCAAGCATGACATGGGTTAGTGGTCAGAAAGAGGAATATCTTAAGATATTCACAGACTACCTCAAAAAGGTAAACTGGACTTTGTTTATGAATATGACACAGATCAATCAACTGTTGAAACTCTATTTTACAATTTCCTTACGACATATACTGACTTATGCTACTCTTGTTCAACAATGAAAAAAGAAAGGACTAAACCAAATAGAAATGGTAAAAAGCTTAAAAGGTACACTGATGACCTTGCTAGTATCCGGGTAAAGATGCTTTCACTTTACAAAACACACAAAAACAGTGGCAGATGTGGGACAGAACAAATTGTACTTATTATAAAGACTACCTCAAATGTAAAAAACATTACAAAGACAACCTTAAACTTGCCAAACAAGCTGCCCGTGAAAATTACATAGGAGGAGTCCCAAACAAATGCAAGGCTGCTTGGGATATTATAAAACAAGAACATACCTCTACCCAAACACAAGATGTTCTACTTGAGGCAGAAGAGCTCAATAATTATTTTACAACTACAGTAAATGAATTAAAATCAAAAATTAAACAGTCAGACATACTAGCCATTGATATACATGCTGATCAGCTACCTAACGGGCATCAATTTCACTGGCACCCTGTCACACCCACAGATATAATAAATATAGTTAGAAAATTTTCAAACTCGTAAAGGATAGACTACTCCTGGCTATCTAACTAAACAATAAAAAGGACAATACACTTCATTTGCAATCCACTTGCTTTTATTGTGAATAAATGCCTAGAAGTTTGAGTTTTCCCTCATCAGCTCAAAATTTCCAAAGTTATAACTATATACAAAAAGGGGGAAAAAGACCTTCCTGAAAACTACAGACAAGTGTCTATTGTACCAATCTTTTCAAAAATATTTGAAGCACTTTTCCACAAACAGCTAAGCAACTATTATGGAAAGTATGACCTTCTCTGTAATAGACAGCACGGTTTTTGACAAGGGAAAAATACCACCTTGCAGTCATTGAAATAGTTAATCTGACATTAACAGCATTTGAAAATAAACAAACCGTCTCACTTGAACTTTGTGATCTGAGTAAGGCATTTGATTGTATCCCCTTTGACATTTTACTATCCAAACTAAAGTATTATGGTATAAATAATACAGAGTTGGAAATAATCAATTCTTATCTACATAACAGGAGACAATTTGTGTCAATTCATAACAGACACACTTCTATGAATAATGTCACATCTGGTGTACCTCAGGGCTCTGTCCTTGGTCCTTTCTTCTTCATTGTTGCAATTAATGATTTGCCATCTTTTGTTGGGCCTGAGACAGTTATCTGATATGCAGACGATACAACCTTAATCAGCACAGATCGAGATTTATCAAAGCTACACCACAAATCACAGGACATTCTCACCTTAACACTAAACTGGTTCTCGGCTAACAAACTTCTATGTAATCCAGAGAAAACTCAGCATCTGCAGTTGGGACTGGCTAATGAGATAGAACCAAAATCTGTTAAACTGCTTGGAATACACATTGATTCCAAACTTAAGTGGCAACCCCATATCAACCAGGTCTGCAAAAAGTTATCGACGGTGTTCTATCTCATCTGGAAACTGTCTGATCTAGTGAGTAACAAATATCTCAGAACAGCTTACTTTGGACTTTTTCAGTCTCATATCTTATGGGCTGTTACTATGGGGCCAGTCATGTCCTGTCAGTGATGTACTACTGATGCAGAAAAAGGTGCTACAAATAATGTGCAAGGTTGGTCCAAAGGAACATTGCTGTCCCTTCTTCATCAAAATGGAAGTAATGACAGTGATAAATATTTAGATTTATGCATCACTGGTATATGCTAAAAAGAACAGAACGAAATTTAACACCAGAAAGAATGTACACTTACATGACACCGGAAACAAGGAGAGTATTGACATTCCTGGACATAGGCTGACAAAAACAGGCAACTCTCACAAAGCGAACTGTTTGAAATTATTTAACAAATTACCACATACTGCACTCAATAAACCTTCCAATAATTTTAAAAGTAAACTGCACAAATGGTTAATAGACAATCCATACTACAGTCTCACAGAATTCATGGATACTTGTAACATAGAAATTGATATGTAAGTCTTTGATTCTAATACTGTATACTGATTAATGTAGCATAAATAATTTATACTTGCAATGTAAACACTCACTAATGTAGTAACTTCTTATGTATCTTGACATAACTGTAATGCCTATTTCTCTGCATGTGGTCAACGGCAAATAAAGAATCTGAAAGAAGTAATGAAAAAAGCTCAATATTGACAGTGAACTCGACCACAAGATGAACCATTTCTTTACAAAAAGTTGTTGTTGTTGTGGTCTTCAGTCATGAGACTGGTTTGATGCAGCTCTCCATGCTAATCTATCCTGTGCACGATCTCCCAGTACCTACTGCAACCTACATCCTTCTGAATCTGCTTAGTGTACTCATCTCTTGGTCTCCCTCTACGATTTTTACCCTCCACGCTGCTCTCCAATGCTAAATTTGTGATCCCTTGATGCCTCAGGACATTTCCTACCAACCGATCCCTTCTTCTAGTCAAGTTGTGCCACAAACTTCTGTTCTCCCCAATCCTATTCAATACCTCCTCATTAGTTACGTGATCTACCCACCCAGTTTTCAACATTCTTCTGTAGCACCACATTTCAAAAGCTTCTATTCTCTTCTAGTCCAAACTATTTATTGTCCACGTTTCACTTCCAGACATATCTACAAAAAGATATGCACGCAGAATTTTGCATGCCTGGAGGGAATACAAACAAAGGACACATTCAAAGTGTAATGAAATTAAAACAAGAAAAAATAAAATGTTTATTTTTCACACCTTGTGTAAAATAGAACAATATAAAAATAGTTACAAAACAATATATCATATACAACGGTTTATTATATAAAAATATTTTTTACCATTATGTTAAAGTAAATTTTTTAACTTAGGAAGGCATAACAAGTAGCAATGCAACTATTTGCATTTTGATGATAGGAATTGCAAGATTTCAGTTAGATGGTAGTATACAGGAGAACATCTCTGTAAAATATAAACCACAAACCATGTAAGTAAGTAAAATGAGCAATTACATATATGCCATATATGACAGGATAGCTGAACACAAAAGAAAGAAGTGTATCAACACAGCTTTGTACAAAGAGATCCAGATTATGAATAGTGTTAATTCATTTTACTTCACAATAGAAAAATGTCCCAAAATGTTGATGACGGGAATTATAGTTGTGCTTTGCGTCAGCTACACTGCCTGTATATATAATACATGATGTCTGTTCCTCACAATATGTCCTGTTAATGGTAAAACAACACTGCTGCAGCAGGTAATATACCCAATACACATGAGTAGAGAGACCAATTAGAATCAGTACAATGGAGAGATTCCGACAGTTAAACCAGACTAACTAAAAGACATCCTGAGTATTGCTTCCTCCTGATTTGAGATCCTGGGAACTCTGAATGTTCATTTATATTATTTCTACATGACAAACTTATCTTGAAAGTTACATAATGTCATTATCATACTGTGAAACAATACTACTAATACACCCTGAAAACAAAAGGTACCTGAAAGAACCAAACTGATAATACTTATTACAGGAAAATTCAATCAAGAAAACAAACAAATTATGAGACAGAACTGCTAGTCAGTAATTTACCTTCACAAATGGTAAATGTATGGTACTGCTGACAGACACACATGGAAGTGTAACAGATACACTCTCTAATTTTTGGAATTATTTCATTCTCCACTCTTAAATCCTGTGAATAGTTATACTAAACAATAATCTCAGTTATCAGTAAATATAAATGCACAAACTCCATAAGAAGACTATTGAGTTTTCCAGCACGAGGTTACGAATACACAATTTTCATTTAAATTACAGGCTGTAATACACAACAATGTATGTGCCATTTTGTTACATAAAGATGTGTAGAAACAAAGTCCCTGGAGAACAAATAGACTATACCAAGGATGAGAGAAAGGTATGGCAAGAGAGCGAGCTGTGTGCAAGTGGGAGGAGTGTGGCCAGATTAGTCGGAACAGGACACCGGCTTGAGGCAGGGAACTGCACTCTCACCACTGCTCTTCATTGTGGTGATAGGTGAGTGCTCAGAGTGCCACACGTAGCTGGTGAAGGGAAGATGAAAGCAGTAGTGGTTGCCGACACTATGACCTTAGGTAATGACTGACTGAAACGGCGGTAAGGACAAGAAGGCAAATGGGTAGCACAGAGAGAAAATATTGAAGGCAGTAGAGGATCAAATATGCAGAAAGACGAAATCTCATGAAAAATTGATGGGTAACACAAAAAATACTTAACCTGAATGATGAAATGACAAAATATAAAAATGCAGGAAAATAAGCAGGCGGAAGAGAAAAATGTTTAAAAAATTAGAATGACAGAAAGTGCAAACTGCCTAATCAGGAACATCTAGATGAAACATGAAAGGCTGTATGCACAACCATGCTTAGGGGAAAGACAGATGCCACTAACAGGAAAATTGAAGAGACCTTTGGTGAAATTAGAAGCAAGTGTATGAATATCTAGAGCTGAGACGGCAATCTCGTACTAAGAAAAGAAAGGAAAGCTGAAAGGTGAAATGACTACGCAGAAGTGCTATAAAAGGGAAATTAGCGCAAAGGCAATATTATAGGAACGGAAGATACAATACTGCAAGAGGAATTTGAAAGAGCACTGAAATATGTAAGTTGAAATGAAACCCACAGAGCAGACGACATTCCCTTAAAATTACTGAGGTCCTTAGGACAGCCAGACATGACAACACTATTCCACCTGGTGAGCAAGATATATGAGACAGGTGAAATACCCTCAGCATTCAAGAGGAATATAATAATTCCAATTTCAAAGAAATTGCACAGGTGTGGATACTACCATACCATCAATTACATAAGCCTTGATTGCAAAACACAAGAGTGGAAAAATTGGTAGAAGCCAACCTGAGGGACGAATTGGGTTGGATTATGGAGAAACATACCAACACAGGAGGCAATACTCACCTCACAACTTCTCTTACAAAATATATTGAAGATAGACAAACCTCTGTTTGCAGTATTTTTAGATTTGCAGGAAGCCTTAGACAACATTGGCTGGAATACATTCTTTAACATTCTGAAGGTAGCAAGGGTAAAATACAGTAAGAGACAGGTTATTTATAACTTGTACAAAACCCACTACAGTTATAAGACTTAAGAGACATGAAAGAGACGCAGTGTTTGACAAGGGAATGAGACAGGGTTGTAGCCTACTGTGGTTAATATTCTATCTGTGCTCTGAGCAAGTACAGGAAGAAAACCAAGAATAAATTTGGACAGGGAATTTACATTTGGGGAGAAGAAATGAAAACTTTCAGTAACACTAATTCATCAGAGATGTCGAAGTATTCTGAAGAGCTGTGGAATGAAACAGATATAAGTCTCGATAAGAGATTGTAAGACGAATGCCAACAAAATGAAATTTAGTCAAATTAAATCAATTGATGTTGAGGGAGTTGGATTAGGAAATGAGAAACTAACGGTAGTAAACAAGTTTTGCTATTTATACAGCAAAATAACTGATTATGGCCAAAGTGAAAAATTATAAAATGCAGGTTAGCTACCGAACAAAAAAACATTTTTGTAAAAAAGGGGAATTTGTTAACATTTAATACAAATCTATGTGGCAGGAGTCCACACAAGAAGAAAAAAGAAGCTTTTGAAATGTGGCGCTACAGAAATATGCCAAAGATGAGATGGATAGTATAAGTAACTAATGAAGAGGAACTGAATTGAATTGGGGAAAAAAAGAAATGACTAAGAGAAGGAATCAGTTACTAGGACACATCTTGAAGCGGCAAGGAATCGTCAATTTGGTAATGGAAGGAAGTGTGGGTGGGTAAAACTGAGGAGGGAGACCAAGAGATCAATACAGTAAGAAGATTCAAATAGATGTAGGTTGCAGTGATTATACAGAGATAAAAAGGCACACGATAAAGCAGGATGGAGAGCAGCACCAAAACAGTCTTCAGACTTAGGCCAAAAAACAACAACAAATCTGACAGAGTATATGTCGTAAGGAGAAAAATGATTAAACATCACCAGGCAATTAGAGTGTGTCCACTATTAAAATGCTACAGAAACAATTAGGAAGTTGCTGTAACTGGTAATTACAATAGTGATCTCAAAATAGTTCTAATAAAGAGCAATTAGAGTTACTGATGACCAACTTTGGGTTTTTCCCCACAGTAACATTCTCAACAAGGAAAGGACACAGCCCAACAGCAATTAATAATTAATTTCAAAATCCTATTGTATTTCAAAAATCAGATGTGAGACCCATAATAAACAATTGGTCTGACTGTGATGGCTAAATGTCAGAATTAATCCAGCCATCATCAATCAGTTTTTGCTAAGAAAATAAAAGCCTGCAATATTATGAAAACGAAAGTTGCTACTCACCATGTTCCCATGTAGTGATTTGTGAAGATGGAGAAAAATTGAGATTCAGGCAGTGATTACGTACTTCGTAAAGAAAGGTATGAAAGCAAAGGACATTCAAGCCGATTTCCAGAACACACTGGAGGTTCAAATGGCTCTGAGCACTATGGGACTTAACATCTGAGGTCATCAGTCCCCTAGAACTTAGAACTACTTAAACCTAACTAACCTAAGGACACCACACACATCCATGCCCGAGGCAGGATTCGAACCTGTGACCATAGCGGTCACGCGGTTCCAAACTGAAGCGCCTAGAACCGCTCAGCCACTTCCCCACACTGGAGGACTCTGCTGCTTTGTATTCAACTATTGCCAAGAGGACAAATGAATTTAAATTTGGTAGGGAGAGCTTAGATGATGATAAAAAACTTATCTGCAAGATAGGTGGCCTGACTCTTGAAGCTGGATCAAAAATGCATGAGAATGGACGTGCCAAAATTACATGAACTAGGGTATGAATTGTTGCCACACCTGCCTTATTCACCTGATATGGCTCCACGAGACTTCCATCTCTTCCCAAAACTGAAAATTTTGCTTGGTGGACGAAGATTCACTTCAAATGAAGAATTGATAGCCGGAGTTGACAAATATTTTGCAGGCCTGGAGGAAACTCATTTTCGACGTGGGATCAAGGCACTTTAACATCATTGGACCAAGTGCATTAATCTACAAGGAGACTACATAAAAGTTTCACAGAGTCATGAATACTGTCTCAGTCATCCTTACTCAGAGAGTATTAACTAGACAAACTATGGGAAGAAATTTATCAAGAACATACAGCACATAATTTAATGGCTTCCTAAAAATATTTTAACAACAATGTAATCCAGTTCTGGTCATGGACAAACACATTGAACCCTGAGAGAACATCTGGAATCAAATTATCAAGTAGTACGAAGAGAGAGCTTTATTTGGTACAGAACACAAATTCTAACCAAGACAAAGGTGCACTATAAACATTACACCAAAATTCTTCACTGTGACAATAAAATTACCATGAACTATGCACAAAAAATACAGAATTCCAAGAACATAGCAGAGGCAATTTGGAACATTATTAGAAATGAACAAATCTGGCAAGGCATATGATATTCAACTCCCTGGCGATTATTATCAGTGAGGTAGCTGATGTCAAATTGAAATCATGGGACATTAAATTCAATAAAAACTTCACATCAGCAACTGGAAACACGAGGAAAATATTCCATTGAAAGCACACTTATTACTTAGGGAAGCATTCCACCCATTACTAGGAATCTTCAGATTACAAAAACCAATTCTTATTGTGATGACAACCCCGTTTCCTGGTTCATCAAATAGAAATACAATAGAAATATCAGTATGACAAATAGCTTCTATCTTTAAATCAAAGACTGTACTGTTACACTACGTACATTTAACAGAGATTGAAATGAGTGGACTGTGGGAATTTTGGATATATTGATGGCAGAATCCTCCCAGACCTCAGAGAAGCTGTAAAATGACTTTTCAGTTGAGTCAATAGTGGACAAGGTCTCATGAGACAGAAAGTGTAACCAATGACTAGGGCGTGGATATCAATTGTATTAAAGTGCTTCCAACTGTGGATCTGTGTTCCACCTAGGAAGGCTTTGCTGTAACTATTGCTAATTTTGAACATCAGTGAGATGTTAAAAATCAAGTTTGTCATGGATTAATTATTTTGAAAATGGCTATTTATTGCTGCATGCAGCTCCCAAAGTTGCAGTAGCATCAGTGGTCATTGGATCATGCCAACTGAGGGCCTCCTGCATATTTAAGGAAGCACAAAGCATTGTCAAGAAACTTCTCATTCAGAGAATTGAATAACTGTAATTTCAGATTCTGGATGAATAAGGAAAAAGTAAACTTACTGTAATGAAGCATATGTTGCTAATTTATAACATGCACTACAAAGGGTTTAGGTTTCCAGGCATACAGTAAAAATTTCTCTAGATTTCCATAAACAAATTCTCACAACAAAATAAGAGTATCATTGTAATTATCAATAATGTTAATGTAAGTTATGAGGCAATAGATACTTTTAAAAAATCCATTTTCAAATTTATGCAGGCAAATTTCTCATTTTAGGGCTATCAACATTAACTACTGCCAACATACTACATAACAGTGGTGCCGATATATAAAATATCTAGTACTATGTGACCATTATCTTTTTCTATTTAATGATATTATATATAAAGTTACAGAGTTTTCACTAAATGTGAAAATTCTTCATGTCTGGAGTAGCACAGTGATGACGAAACCAGAATTCATTGCAATTAAGATATTCATTCATGACATACTATATATAATTAAAAATTTCAACAGACCATTGTTTGTTAAAATTTTGCCTGTAATAGCTCCCACAGTTATTAATCTTTTCCTAAGACTGAGATTCAACATTTATCATGTTCATTTTAATCACCTGTTTCACTCATCCCACATTGTCAGTAATTCTCATATTTGTTTCGTTTACAAACAATGTTATACGTTCACAATTACACAAATCATATTAGGTTTGCCCTAAATGGGCAGCATTATAAATGCATCGGAGATAACTGGTCCCTCAAACTATTTGTTTCTGACATCTCAATTTTCTTTTCATTCAACATTTGAATCCACTCCACGTGCCAGCACAAAGAACATGGCATATTCAATATGAAACACATTGCTCTTACTACTGGAGAGAAGTTAATAAGATAATGATCCCAATGCTGAAAGAAGCTTGTTCTTTCAAAAATCTCTGTAACATGATGTACCCCTCAATCCCATTCTTCGCCAACGAAAGTAACAGACAATGAGTTGATAAATTTGCTCATACTATATATAATCATTACAACAACTCCAAAATTTCACACCTAAAATCGTGCGTAACACAAATGAAACATAGCATGCACTGAAATACGACTCCAGCGAGCTGTCTTTCCAACTTTCTGTCTGGAGAAGGTGGGGGTTAGGGGGAGGAGGGGAGGTGAGAGGTAGGAGGGAAGAGGTAGTGTGGGGGGAGACTGGACTATGGCTGAAGAATGGGAGGTATGAGGCATAGATTATACTCATTCTTATCCTCTAATATATTCTACTCGTTAGGTTTAACTTTGTGACCCGCTGACAAAAGTAAACATATTATTGCTAATCCAAGCCGGGTCAGGATTCTGCATTCTGTTGGCCTTTAGAACGGAAGCTCTTAGCCCCTCTAACTTGTATGTGAGTAGGTCTTTCCTTAGTCGAGGGCATAAATGAAAGGGCACGTCTTATTCTATCTGGCTCTCGAATTTGTGGAGATATCACCTGAAAAACAGCACAAAAACTGACATTAAATTTGAGCAAAGTACAAAGCAAAGCAAACCACAAAGGGTAAACAGTTTTTCATTACTTCAAGAAATTATTTGTAAGCACCTGTAATGTCTGCCTGTTTTATGCAACAAAGCTTCGTTAATGTCCCCATTACCTTACAAACACATGCCTTTAATCTTTAAAAATATCAAGAATTGTATTACAGCCATCTCTTTTGTTCAGTCATTAAATTCTCTTTTAGGAGACTTCTTTTTTAGGAGCTACCAAGTTATCAGCCATTATGGGCTGTACAAGATTTCTTGTGTTAATTTGACAGTAAAATTGGCTGGAAGAATTTTGAATAAACATGACATACATCCAATATTTAAATTTATATACATATATTTGAAATTGGAGTAAACTTACATTTATTTTCACACTTCTTCACTCTATCTTACATAAATAATTGACCAAAACTGAACCTGACTGGAGCTTAATGATAAGTAAAGTAAAACAGTACTGCAAGATCAGATGGGACACCTAAATGGGTAGGTTTATCCACTCTAATTGGAAAGGCTTTTCTTTCTCTGCACAAAATGGCACCTTTCCTTCCCAAACTGTGTTAGCTGTCTTTCAGTATAATTTACGAGTACTGGTGACCTGACAGTCCCAAGATGAAAGGAGGGAGAAGGTGAAACCAATTCTCGCATGTAGCCTACTCATCTCAAATAGTACTGACCACCTGCAAAGTTTGCAAGATTAACAGTGTCACATTCCTTCACTTCACGGGAGTGTGGTAGTGTTTGAAGGATGGTGGCACAAAGTCTGAGGATCAGTAATATCTCCTGCATTTAATGACCATGTGCCAGTGACAAAAAGTCTTCCACCTCCAGGAATTGAACTAGCTATCCCAGGGTTTAGCACCAAAGCAAAAGTATAAAATGAGTGCAGATACAGAAGCTGGGGGCTCAATGACACACTGTTAAAAGTACAGACCACTTGCAGTTTAAATAATAATGTAACCGACAGGAATTGCAAGCAATAGTTATGTATATTCGGCAGTCGAGATATTTTAATTCCATTCCAAATGGCTTTACAACTGGGTTCTCATTTTATGAGTATGGATTTGAATGCTTTTATTTCTCCCACATTTTCTAAAAAAGCTCACCAAGATTGCTCTATAAGTGAAGACTTAACTAGCAGTAACAGTGCAGGGTGTATCAAAAAGAATGATCAGATTTGGCACGTCTATATTTCTGAAACTAATAAACATATACTTTGAAGACAGTTTTTAATCTTCAACTTTTAATTTTAAAGATCGCTGATAATGTTTTCAATGATTTTATAACAAACATATACGATGAATTTTTGACACTCAAATTTTTGTTCATACCTTTTCATAGGTGTACAACATGAGTTGCAGAAAGGCACAACAGAAAAACTGTCAGAAAGTTAGCTTTTGGAAAACAAGACATTTGCTAAAAGTATACAAACATACACACTTACGCAAGCACAACTCACACATATTACCACAGTCTCTGGAAGCTGGACCCAGACTGTGAGCAGCAAGGCATTATAGGTGAATAATAGTATAGAGAAAAGTTAGATAAACAAAACTGAAATGCCAGATTTTCAAAAGATTTAAATTCTATGATTTGAACAGCTTTTGTTTCTTACAACAAAATTTACTGAAGATGTGGAAGTGTTTATAAAGAAGAAAAATACGGCTTTATAATGAGGTATATCAATCCCATAACAAACAGTTATTAGCAGCAATAAATTCTTGAGTGAAAATTATTTTATTAACTCTTAAATACTGAATACATTACAATGTTTTCATACAGAATGTTTATATCATGGCCACCAATCAAATGTATTTTTTAAGCCTTATTGTTTAAAGAGTGATCCTGCAAAGTAAATCTGGCATTTGATGTAATTCCAATAAGAAAGAGGAAAAAATGCTATTTACATTAGGAGTGCTATTAGGGCAACTGAAACTATTCCATCTTGCCACACTTCACACTGGAGGCACGCTTCCTAAAAGATCGAAACACATTGTGGTAATTAATACCCATTATAAAACTGAAGACAAGTGAGAAACTTCAAATTATAAATAAAGCTCCCTTCTCCCTGTGTTACTTAACAGAGAAGACAATATACAATCTCAAAAGGTCAGTTCTGGTAGAAATAACTTAACAACAGGAAACACATCACATCACAAATGATATCACACTGATGGAGCCTAAAACACATTCTGGATGGCAAGACGGGGGAATAACTGAACAGGGTTACAAATGCTTCATAAGATGTTCACATGGGCGGCTCCGGATTTCAGGAGGCGTGTGGCCAGTGGCTGCTGCAGCGCGAGGAAGCGCTTGAGCGCAAGCTGTCCTGATAGCGACGCAGCCACGAGTTGTACTGCGGAATTGTTTATGGAAGTACTTGTTATTGATGGTGTGTAGAATGTTCAGTGAATTATCTTCGCCACACTGTCAGTTTATGTATCAACTGTCATTTTCGAATTTGAAGTTTCAGTTATCATCTTGCAGTTAAGCATTGGATGTTGCATACTTGAAGTATAAGGCTCCATCACACTTTCATCTCTACCCAAAACTGGAAATTTTTCTTGTTGGATGAAGATTCACTTAAAATGAAGAACTGATAGCAGGAGTTCACAAGTATTTTGCAGGCCTGGAGGAAACTAATTTTTGAGATGGGATCAAGGCACTGGAACATCACTGGAGCAACTGCATTAATCTACAAGTAGACTACATTGAAAAATAAAACAAGTTTTAGTGATGTAAGTACTTTTTTTCTATTCTGTTCCAAGAACTTTTCAACCTACCCTCATACACTAACATGACTGATGGATCCCAATTAACCTCCTTAGACATTGTGAATCTCTAAACAAACATCTCAATGAAATTCACTCTACACATAGTGACTGATAACTTGGTAAGTAGAAAAAGATAAGTCCATCCGAGAGATTGAAGCATACATGGATTGCTTGGAACTGATTCTAACTTACAATTATTTTAAATTCCATAGAAATATTTGCCAGCAAAATGGTAGGTATGGCCATTGAGGAACTATGTCTGGATTTTTAGGTGATTCCTATAAATCATCTAAGAACAATTATTCTCTCTATGGAATCCACTAATTAATGTAAGATAATGTATTGTTATACAGTGTGTTGAACTATTTTATATCTTGAGAGGTGCTAGTATGGATTGAAACAAGAATTTAAAAAATTGTGAAAAAATGGTCAAATGTTCTGCAAAACTAAGAAATAAAACAGATTATAGAAACATTTGACATGGCTTTGAATGATGTTTGAAATTATATACCACAAATGAGGAGCCAATTGACAATTTTAAGTTCAATATTTAAATTAGAATTTTGAAGTATACACAAATATCGATCAATGTTCTACTTTTTAAATTAAGAGTACAGAGACCAAGAGAAAGCAGAAAAATTTCAATTTTTGCTATGGTTTGATAAAATAAATATTTTTTCAACTTGAAAGAAAGAACGTTCAGTCAAATAAATAGGTTTTTTGTAATATTCCGATTACCTTTGAACAATGAAATCTCCCCCCCCCCCCCCCTCTCTCTCTCTCTCTCTCACTCACTCACTCACTCACTCACTCACTCACTCACTCACTCTCTCTCTCTCTCACACACACACACACACACACACACACACACACACACACACACACACACACACACAAAATAAATAACCCTGCAAACAAGGCCTCAAACACGTAGCTTGTTCATGTTGGAGGGCATTGGAATATAACTGTCTCAGTGACGTCAGAATGATGAATGTCCAGAAATGTAAAATTTTGCACAAAATCGGGTATCCTACGACTCCAATGAGTCACAGACACAACCAGTCAATTCAAAAATACCTCGGTGCAATAAATTGTGCAAAAATGAAATGGAATGATCACATCGGCCCATCTGTGGCTAAGGCAGGTGGCAGACTTCGGTTCATTGGTAGAATACAAGGGAAATGCAATCAATTTAAAAAGCAGACTGCTTTTAAAACACTCATGAACCCATCCAAGAATACTACTTAAGTGTGTTGGACCAAACTAACTACAACTAACAACAGAAATTGAATGTATACAAAGAAGGGCACAGCATAAATAGTCACAGGCTTGTGTGACCCACGGTTGTGAGTCGTGGAGTTGCTGACGAAATTGAACGAGCAAACCACACACCACATGCTGCGACTGCTCAAAACTCATTCAGAAAGACCGCTAAACAGACGAAGCCATGGGTACGTCTCACCTATGTCAGGCCAACGCAAACCACTTCTTTTGTCACCCAATCACCACAGACGAGAGCCAAGTGTCAAAGGGACAATGCACCCAATGGAAGCACGGAATACCCACCATTGAAACAGGCATCGTAGGGCACCCAGTCATCAAAGGACAAGGGGATCCCAAGAATTTTTTGGAACTTTATGGTGTGACGTTAGCACCTGATGCTGGTAAGGGAGCAAACTTTTACAGGAACTTGCTATCAAGATCACCTTCAAGATTATGGAGGGCTGTCAGATAAAAGTGTCAGAGGAAGCTGCCGAAAGGAGTGTCCACAGTCCACAGTCTCACTCGAGCTCAGTTTGCACAGGAGAGCCTCGCATGCCACGTCTTTGGATTATGCCTCTCCCACTGTGTTAACTCAAAATGGCATCTAGTGACTTCTCCCTCTTTCCTCAGAAGGGGAAACAACGGCATGGCAGGCATTTATAGAAGAACAACAAGAAGGTGATTTTTGAAGAGTAACCTTTCCCGAACAAACAAAATGTCTATTTCTACAAAACAGATCTCCATCGAACCATTCGCCATTGGGAAAAATGTGTCGTGTTGAAGCACAAATACGCACAGAAGGATTAATACCTACCCAACTTTCAAGGTTGCAGCTTCATAATTAAAACTATGACTTGGCCCCTGTAAAAGTCCACAACTGTTGTAAAAGTTTTTGCGTTTCATTTACAATCATGATATTAGCAAGAAATTAGATTTTGAATTTACTTAGTCTCTTGTGTGGATGTATGGCTAATAGTAGTGTTTGGACGTGTTTCTGTGTTCCAGTGATATGTAGTGCTAATGTGACAGACAAATCCCTATCAGGTTCTACACTGAATTTACAGTTGAGCTATCCCCTCTTCCAAGTACCGTAGAATCTCACTTAATGAGCACCTCGCATAATGCGCAATTCACATAATGAGCAAAACAAATTGTAAATATGACTCTTTTCACAAGCGATGTTTCACATAACGAGCGACGACGATTTAGTGTAATGTTACCAGCTGTTCGCGCACAATGGAGCAAACGTTCAACCATATGAACACCTTCCATTGTTGGCAGCAGCATGTGAACAATGTCTTTAGTAATACTGTAGTCTGGGTTTAGTGCTACTTCAGCTACCCTATTAGCGCAGCTTGTCATCACACACTTTCTCTAAACTTGTGTTCACACAGTGCTTCTTGTGTGCAAATTTTAACAACCTTCGTAGAAACTTCCCCAAAGATAAAGACGCAAGAAGAGAACCATAAGACAAAGAAAATTACCTTAGAAATAAAACGTAAAATCATTGAAAAATGCAAACACGGTATGAGCATTGCTGATTTATCAAGCACACACAACTGGTCTACATTAACTACTTGCAGATGCTTCATAGGGAGTGACAAGACTATCTAAAGAATGTTTTTGTATTCTGCACAATGTCGAAAGGCTGTTCCTTATGTTGATAAATGAAAAGCAATTAGCAGAGTGACACTATTAATGAGAACATCACTTGTGAGAAGACACAATGATTTTGTGCTTTGATGTCTTACTTCTCCCCACTGTATCATTCCAGTGACACTCTCTCCCCTATTTCGCAATAATACAAAACATGCTGTCCTTTGAATTTTTTTGATGTACTCTGTCAATCCTATCTGGTAAGCATCCCACACTGCACAGCAGTATTCTAAAAGAGGACGCACAAGCATAGTGTAAGCAGTCTCCTTAGAAGATCGGTTACATTTCCTAAGTGTCCTGCCAATAAAACACTGTCTTTGGTTAGCCTTCCCCATTTTCTATGTATTCTTTAAGTGGTTTGTAATTGTAATTCCTAGGTATTTAGTTGAATTTATAGCCTTTAGATTTGACTGATTTATCATGTAACAGAAGTTTAACAGATTCCTTTTAGCACTCATGAGGATGACCTCACACTTTTCACTATTTAGTGTCAACTGCCAATTTTAAAGCCATACAGATATCTTTTCTAAATCGTTTTGATCTTCTGATGACCGCCAGAAATCACTTCTGTCTTACTCTTAAGACTTTCCGTCAATTATTACGAACTGTGACCTCTCTGACAGGAAATCACAAATTCAGTTGCATAACTGAGATAATACTCCATAAGCATGCAATTTTACTACAAGCTGCTTGTGTGGTACAGTGTCAAAAGTCTTCCACAAATCCAGAAATATGGAATCAGTTTGAAACCCCTTGTGAATAGCACTGAACACTTCATGCGAGTAAAGAGCAAGTTGTGTTTCATAAAAACGATGTTTTCTAAATCTGTGTTGACAGAGTGTCAATACACTGTTTTCTTCGAGGTAATTCAAAATTTTCGAGCACAATGGATGCTGCAAAATCCTGCTGCATATCAATGTTAATGAGATTGGCCTGTAATTTAGCAGATTACTCCAACTACCAAGGGCGTACCCAGGATCTGAAATGGGAGGGGGAGGGGGGCAGGTCATACTAGTCTCAGGAAACAAGGACTCAAGACAACATACAGCACTTCTTATTAAATAAAACAGTAAATCAGTGAAAAACTGCTTTTAATAAACATTTTAAATACAAGAATGCACTTGTACAATCCGAGAAAACATGCAGCATTTCTTATTAAATAAAACAGTAAACTAGTAAAAAACTGCAAATATCTCTGGGGGGGGGGCAGCTGCCCCCCTCCCCCTCCTGCCACTCGCTGGGTACGCCCATGCCTACTATCTTTCTTGAATATTGGTGTGACCCGTGCAACTTTCCAGTCTTTGGGTATGGATATTTCATAGAGCAAGTGGTTGTATATTATATGACATCGTTAAGTATGGAGCTATTGCATCAGCATACTCTGAAAGGAACCTAAATGGTATACAGTCTGGACCAGAAGACTTGCTCCTCTTAAGTGATTTAAATTGCTTCACTATTCCAAGGATATCTACTTCTACGTTAATCATCTCGGCATCTATTCTGGATTCGAATTCTGGAATATTTACTAAAGTCTTCTTTTGTGAAGGCACTTCGAAAGGCTGTGTTTAGTAACTTTGCACTGGCAGCACTGTTTTCGATAGTATCTCAATTGCTGTCATGGAGAGAAGGAACTGATTGTGTCTTGTCGCTAACATACTTCACATATGACCAGAATCTCTTTGGATTTTCTGACAGGTTTTGAGACAAAGTTTCATTGTAGTAATTATTATAAGCATCTTGCATTGAAGTTTATAAAGGATACTGCTTATAAATCACTCATGTTACCCCTTCTGGAATATTGCTAAAATGTGTGAAGCCCATATCAAATAGGACTAATGGGGAAAATTGATTCTACATACAGAGACGAAGTGTGAATGGTCACAGGTCTGCCCTGTCCTGCAGGAGAGAGTTGCACAGATGCTGAAAAAACTGAACATGCATACTCTGGATGACAGATGTAAACAATGCTGAAAAAGCTTGCTTACAAAGTTTCTAGAACTGATTTTAACTGATAATTCTCACAATATACTATAAGCTCCTACATATTGCTCACATACTGAACACGAGGACAAGATTACATCAATTACAACTCACAGAGGCATTAAAACCATCATTCTTTCCCTGTTCAATACTTGAATTGAATGGGAAGAAAACCTGATAACTGGTGGAATGGGACATGCCCTCTGCCATGCATTTCACAGCAGTTTAGAGAGAGTATATGTAGATGCAGATGTAAATATAGCAGATATTTATAATGTTTAGAAACAAAACATACGAGAACAATATTCTAGATACAGTCACAGACTTACTGTTAGTGAACATTAATGCTAAAGTAATGTAATTTGATATCACATTGGAAGATGACTTTCCATGTTCCTGAAGTAGAAAGATAACGGTTGAGCTGGCAATCAGACAAACATCAATCATGAACTCTAGCACTAGCAACATTTAGAATTATGCTTAAAGATTACATATTCTGTATAACATACTACTGTGCATTAACTGAACATAGATACAGATAACTTTATTTCCATAAAGCAGTTTTGCAACATTCACAAGATATGTACTTATTGTTTAGCACAATGCCAGGTATGGGCCTGTGGTGGTGTGGGCAGTATTGTAGTTATGTCCACCTAGCAGCTTCCACTTTAACTGCCTATCGACCATGGACTTATTTTCTTCCCACTTTACAGCAGATGCTGACTTCTGGCAGATTTATGGGGTCACTGCATTTACAGTGAGAAGTGATTAATTTATTGACCCATAGACAAGTAAAAAGGAAGCCAACAGGTGGATATTAGCTGCAATACAACCAACACCATCACAAGCTGGCACATGGCATCACACTTAAAAGAAATACATAATTTTTGCACACCCCATCTGATGAGGTGCTCAAAAAGGCTCAGAAGCTGATTTATAGAAAAACCAATATTATGAAAGGAACAGGTCACAGTTATCTGTATTTATATTCAATTTATATCTGTTATCTGACTATCACCCACTTGAAATCAGGTCTACAGGATCCATCCCAATGACACGGGTTGGTGACAAAAACCACAGCAGTGAGGGAAAGGGTTCAGTTGTGCCCAGTCTTTAGGCAAACAGTGCTAAACTCTAGCGTCAACAAAACTCTGAAGTGGACTATTAAAAAAAGTCAGTACTGTGGCTGGAACAAAATTACTTATTGCCTATGCATCAAGATGACTTCAGAAAAGAAAGAGGAACTTGCAGGATCTGTGTAAGATTAGAGACTGAAATTTTGATCACATTTGTTTGGTGCAGCTTACTGCGTGCAGTCTTGTATACATTACTTGTATCTCACAATGCAAAAATTTCTATTCCGATAAATAAGCTCCATATTGGCAGAATATCAAAAACCTTCATCTCAGATATCTACTCGCTGCTTCCCACACAGTGTTGTGATATTCTGTGATGATCCACCGTCGTATATTTCAAGACATCCCGCAAGGAGCACTTTCAACTCCCAGTACGGTAAAAGATGCCGATACTGGAACTTCTACTGCCAGCTGTTAAACTACTGAATTCGCAGACAATATTTGCTTATTCGTAACAGCTACATCTCTCCAGGATACGAGCTACAGGCTAGATTCAGCTGTCGTCCTACTTGACAGTTGGTTGAAAAAAAATGGGAAAGCAGCATATGCTCACAAATCGCAAGTAGTGGTGTTTATATGCAAATGAGTGCATTGTCTTATTCTGCTGATGAAGTTGGAAGATTATAGAATGTCAGTAACCTCACCTGCACTGCACCTGGGAATATTCTACAGTTCACTATAGATTTATTAAGTACATGTCTGATATTTCTTCCAAAATTAGAGCAAATGATAAACATTCTACATGCACTGAGCCATACTTGATGGGAAGTCAGAATCAGAATTTAATACAGCAATGGCTGCCACGCATTACACCAAACACTAGATTTTAAAAATAAAACACAAAAGGACAATAGGTATTCGCCTTTGCCTGTCACGATTGCAGTGTGTATAATTTTCAATCTGCTATATATTTCACTTCACCTAGTCCCAGCTGGGCAATTCCCAATGCTCTTTGTGTCACAGTACCAACTAAGGAAACGTACAATCTCACACTTACCCTCAATTTCGCCTCAAGAACTTCTTTTGATTTTTCTGACAGAAGTATCTTATCTCTTGCAATATTAAGTTCCTGATCAAGCTGCAATCTTTCTTCTTCTAGCTGCCTCAGACGATCAATAGCATCTGAAAAACCAAGGATTCCATTTGTATAGACAGAATATTAATAAGCCTATCCAGTGAAGCTCTCAGTTATGTCAGGGTAGTAATCTAACCTTGCAGTTGCAATTCCTTGTCTCTCTGTTTTTTCTCAAATTCAATTCTCTTCTCTCTCTCTTGTTCTAGAAGTAATCTCTGTTCTTCTTGGAGTTGCTCCAATTCCTCTCTCTTCTCCCATTCTTCACGAAGAACTCTGTCAAAATTCAACTTTTATTACATTAAAAATACTGTACGAAATTTGGAAGTCATGAAAAACAAACAAACTATGATTAACATTTGAAAGCTTATTCTATGTTAATAAAAAAAATTAACTGGTTAATAAATTAAATAATGGAAAGTCCAGGTTGCAATGTCTAAATTATGAAAATCATAGATTACTACTCACCATAAAGATGACTTGCTGCATTGCCAACAGGCACAACAGAAAGACTGTTACATGTTTAGCTTTTGGCCAAAGCCACCTTCAGAAAATGTGTCTCCCCCACCTCCCACACACACACACACACACACACACACACACACACACACAAGTGCCTGCTGCTTCCACTTGACACAACACCTCTGGTCACAGTGGGCAGAGAGCGCGGTCATATATGTGTGAAGTGTGCTTGCTTATGTGAATGCGTGCCCGTTTTCTTTTTTTATGAAAAAGGCTTTAGCCAAAAGTTCAGTGTGCTACAGCGTCTTTGTTGTGTCTGTCTGCAACTCTGTCATCTTTACACTGAGTAGCAATCTATCCTTTTCATACTTGTTAATAAACTAAACAAAGATTTGAGAACAATAAAGCACTCAAACTACGTGAATGCCTCTAATTTAGGCCTGGTGGAACTTTTTTGGGAAGATCATTCATACAATGAAGTGTGATCACTACAAAGTACCCGACACATTTAAGTGGCCAGAACTGTGAGAAGCTATTGAGACAGGAAGCAGAAAGTTCACTGTGTACTTAAAATCAGCAGCAGCATTCAGATACAGAAGGGGTGGTGTGTCGGTACCCAACATTAGTACTCAAGGGTCAGCTAGGAGGCATTCTTTGAGTGACAGCAAACAGAGAAAGTGGAGAAATGATTCTTCCTCAATGCCCCCCCCCCCCCACTCTCAATCTCTGTCATATATTTTGGCTTTGTAACATAAGCACAGTGATTTAAGTAATTGAGTAACACCAATGAAGTATCAAATGAATAATTATTCTGTGCCCTAGTCAAGATACTTATGTGTACCACATAATTCCACTTGGAAAACTAAAAAGTCTAAAAGTAACTTTTCTTTGATAAAAGAAATCAGAGGACTCACTGATTAAATGTGCTACTTGAATGAAACTAACAGAAGGGTGTAAATTAAATGTGGCATTCCCCAGTGCACAGAGATTTGTTGTCTCCTACATTTCCCTTGAGGTCCAGAATAGCCATCATCTGTCATGCTTTTCCATTCAGTAGAAGCTGGTGAGCAGTCTGGTTCAGAGTAACATTTGGGCTCAATGGCAGACTTGCAGTGTCATTACCAAGACTTTTTTTATCAGCTTCAACATCCTTCAACTGGTTTGTTTCATGTCCAGATCTGATAGTAACTTCACCCGTCTTTCCCTTCTCTACTCAGTTTCGGAGTAGTTTTTCTCCTGCTTCAATTGCATTTGCTGAAAAAGTGTCTGCATCAAACTTGCTACCACCATTGCTCAAGAGATATTGTGAGCTTTGGTGAAAGACAGGTATAAATTGGATCCTACGTCCATGTGGAATTTGCCTTTTTGATATTTTCTCTACAAGTCTGACACATTCTCTGTAGTTTTTTTGGGTCTGCCTCTACTTTTTCAGTTAATGAGATCCACTTGCTCTCTTCGAGTTAAAATGGAGTCTGAAGGGTACAACTTCTACTCTGACAACTTCTGATACTACAAAAGACAAAGGGCAAGATTTCACTCTGCAGATTAGTTGTTCTACTGCTTTTGTAACACGATGAGCGATGTTCTCGGCAATAAAGATACTGTTAGGATTACACCCTCTCAGCCCTCAGCTACCATTAAATGATAGTCTTAGTTTTGGGTTACAAATAAGCTTCACTCTGTCTCTTTCCATCCTAGTTTCTAGTCTTCTCTATTATTATCAATCGAGTTATATCCCTAGCTGAAAGTTGACAGTTAAAAATCTCCCATTACAATCTTGATGGTTTGGTTATGAAAATTATTTGGTTTGTGTCACGTCAAATCTATGTAGCTATGTCTGTAGCACAGTTGTGTGTGTCCGTGATGCTTATTGTGTGACTCTCTATATACGGTCTTACAAAAAGAGCACTCTCACATTGTTCATAACAGCTTTCTACTACCATCTTCATCCCTTCACTTTCTGGTTTTCGGTCATTAGCACATCTGTGCATTTCTTTCAAAGTCTAAAGTTTCGTGACTGATGGTTGCACTTGTCAAATAGTAAAATATCTCTCCCTCAATAATCCTTCAATATTTTCATACACTGTAGATGCTGAGTCACAGATAGGCGCAACAAAAAGACTATTGCAAATAAATAAAGCTTTCAGCCATTAAGTCCTTCATCGACAATAGATGTAGACAGACAGACAGACAGACAGACACACACACACACACACACACACACACACACACGACTGCAGTGTCAGGCAATTAAAACCACACTGCGAGCAGCAGCACCAGTGCATGATGGGAGTGGCGACTGGGTGGGGGTAATGAGGAGGCTGGGGTGGGTAGGGGGAGGGATAGTATGGTAGGGGTGGCAGACAGTGAAGTGCTGCAGGTTAGGAGGAAGGTAAGGGAGAGGTGGGGTGGAGGGGGTGGGGGTGGGGAGGAAGTTACGGAAAAGGAGAGGAGTAAACGGACTGGGTGTGATGGTGGAATGAGGGCTGTGTACTGCTGGAATGGTAACAGGGAAGGGGCTTGGTGGGCGAGGACAGTGACAAACGGAGATTGACGCCAAGAGGGTTACGAGAATGTAGGATTTATTGCACGGAGACTTCCTACCTGCGCAGTTCAGAAAAGCTGGTGTTGGTGGGAAGCATCCATATCCCACACGCTGTGAAGCAGTCATTGAAATGAAGGATGTCATGTTTGGCAGTGTGTTCAGCAACAGGGTGGTCCACTTGATTTTTGGCTACAGTTAGTTGGTGGCCATTCATGCAGACACACAGCTAGTTGGTTGTCATGCCCACATAGAATGCAGCAAAGTGGTTGTAGCTTAGCTTGTAGACCACATGACTGGTTTCAAAGGTAGCCCTGCATTTGATGGCATATGTCATGTTCGTGACCGGACTGGAGTAGGTGATAGTGATAGGATGTATGGGACAGGTCTTCCATCTAGGTCTATTAAGGGTATGAGCCACGAGGTAACGGGTTGGGAGAAGGAGCTGTCTAAGGATGGACGAGTATATTGTGTAGGTTTGGTGGACAGTGGAATACCACTGTGGGAGGTTTGTTTGTTTCCTTTTTAGGACACAAAAAACATATGGGGTCATACGTGCCTAAGTCAAAACTATAGAACGCAAACACAGAGACAAGGGGAACGACTGTGTCAGTCCACATGGAAAGAATAGGAGTCATCTAAACAAGGTACATGGAAAAAGCGCTAAAAAACACCATACAAAAATGGAGATCGAAAACTAAAAATTAAATGGCCTTCACCATATTGCTTCAGTGGATAAAAAGTTAAATGCGGACGACAGCCCTTGTGTCATTTGCTAAAACAGCTGATAAATTAGAAGGCAAATCCAAGATGGAATGTAGATTGGTAAAAAAAGGGCATTCCAGCAGGTAGTGGCGGGCTGTTAAAATTCGGGCGCAATGCGTACAAAGTAGTGGGGCAGCGCCATTGAGAAAATGACGATGGCTAAAAAGGCAGTGCCCAAACGCAGCAGAGTTAAAATAATCTCCTCCTGGCTGGAGGGCCGAGAGGTGGTCACCCGAGGCGCTGAGAGAGGCTTAAGAAACCGAAGCTTATTGCCGTGATGGGAGGACCATTGGCGATGCCAAAGAAACACCACCACATGACAGACGGCAACGCAGAGATCATCTGAGGGAACAGCTGTACTCGCAGGCTCAGGTAAGAGGACTGTAGCCATGGCAGCAGCCTCATTTCCTGGCAGACCGACATGACCAGGGACCCCCAGAAACATGACATTGGCTCCACCAAGAGTGAGCAAATGGCAGTTTTCCTGGACCCGCTGCACTAAGGGATAAGCAGTGTAAAGCGCACAGAGACTTTGGAGGGCACTGAGTGAGTCTGAGCAGAGGACACGATTGGGAAGGCTTTGTCACCGGATGTACTCCATGGCCTGATACAAGGCGAAGAGCTCGGCTGTTAACACTAAGGAGTGGGCCAGAAGACAATATCAAAAGACACGGGTTCCAATGACGGATGCACATCCGACCCCACGGTCAGTCTGAGAGCCATCAGTGTATACAAAGGTACTATCGTTAAGTTCCATGCGAAGGTCGTGAAACTGGAGACAATAGACCGAGGCTGGAGGAGTGTCCTTAGGAAGCGAATGAACGCCAAGGTTAATGTGGGTCGCTTCACAAAGCCAAGGTGGTGAAGGGTTCACACCCACAGGGAAAGTTGCAGGTAGCATGAAATTAAGCCACCACAGCAAGTGGCGACAGCAGACGCCAGGAAGTAACAGGGAAGCGGGACGAGCCCCATACTGACGATCTAAAGAATCATCAAAGAAGGAGCCACAGGAGGGGTGGCCTGCTTACCTGCTGATGAGAAAGTAATGGCGGTAGGACAGTGGTGGTTCAGCAGCTTCAGCATACAGACTCTCAACTGGGCTGGTGTAAAAGGAACCCAATGCCAAATGGAGCCACGATGGTGGATAGTTTTGAGACGGAGTAAAAGGGACAGACCTAGATGAAAGACCTGTCACTACCATCTACTCTAGTCCTGTCACTAACATCACTTATCCCATCAAAGACAGGGCTTCCTGTGAAACCAGTCGTGTGATTTACAAGCTAAGCTGCTACCACTGTGCTGCGTTCTATGTAGGCATGACAACCAACAAAGTGTCTGTCCCCATGAATGGCCACTGACAAACTGTGGCCAAAAATCAAGTGGACCACCCTGTTGCTGAACACGCTGCCAAACATGACATCCTTCATTTCAACGACTGCTTCACAGCCTGTGGCATATGGACCCTTCCCACCAACACCAGCTTTTCTGAATTGCACAGGTAGGAATTCTCTCTGCAATAATCCTTCTTTCCTCTAACCCTTGTGGCCTCAACCTTTGTTCGTCACTGTCCTCACCCACCCAGCCCCTTGACTGTTCCCAGTCCAGCACCACACTGCCATCATTTCATCGCCACACCCAGTCTTTTAATTACTTTTTATTTCTCTCCTTTCCGCTACTTACCCCCTCCCCCCTCTTCACCTTCTCTCCTGCCCTCCATCTACACTGCAGCACTTCACTGTCCGCCACTCCTACCATACTACCCCTCCCCCTCCCCCTCCCCACCCCAGCCTCCTCCTTACACCCACCTAGTCGCCACTCCCATCATGCACTGGTGCTGCTGCTTGCAGTGTGGTTTTAATTTGCTGAGACTGCAGTTTGTGTGTGTGTGTGTGTGTGTGTGTGTGTGTGTGTGTGTGTGTGTGTGTGTACATCTATTGTTGAAGGCCTTATGGCAAAAAGCTTTACTTATCTGTGGCAGTCTTTTTGTTGTGCCTACCTGCGAGTCAACATCTCCACTATATGGTGGGCAGCAACTTTCCTTTTCATAATATTGTTACATTCCATCCTGTATTTTTGCTTCAATATTTTCACAATTTTTGGTCTTGAAAATTATCAACTGTGTGGGTTTACCATCTTTCTCTGATGTTTCTCACACGTTTCCCATTGGTGGACGGATTAGCTATTGACCTTAGTACAATGTTTCACAGGTGCGCCCAATTGTTTTCTCTATACCACAAATTGTTTTCTCTATACCACAATCATTTGAGGAGGCTCCTTCACATGTTTCCTCCTGGATGCTACCATGCAGGTATCCTTGCCTTTATTCTACAGAGCTGTAAGGCAGTGGAAAGGAATGAAGTTTATGCTGAAAAATGACATTTTGTCTCTTACGAATGTATCAACATACTGTAAAAATACTGAAGGAATGGAAAAAAAATGGATGTTTGGGAAAACCTTGTGCATTTTCTTTGGAGTGACCCTTCTATTTGCCTACAAATAGCTCACAGGAAACAGTTTAAGCAATCTCAAACAAATGAAAAGCTGTTAGCACTAGAAACTTCCACCAAATAAAATACTGAGCATAAAATTCAAAAAGGTTCAGATGGTTTATAAACAGAACTAGAGATAAACAAGTTAAGCACCTCACTTTGACATGAATTGCACTTAGACATATGACCCATTGACTGGAGTCTTCGATTATGTTGGCATACAGAATTATCTCCTGGAAAAATGGAGCTACGAGAGGCAAAGTAGGTATTCACTGTTAGCAACAGTAAAAAAGTGCGTAAATAAGATAACCAGACATCACAGAGATTTCTGAGAAACTACTTCTTTTCCATTCCATGTGTATTCTCCTGCTACTTTTTCTGTAGCACGGATTAGGGATTCTTGTCAAGCACATTTGTTGTAGACTTTTCACTAGTTTTTATGTAGTTCTCTATATTATGTATTTTACAACCATCAACATATCTCCATTCCTTTCATGATCTCCACTGGTGTAACTGGCTGTTCATCTCAAGGATTTGAGCTTATAGTGTTTTAGCAACTAGATTTTATTGTCCGGGCTTCACTAACATAAAACAGCAGAGGTCTTACAAAGGCATATTCTGGCGTGCTGCTGGACTAGAGACAGTCTCATTACATTAATGATTCCCCTAGTTTTGTATAGTTGGTGGCTTTTTCAGCTAAGTCTAATTCTTCCTTTCAAGATAATGAATGTATTCACTATTTCCACAATTTCGTTTTTGAAACAGCACTTCCTTTGTACTTTTTATTTTTCAACAGAGTTTGTTCACATAGAATTCTTTTTTTTTTTTTTTTTTTTTTTTGTGGCTATGCTTTATTTCTCTGCTACAAATTGTAAATCATGTGCAGAACACTGCAAGTCATTCTCTGAAGATGCCAGAAGAGATAAATCATTTGCAGAAGTAAACAAGAGTGGTGAAAGGCAACATCCCTATAATACTCTGGCATGGTGTCTACCCAACTCTGATAATTTGTCTTTCTTCTTTACACGGATTAAATTTGCTCTGTACGTGTTTTACGTATTTTCAGTGAAGATATTTGTAATCTTAATTCCCTTTTCCATTTACTAACTTTGTAGAGGTAGAGTTGCAAATAACAAAATTCAATTTCAGTTGAGCTATGTATTACAAATCCGAAATATTTGAAGCACAAATAATTTTCATACAGATTTTACTTTACAGATTATGTCTCCTAAATACGGGTTCTGTTATTTCTCGGCAAATATAAAGCAAGAGCTTTAGAATCCCCGGAAATTCAAATGAGATATAAAAATACTGGGTTATGCACCCCTTTACACATTATCTGATTATCTACATTTAAGGTTGGTCGGTCGGTCAGTTGGTTTGGCGTGAAAGTGACTAAACTGTAAGGTCATATTCCCTTTCACCCAGTAAGTGGCAAACCAGCAGTAGTCATCAAAGGAGGGAGGCGAAAGGCAAATCCTGGAAAGCCTAAATGGATCTAACACAATAAAAAATTTAAAAATAAAAAAAACCAGAGAAACACAGAAAAAAAGACACAGCACTGACAAATCCTCAAAATATCAGTAAACACAATGTGTTAACACCAAGAAATGAAAGAGAATAAAAAGGTGGAAAGGGTATAGGCCAGGCTGGGCCAATCAGCAACGACCACAAGGAGACGTGTGTGTGTGTGTGTGTGTGTGTGTGTGTGTGTGTGTGTGTGTGTGTGTGTGTGTGGGTGGGTGGGGGGGGGGATATATAGAAACCAAATTTGCAGGCAAAACTTAACACATTTGCGAGCAAGACTTAACACCAAGTTAGCCACTTTGGCGTCATCTGTGAGCACCAGACGTATTGTGTCAGGAAGATCAAGATGCTGCCTCAAAGCAGTCAAATTAGGGCAGTCTATGAGTAAGTGGGCCTCCATCAGGATGGCTCTGCATGAGCAGGGAGGTTGGTCAGCCAAGTGTGGTCAATGTGAAGTATACGGAGGACATGGATACCATGCAAGAAGCATGCAGGGAAGACTGTCACATAGTCATGGTCTCCTTAATTGTCCTCAGTTAGTTTGGGGAGATCAGGGCAGATCAATCTGTGTTCAAGATTCTGGTACTGGGACTCCAACTTGCAGAATTAGCATCATGGTGGTCATCTTGGCCAAATGGTCAGCTCATTCATTTCCCGAAATCCCACCAAGACCAGGAGTCCAAATGAAAGTAACTGGCCATCCACCATGATGGAGGTCAGAGACAAGATCATGCATAGCTGAAACCAGTGAGTGAGGAGAGCAGCACTGGTCTATAGCTGAAGGCTGCTATGGGAGATACTACAGATCAGAATACTATTGCCAGTGCATGAACAAATATGGATAACGGCTAATTTAATGGTCATCAACTTGGCAGTACAGACGCTCCACCAGTTTGGCAGAGGGTGGAGTTCACTACACCGAGCATGTGTGTAGCAAAACCTGTTTGGCCTTTGACTGTTGAGCCTTCAACGAATACCAATTCTGAACCCGGATACATATCAAGGACAATGAAGAAGAGGCAATGAAAAATCTTGTGGTCAACAGAATCTTTTGAACAAAGAGAGATTTTGAGACAAATCCAAGGTCAGGGCACAAGCCACGGGGGTAGATGTGATGTCTCCCTGACCAGAGGCAACAAAGGCGGAAGTTGTAGTTCCAAACAGAGACACTGGAGGCATGCAGCAATGGTATATTCAGCTCTGGGTCGCTGTTGTGGGCGATGCAGCTTCCTTCCAGGGATAATACCATGAGAGTTGGGATGTTCAGGAAGCTACAAATGTGTATAGTGGGATTTGGCAGATGCTGATGGTGCCTAATAGGTAGTATGTTGTTCATAAGGCCAGTCCAGAATGCTCTTTCTGCAAGTTGGACATCACAATGATGAATGGGGTCCAGTATCTGCAATGCTGAGGGTGATGCAGAACCATACACAACATTCCCATAATCAAGACGGAACAGAATCAGGGCTTTGGAGAGCTACAAAAGGGTAGAGTGATCTGCACCCCAGCCAGTGTTACTGAAGCAGTGAAGTGTACCAAGGTATCACCAGCACTTTTGGTTATGGTGGCAAAGATGGGGAAGCCATGTCAGCCGGGGAACGAAGACCAGTCGCAAAAAGCTGTGCGTCCCAACTGCAAGAAGTAACTGATCATCTAGGAACAGCTTTGGGTGTGGGTGAGCAGTACAAAAGTGACCATGACAAGTCCTGGCGGATTAAAAGCAAACGCCATGGGTGAGACACCATGACCCCGCCTTAGGCACTGCACTCTGTACGTGACCATCAGCAACAACCATACTAGAGGAGCAATAATAAAAGCAAAAATTGACAGCACACAAGCGATACCGAATACCCCACAGCTGCCACTGGGCCATTGATGGCCATCAGAAAGAAGGTGATGCTCAGTGCAGATACCTGCAAGACCCCGTTCCCTTGAATACGTGGGGTACTGAGTGAATCACCCACTTGAATCCTGAAAATACAGTGTGACAGGAAGTTCTTGACAAACATCCACAGTGGACCCCAGAAACGAAAATTGTACAATGTAGTAAGGATGTGATGACGTCACGTCATGTCATGCCATGTCATCTCATAAGCCTTCTGGAGAACGTGAAAAACAGCTAGGAGCTGCTGATGATGCACGAAGTCTGTGGCGTGGCCTTTGTGAAAACTGCCCTGAGATGGAGCCAAAAGGCCTTGTGACTCAAGGAGTCAACACAGCCCTTGCTCATCATGCATTCAAGCAACTTACAGAGAACATCAGTAAGGCTGACTGGGAGATTACTGTACATCTCGACGGGGATCTTACGTGATTTCAGTACTGGAACTATTGTGCTTTCTCACCACTTAGTTGGGAGCTCTCCATCATTCTAGATCTGACTAAAGAGTGCAGGATATGATGCCGACAAATCACTGAGGGATGTTTGGGATGTTTCAGCAATTATTTGTGGATGTGGTCTCGCCTTGGGACTCTATCAGAGCAATAGCCTAGGGCAATGGGAGTTCTAATCCACTGAATGGAGCATTATATGGTTCCAGATGGCGATTAGTAAAAGATAAGCACATTCAATCCACCAGCAGTTTTACGAGATGAAAGACAAGGCGGTAGTGCTTAGACAGAGGTGAGCAAGCATAATTGCTCACCAAAACGTTTGGCAACAATGTCTGGAGTAGTATAAATGGCACCACTGAGGAAACACTTGGTTCACCTTCAGGAGACTGGAAACTGTAGTAGTCTGATTTTTGCCCATAACTGTGATGTAGAGGTATGTGATACAACAGTGAAACATACTGTTTCCAGAATTCCTGCTTTTAGAAATTTGTGAGGTAGCAAATGTGGGCGCAGAGTTGTTTAAAGGCACTGAGGTGCTCCAATGAGGGGAACCACTTTTGCTTTGGAGAACCCGCCTGTAATCTCTAATGGCCACAGCGATCTCTGTAGTGCAACAGGGTACCATATTCCTACGGAGGAATCCTGAGGAAGAGGGGATGGCTCAGTTGGCTGCCAACACAATGGCTGCTGTTGTATGCTAAACAGCTACATCAGTACTGCCTTGTGGTGGGGAGCTAAGGACTGCAGCAGAGGTGAACCCATCCCTTGCAACATTACAAAGAACCCATTGGGGCAGGCGTCCAGGGCAGCAATGTTGAGGGAGGAACAGGAAGAGTGGGTAGTGGTCACGACCACAAACGATATCATGTACTCCCCAGTGCGTAGCTGGTAGAAGATCAATGGCCAAATAAGTTCCACGTGTCACATTTCACTGTATGGGGGTACCAGAGTTCAAGAGGCAAAGATCGAGTTGTCCCAGTAAAGTTTCAATTTCTTTGCCACAGTCAGTGATCATTGTTCCACCACACAAAGGTTTATGGGTGTTGAAGTCACCCAAGATTAAGAAAGGTGCATGGAGCTGAGAGAATACTCCAGACAGTATATCCTGGGACATGACATCATCAGGAGTGAGATAAACATAAGAGACGGTAAAATCCTGATGTGCCCATACCCCAACAGCTAGAGCTTCCAGTGGTGTATCAAGAGGCAGAAGGGAACTGTATATGGAGGTCAGCACGTATGTACAAATTCTACCCAATACCCTCCCACAGTCAGTAAGTTCTTAACATAACCTTGGTAGCCATGAATTGTAGGGGTGCAAGTAGTTGAAAATCATGTTTCCTGGATGGCAAAACAGAATGCAGGGTATGTGTTTAAAAGCTGCTATTGCTCAGCCAGGTAGTAAAAATTCTGTTACAATTCTGCTGGATGATCAGACTGTACGAATACTGTGGCGAAATGAAGAAACCAGAAGGGGGCAGGTTCTCACCTCGGGTTACTTATTGCCACTGGCTGAACATCAGGGGATCCACTGATGTAGGTCCCATGGCATGTTACCTGAGGAAGTCTGGTGCCTCAGGCACCACCGTGATCAGCACCTTGGGCACAGAAGGATACAAGCAGAGGCCAGTGGTGTAGAGGCCACCGGTGTTTCCATCATCTTAGAGGACTTCTTTTCGTCCTTCTGCTCATTAGAAAAAGGAGACTGAGAAGGTTTTCGTGAACTGGTTTCAGGACAGAGGAAGAATGAGATGTCCATCGGCTAGCAGCACGTGGTTCCTTCATCCACTGACTGCCGTCTGGCTGTGGGCCAGCAGGGACCATGGAAGGATGAGTACCAAGGACCATGGAAGGATGAGTACCAAGGGACCTCTTCCTAGCTAGAGAAGCTCAAGGAGGATGATGTTCCTCCAGCTGGTGGCTGAGGACCGGTGTGTCCAACAGGTGGGGAGCCAATGTTCCCAAAGTGGGTGCAGTGGAAGCACCAGAAGGGGGGAGGGGAGGCATACATCTATGGGGTAGGGGGATGGGGAGACAGTTATCAGCAGGTGGCTCTGAAGGCCCACTGTAAGAAGCGCAACAGATGAAGGCACCAGTGATAGAGAATAAAACAATGTTGCAGCTGTAGCATTGGATTGTGTCATTTGTCTGGGACTAAGACACCCATTTTTTCTGGCCTCTTAGTATATGAGCTTGTCCAGTGTCTTATACTCCTGGATTTTCTTCTCACACTTAAAAAATGGAGCAATCTGGTGAGCAGGAAGAGTGGGGCTCAGCGCAGTTTACACAGCTTAGTGGAGGGGCACAAGGAACATTCAGGTACAGCAGACGCCTGCAATTCCTGCAGTGGGTAAACATACGTCTGAATTCACACACCTGAAGCATCTCATATGAGGAGGAAAATAGCATTTAACATCGCAATGGCAGACAACCAACCTGACCTTCTGAGGCAATGTATCACCTCCAAAATTCAAGATGAAGATCCCAATAGCAACTCTGTTTTTTCCCTTGGTCCCCTGTGGACACAATGGATGAAGCGAGCACCTGTCGCTCTAAGTTGGCCCGCAGCTCAACATCAGATTGCAAAGGAGGGCATGGTGAAAAATGACACCCTAGATACACTGAGACTCCAGTGGGGAGTCAGAGTCATGGGGATGTCATCGAACCTTTCACAAGAGAGCAGTGACTGTGACTGGGAAGGAGACGATGTTTTAATGAAGAGGGAACCACTCTTCATCTTAGAGATGGCTCCAACTTCCCCAATTTGTCTTCAGTGTTTTCTACAAAAAAATTAAGCCTTTGAGGCAAAAAAGGTGTCCCTGTCAGTCCTGGTACAGACAGGGTGTTGGGGGAGGATTTGGCTCCTTGTCATCTAGTCCTCCATTCGAAGACACTGCTGCAGCCACGTGATCACCAGTGGGAGAAACTAAATCGCTTCATGTGCGAATTATCCACCACAGTGCTGCTGACTCCAAATGAGGGCTCTCCCCAAGGGCACCACACAGCCACAGCATGGCTACCTGGCCAGTAATCTATTGCTGGGAGCACCCGTGCCCCAGCCATGACGGGTACATACTCTGTGGCTTACACAACGAGTGTGTAGTGCTGGCCCGACAGTGTGATCACTGCGTGATCAGGGGGCTACCATCGTGCAGGTACTCGACAACCCCACCCCTCACAGCGAGATGGCTACTGTGGTGGGTTTTGAGCACGCTATGACAACAGGAAGGAAGTGTGCCATGGTGGAAGCGCACAAAGGTTGAGCATACATCACAATGGGCAACCTTCCCTGCATGACACACACACTTCTGTAAAATTTGGAAAAGATGGCAGGTCAAACCAAAATAATGGGGACCACATAAACGTTAATGGAAAAGGAATGTAGTGCTGCAAGCGAAACTAGAAATCGAGACCAAAAATGAAACAAGTCCAAGCAGGGTGCACTCAAAGACAAAGTCGTAGGAGGTAAGTCATAGTCAAAGTGTAGGTGTGCAGCACAGAAAGAGAAAGCAATGCTGCAAAAGCTGAGGCCCCGAGGCAGCCAAGCACATACTCACCAAAGAGTCAGGTGCCCACTGGGGGCTACATTTAAGGTCACAAAAAAATTTCCATCTCTATTCAGTATTAATTTTTCATGTCACTTTGAACATTGGGAAAATGGCCTTCTCAGTAGCAGTAGGAGCAACAGTCTGGCTGATGGACTGATGCGGAGTCGTAAAATTGGACAACATGGCCTTGGTATATTGGTACTGTGAACAGCTGAATGCGAGCAGAAACTACAGCTGTTATTTCTACTGAGGGCCTGCAGCTACACTGTAGGACTTAATGGAGATGGTATCCTCTTCAAGCAAGTACCCAATTTAAACATCTGGACAAGCGCTACTCGGAAGGATGACATCAGGAAAAACACAACTAGCTCTCTACAAGTCAGAGTGGGGACTGGTAGATCCCTTAACTGAGTAGAAAGGTTAGAAAATTTAGCAACTTCTGGTCAAATGAATATGGGGTTATAAAAACAATATCCAACACGGAAAATGCAGGAATAGGTCTAATAAAGAACAAGATAATAGAAATGCAGGCAAGCTATGGTACTAAGAACAGTATAGTGAATGCATTATTGCAACCAAGATGGACATGAGCCAACAAACACCACAGTTGTAGAAGTTTATATGCCTATGAGGTTTAAGAATGATGGAGAGACTGAAACAATATATAACGAGGTAGAAAAAATATTCAGATAATTAAGGAAGATAAAAATCTGATTGTTTTGGGGGACTGAAATTCAACAGTATGAAAAGGAAGAAAATAACGTTAGATGACAGTTTGTAGAAAAGAAAGGAAAGAAAGAAGTTGCCGGATAAATCTTTACACAGAGCATTATTTTTTCCTTGCTAACACTTCATTTAAATAATGAAAGAAAGTTATAACCACATAAGAGACTATGACACTGGCAGCTCAGACGTTTATCGCAGAACTGTATAAAATAGATTCTGAAACATGATTTGAAAGTGAAAACCATTTCAAACTGAAAATCATTTCCACGGGGACATGTTGAATTAGGCCATAATTTACTTCTTACATATTTTGAATTAAAACTAAAGAAACTTCAAGAAAAAAGTTAAGGAGATTGGTCCTAAATAAGTTGGAAGAATAATTTGCTGAACATTTCAGGATATTAGACATCTGTTGACAAACAGAGCAAAGGAATAGAACAAAAAACAAATACAGAACTTCAAAAGGTGAAATAGTTAAGACAGCAGAAGGACAAGTAAATACACAATACACAATACACAATAGAAATCCTTGGATAACACATAAGATGTTAAATTTAACTGATCAAAAAAGAAACATTAAAATGTAGCAAATGAAGCAGACAAAAGTGGATACATATGTCTCAATAATCAGACTGATAGGAAGTGCAAAATGGCTAACCTAGAAGACTAGAGGACAATTAGAAGACTGTAAAAGCATATGTGGTTAGCAGAAAGATAGACAGTAACTAATGAAAATTTTATTAGAAAAATAAGCAGCTGTGTGAACATCAAAATTTCAGATGACAGGACATGCTGAGCAAAGAAGGGAAGGGTGGATATATAGAAATGACTTTGACAGCACTGATATAGGAAAGAGAAGGGTAAGTCAATGAACATGAGATGGGATTTGTGGTACTGCAAGAAGAATTTGACAGAGCACTGAAAGACCAAAGTTGAAACAAAGACACTGGGTAAAACACAACAGTTATAAACAGACATCCTGGAAGAACCAACTATGTTAAAACTGTTTTACTGGAATGCAACAATACATGAGACAGGCAAAACATCCTTAGACTGCAAGATCCATGTGCTAAGTGGTATGATTATTACTGAACCATCAGAAGAATACATCAATTGGTAGACAGAAGAATACATCGACTGGTAGACACCACTTTGGGCAAGGTCAGTTTGGGTTCCAGAGAAATGTAAGAACACAAAAGACAATACTGACCCTTTGACTTATCTTAAAAGAAAGATTGAAAAAAGGCAACCTAAGTCTGCAGTATTTAAAGTTTTAGACAAAACATGTGACAATTTTGACTTAAATACAATCTTTGAAGAGCAGTTGAACAGAATGGACAGTGTCTTGAAATGAGGATGTAAGATGAACTTCAACAAAAGTAAAATGAGGATAATGGAATGTAGTCGAATTAAGTCGGGTGATGCTGAGGGAATTAGATTAGGAAATGAGACACTTAAAGTAGTAAAGGAGTTTTGCTATTTGGGAAGCAAAATAACTGATGATGGTCGAAGTAGAGAGGATATAAAATGTAGACTGGCAATGGCAAGATAAGCGTTTCTGAAGAAGAGAAATTTAACATCGAGTATAGATTTAAGTGTCAGGAAGTCGTTTCTGAACGTATTTGTATGGAGTGTAGGTATGTATGGAAGTGAAACGTGGACAATAAATAGTTTGGACAAGAAGAGAATAGAAGCTTGCGAAATGTGGTGCTACAGAAGAATGCTGAAGAGTAGATCGGTAGATCACATAACTAATGAGGAGGTACTGAATAGAATTGGAGAGAAGAGGTTCTTGTGGCACAACTTGACTAGAAGAAGGGATCGGTTGGTAGGACATGTTCTGAGGCATCAAGGGACCACAAATTTAGCATAGGAGGGCAGCGTGGAGGGTAAATATCGTAGAGGGAGACCAAGAGATGAATACACTAAGCAGATTCAGAAGGATGTAGGTTGCAGTAAGTACTGGGAGATGAAGAAGCTTGCACAAGATAGAGTGCATGGAGAGCTTCATCAAACCAGTCTCAGAACTGAAGACAACAACAACAACAATCTTTGATATTCTGATGGTAGCAGGGATGAAGTAAAGGGAGTGAAAGGTTATCTATAACGTATACTGAATGCATACTGCAATAAATGTAGTAGGGAAGGGAATAGGAATGTTATAAACAGTCCACTATTTCACTGAATCTCTACATTGGCCAAGCAGTAAGGAAAACCAAAGAGAAATTCATAGAGGAAATTAAATTTCTGGAAGGAGGAATTGAAGCTTGGAGGTTTGCTGTCAACACTGCAATTGTGTCAGAGATTGTAAATGTTAGGAAGATCAGGTGAATAGAAAGGATAACATCCTGACAGCAGTTACAAATACTTAAAAAAGTAAAACAAGGGCAATGGAATGTGGTCAAATTAAAGCATAAGATGTTGATGGAGTCATATTAGACACTGTAAATAGGAGAGGAGTTTTCCTGTTTCACAAATGAAGCAATAGACAATGGCTGAAGTACTGGGGATTAAAATGTAGCATGCCAGTAGCATCAAAAGCTTCCATGTAAACGAGATCAGGTTAACAGTGAATATAAAGTGTTAGGAAGGCTTTTCTGAGATTTCTCCTCAGGGTGTAATCTTGTAATGAAGTAAATTGGTGGATGATCAACAGTTCAGACAAGAATAGAACAGAAGTTTTTCAAATGTGGTGCTACAGGAGAATGCTTTAGATTGAGTGGATCAGGTACCTAGTCAGGAGGTAATGATCTGAAATGGGGGAAAAATCAATTTATATCACAACTTGGCTAAAAGAAAGGATTGATTTGTAGAACAGATACAGTGGCATCACGAATTAGTTAATTGACAATCAGTATAAGAAGATTGCAATAGTTATGCAGAGATGATGAGCCTTGCACAGGAGAAACTAGCACCAAGAGCTGCACCTTATCAGTATTTGGAATGAAGACCACAATGAAAAGTTACGGAGGGGCAGCCACTGCTGGACAGTTGTAAAGCAGGCTGAGTAGTGACAGGAGTCCACTGCCTTAGAAGAGTTTAAAATCACACCTCGCTTGAAGATTCCTCACTATTTCTTCATCTCGCTTCGCCTGAGTTTCTTCCTCTAGTAATTTTTCAAGCCTGCGCCGAACATCTTCCAATTCCTGAAGCCTTCTTTCCTCTTCTTTGTGGATTTCTTCAAGTTCTTTTGCTTGCGTTTCTGCAGCTAAGCGGGCCTAAAATGAAAGAATAAGGAAAATTAGAAAATAACATTGTACACACAGTAATTTCACTCACACACACACACACACACACACACACACACACACACACACAAAATCCTACCATGGGATGTGCCTCCCATCATGCCTTTCACTGTGGTTAGCAGAGAATGGACGTGAATGTGTAAAAATAAATTAAAATGGAACTACCACGCAGAACACAGTTACATCTCTACAATATTCAGAAAAGCAGTGACAACTGGCATATGATATTTTCAGTTGTGAATGGGAGTGTAGCATTACAGTGAGCAGATGAAACAGACGGCGGGAACTGGAAGGGGAGGAGAAGTGCAGAGCAGTGGGGGCTCTTACTGTTAGGACAACTGTCTGCCGTTTGCAGCTTATACAATCTGATTCAGCAAAGATGTCCACTGGAACTGTTTAAAACATCTTAATTCTGTTTTCACCCAAATGAGTTATGGAAAGTCGACACTAAATGTGGAAAATTCGACAGTAAACAACATGCAGTCTCTTTTCCTGACTACATTTAGCACAGAGTTCAACTTTGCTTTTTCAAATGGAACTATAGTAATTTCTGCTGCTACTATCATAGTTTTAAAAGGGACAAATTTGATAGCATTTCCCGCTTTAAACTCCAATTAGCAGTTTTGAAGAAATTACAACATTTAGGATTTATGTGGACAGACCAACGAGATTCCTTTGATATCACAGCATGTGCTGCAACAACGAGATATTTTAATTCTCTTGCTTGTCAGCCGTGTGGTGTATAATCTTCATCTCTGAGTTTACCCCAGTGAAAATCAGGTGAACGTGCAGGCTACATATGAAGAGTCACAAGTAGCAAATACATTTAACAAATATTTCTTAAATATAGTAGAAAGTATTGGGCAAACAGTTAAAGAGAAAAATCACAGCAGTATGTTGAAAAAGTAGCCTACATAAAATTCAACAATACCAGAGAAGGAAAGTTGCTACTCACCATAAAGCGGAGACGCTGAGTCGCGATAGGCACAACAAAAAAATTCACACAATTATAGCTTTCAGCCATTAAGGCCTTTGTCAGCAGTGTGTGCGCGCACACACCTGCGCGCACGCGCACGCTAGTGCAACTTGCACACATGTCTGCATTCTCGGAGAACTGAAACCACACTGCAAGCAGCAGCACCAATGCATGATGGGAGTGGCGACTGGGTGGGGGTAAGGAGGAGGCTGGGGCGGGGAGGGGGAGGGATAGTATGGTGGGAGGGGCGGACAGTGAAATGCTGCAGTTTAGGTGGAGGGCAGGAGAGAAGGTGTGGAGGGGGGATGGAGTAAGTAGCGGAATAGTGTCAGAAATAAAAAGAAATTAAAAGACTGGGTGTGGCTGTGAAATGACGGCTGTGTAGTGCTGGAATGGGAACAGGGAGGGAGCTGGAGGGCGAGGACAGTGACTAACCAAGGTCGAGGCCAGGAGGGTTACAGGGACGTAGGATGTATTGCAGGGAAAGTTCCCTGCTGGTGTTGGTGGGAAGGATCCATATGCCATAGGCTGTGAAGTAGTCATTGAGATGACATATCATGTTTGGCAGTGTGTTCAGCAACAGGGTGGGCCACTTATTTTTTGGCCACAGTTTGTTGGTGGTGACAGACAGCTTACTGGTTGTCATGCCTACATAGAATGCAGCACAGTGGTTGCAGCTTAGCTTGTAGACCACATGACTGGTTTCGCAGATAGCCCTACCTTTGATAGGATAGGTGATATTAGTGACAGGACTGGAGTAGGTGGTGGTAGGAGGATGTATGGGACAGGTCTTTCATCTAGGTCTATTACAGGGGTACGAGTCACGAGTTAAGTATATTGTCTAGGTTCAGTGGACGGCGGAATACCACGGTAGGAGGGGTGGGAAGGATACTGGGCAGGACATTTCTCATTTCAGGGCACAACGAGACGTAATCTAAACCCTGGCGGAGAATGTAATTCAGCTGCTCCAGTCGCGGATGGTACTGAGTTACAAGGAGAACGCTGCTCTGTGGCCGAACTGTGGGACTTAGGGAGGTGGTGGGAGACTGCAAAGATAAGGCACGGGGGATTTGTTTTTGTACAAGGTTTGGGGTGTAGTTACAGTCAGCGAAGGCTTCAGTGAGACCCTCGTTATATTTTGAGGAGGACTGCTCACTACTGCAGATGCGATGACTACTGGTGGCTAGGGTGCACGGAAGGGACTTCTTAGTATAGAATGGGTGGAAACTTCGAAATTATAAGGTGTCCATACTGATGAGAAATTTAAATTGGAAAAGTACCTGTTGGAGCTCCTAAAACAACTTAATTCAGCCAAATTTGCACGTAGAAACACTGCAAAATCTTGGGGAGAGAGAAGTCAATAAGTTAAAATTTTGTGTATTTTCATTCAATAAAGTCATATGGAATAATATTCTGGGATAACTCATCTTTAAGAAAGAAAGTTTCATCGCTCAAAAATGAGCTGTAAGAATAATATGTGGCACTCACCCACAATCATCTCATAGACATCTGTTTAAAGAATTGGTTATTCTGACTACTGCTTCACATTATATTTGTTATGTCAAGATGTTTGGTGTAAACAATCCACAACAGCTCAAAAAGAACAATGATGTACATAATTACAATACCACAAGGAAAATGACATTCATTACTCCATATTAAGATTGTCTTTAGCACAAAAAGGGGTGTACAATGCTGCAACAAAAATCTTTAATCACGAGCCTAGTAATGTAAAATGTCTGACAGACAGCAAAGCAAAATTTGAAAACAAAATGAAAAAGTTCCTCCTCGACAACCACTTCTATTCCATAGAAGAATTTCTATTGTAATGTGTAAAATGTGGTGGGTAGGAATTACTAACTCACATCTGTACAATTTAAAAAACTTATAAATGTCCAGCATGTAGTCATATTTACATATTAAAATGTGAAGGTAAAATGACTTGTTCCACAACATTATGATTTTTGTAAAAATGACCCACAGAAGGTGTAAGTAAGTAAGTAAGGAAGTAATGAACTAACTAATGCCTTCACATCTTACCCAGCATGCACAGATGAGCTGGGTGAACACTTTCCTATCCACATGTAATCAGGGACGTCCATTATCCTGATACCACATACATATATGTGTCAGGTAGCTTCCTCTGGAAAGTCAGCAGGACATCATTAAGAAACTGTATGTCCTCCCCATTAAAGATTCTTTGATGAACTAAGAAACAGTCACAGTCTCCAATTACCCCATACCAAACTTTCAAGCATCACTAACACTCAATGTTCAAAATGTCTCAGGGCAACTTCTCAGTAGCTCAATAAGGTGTAATTCTTATTTTTAGCTTTCCATCACTTTTAGTGGTAGCTTCAATGGTAAGACAATTCTGTGAAAAAAAGAGAACCATTGTTCCTTCAGAAATGAGTGACGAAATTCCAAGTGTCTTCTGTAACCTTGCTGCAGAAATAACACCCAATATGGATGGAAGCTCCCTGTTGCTAATACACAGACGGTGATAAACAGTTTCCACAGCATCTAATTTGTTTGCTGCACTTTTAACAGGTTTGCTCTTTATCCTCTGCGTAGTATTACAATGCCCTTCCGACAACAAATTTTCGCACGTTAATGAAATTGTCATTCTTGCTGGACACTGTGGGGATAACTTTGTGCATACAATTCAGTTGGTCTCTTTATTGTTCTTTATGAATTGTCCGTAAAGCAGCAGCATGTTTACTTTCTCTTGGTTTGTGAAAGACAATGACTTTCTTTCCCCGAACTAACCAGCAACTGACACACCTGAATGACACAAACAGAATGAAAGCTACCTTTCCTCTGTAGGTCTTTTACAGTGGTACTACAGTATATCTAATCTACATCACTACTGTGCAATTCGCACTTAAGTGCTTGGCAGGGGTTTCATTGAACAACTTTCACACTATTTCTCTATGGTTCCATCCTCGAATGGCACGTGGGAAAATGAACTCTTGTGTGTCATTCCAGGCAAGCAACAATTTCTCTTATTTTATTATGATGATCATTTTTCCACGAGTAGATAGAAGTCAACAAAATAATATTTTCACTCTCTGAGAAGAAAGCTGTTGACTAAAATTTCATGAAACATCTTTGTTGTAATGACTGTCATCCCAACTTGCGTATCATATTGATGATTCTCTCCCCACTTTCTGTGGGGTGGAGAGGAGGAGGAGGAGGAGGAGGAGGAGGAGGAGGAGGAAGAAGAAGAAGAAGAAGAAGAAGAAGAGCTGCCCTTCTTCAAACTTTTTCATTGTCCTCCATAGACCCTATCTGGTAAGGATTCCACATTCCCAAATAATTTAAGAGGGCTGCGAAGATTGTCTCCTAAATTATTTATATCGATGAAGAACAGTGGTCTAAAACACTTTCTTTGGGACTGACACGTATCACTTTCTATTTAACTCTGACTTTCCATTATTTACTATGAAGCATGACCTTTCTGACTGGGAAATCGTGACTTTAGTCGGACACTTGTGATGATACTACATCGGCACAGATTCTGATTAGAAGCTGCTTGAGTGAAAAGCTATTAAAAGCCTTCTAGAAATATAGAAATATGGAGTCCATTTGAGATCTCCTATCAATAGCACTCATTCCTTCATGAGAATAAAGGGACAGTTGTGTTTTACAGAAGCTATGTTTACTGAACCTGTGCTGTTGTTGTTGTGGTCTTCAATCCTGAGACTGGTTTGATGCAGCTCTCCATGCTAATTTATCCTGTGAAAGCTCCTTCATCTCCCAGCACCTACTGCAACCTATATCCTTCTGAATCAGCTTAGTGTATTCATCTCTTGATCTCCCTCTACGATTTTTACCCTCCACGCTGTCCTCCAATGCTAAATTTGTGATCCTTGATGCCTCAGGACATGTCCTACCAACCGATCCCTTCTTCTAGTCAAGTTGTGCCACAAACTTCTGTTCTCCCCAATCCTATTCAATACCTCCTAATTAGTTATGTGATCTACCCATCTAATCTTCAGCATTCTTCTGTAGCACCACATTTCGAAAGCTTCAATTCTCTTCTTGTCCAAACTATTTATTGTCCACGTTTCACTTCCATACATATCTATACTCGATGTTAAATTTGTCTTCTTCAGAAACGCTTTCCTTGCCATTGCCAGTCTACATTTTATATCCTCTCTACTTCAACCATCATCAGTTATTTTGCTCCCCAAAATAGCAAAACTCCTTTACTACTTTAAGCGTCTCATTTCCTAATCTAATTCCCTCAGCATCAGCCGACTTAATTCGACTACATTCCATTATCCTCATTTTACTTTTGGTGATGTTCATCTTATATCCTCCTTTCAAGACACTGTCCATTCCGTTCAACTGTTCTTCCAAGTCATTTGCTGTCGCTGACAGAATTACAATGTCATCGGCGAACCTCAAAGTTTTTATTTCTTCTCCTTGGATTTTAATACCTACTTCAAATTTTCCTTTTGTTTCCTTTGCTGCTTGCTCAATATACAGATTGCATAACATCGGGGAGAGGCTACAACCCTGTCTCACTCCCTTCCCAAACACTGCCTCCCTTTCATGCCCTGACTCTCTCAACTGCCATCTGGTTTCTGTACAAATTGTAAATAGCCTTTCGCTCCCTGTATTTTACCCCTGCTACCTAAAGAATTTGAAAGAGATTATTCCAGTCAACATTGTCAAAAGCTTTCTCTAAGTTTACAAATGCTAGAAATGTAGGTTTTCCTTTCCTTAATCTTTCTTCTGAGGTAAGTCGTAGGGTCAGTATTGCCTCACGTGTTCCAACATTTCTACGGAATCCAAACTGATCTTCCCCGAGGTTGTCTTCTACCAATTTTTCCATTTATCTGTAAATAATTTGAGTTAGTATTTTGCAGCTGTGGCAGGGGCAGGGGCTGTGGCCGGGCGGGTGGGGGTGATGAGCAAGAGAGGAGCCCAACGACTCCGCAGATCAATCAGCCCAAAATGTCCTACCTTACAGTGATGAATAGAAACCACCTTCATGGGCAAAATGTAACAATAGGTCAGTCGCTTTGACATTACCTCCTAGTACCAGAGGCAGCATGTCAGGAAGATTAAAATGCTGCCTAAAAGCAGCTAAATTACAGCAGTGTATGAGAAAATGGGCCACCGTAAAGTGGGCTCCACATAGGCAATTAGGTGGATCTGAGAATGTGGCCACAGGTGAGTCAAGTGAGGCCAATGCGGAGTCTACATCGGACAGTGGATTCCCAGCGAGAAGCAAATACGGAAACTGCCAAGAGGACGTGATCTTAATTGTCCTCAGTTTGTTTTGAGAGATCAGGAAAGACCACTCTGAGTTCCAGACTTTCAGCTATTGATGGCTTATAAATGAGTGAAGGTCTGGTGCTAGGATCCCAACTTCCAGAATTGGCAACCTTGTGGTCAGCTTGTTCATTTTCCAAAAGCTCAAAACGACCAGTGGTCTAAATTAAAACAACTGGCCGTCCAGCTTGATAGAGGTCAGAGACACCATCTTGGATATCCATAATAAGTGGGTGAGGAAAGTGACAGTGGTCTATAGCCTGAAGGCTGCTAAAGGAGTCACTACAGATCAGGATACTCTTGCCAGTGCAAGAACAAAAATGGCTACGGACTGATTTAATAGCCATGAACTCAGCAGTAATGACACTCCAGCTGTTTGGCGGAGGGTGGAGTTCACTGTACCGTGCACATGTTTGTATACAAAGCCTGTACGTCCGTTGACTGTCGAGTCATCTGTGAATACCACTTCCAAATCCGAATAGGTCTCAAGGACAGCTAATAACTAGTGGCAAAAAATCGTGGGGCCAATGGAATCTTTCGGACCATAGGAGACGTCAAGACAAATGCGAGGTCAGGGTTCAAATCACGAGAGCGGGAGGGGGGGTCTGTCTCCCCGAAAAGAGGTGACTGTGGAGAAAGCTGCAGTTCCTAACAGAGACACTGGAGCTGTGCAGCAACTGTAAACCCAGTTCTGGGTCAATGTTGTGGAAGATGGAACTCCCCCTCAGGGAAAAAGGACACAGGAGTTGTGATGTTCAGGCAAGCTACGAACGTTAAACCATAATTCAGGAACTGTCGCTGGTGCCCGATACGTAACAGAGGGACTCCAACGGCAACGAGTATTCTGCTCACTGGGCCAGTCCAGAAGGCTCTTGTCGCAAGTCAGACACCACAATGATGAATGGAGTCCAGTATCTACAAAGCTGAGGGTGATGCAGAACCATACACAACATTCCCATAATCAAGACAGGACAGAATCAGGGCTTTCTAGAGCTGCAAAAGGAAAGAGTGATCTCCACCCCAGCAGTGCTACTGAAGCAGAGAAGTGTACCGAGGTGTCACCAGCACTTTTGCTTACAGTGGCAAAAATGAGGCAGCCATGTCAGACGGGGATCACAGACCAGTCCCAAAAAGCTGTGAATCTCAACTGCAGCTAGACAAATCATATGACTGATCATCTAGACAAAGCTCTGTGGGTGGGCAGTATAAAAGTAGACAAAGCTCTGTGGGTGGGCAGTATAAAAGCAGACAAAGCTCTGTGGGTGGGCAGTATAAAAGTAACCAAAGTGCAGGGCACGTGTACTGGTGGTTGAAAAACAAAAACCTTATGTGTGAGCCCATGACCCTGCCTTTCATACAGCACCCCTGTAGGTGACGCTCAGCAACAACCATACTAAACGAGCAATAATAAAAGCAAAAATTGTCAGCGTACAAGGAGGGCCCCACAGCTGTCACTGGGCCATTGATGGCCATCAGAAAGAAGGTGATGCTCAGTGCAGATACCTGCAAGAAAGACCCCATTCCCTTGAATACGTGGGGTACTAAGTGAATCACCCACTTGAATCCTGAACATACAGTATGACAGGAAGTTCTTGACAAACATCCAGAGTGGACCCCAGAGATGCCATTTGTGCAATGTATTAAGGATGTGGTGACACCATGTCATGTCATGTCATGTCATGTCATGTCATGTCATGTCATAAGCCTTCTGGGGGTCAAAAAAAGACAGCGATGAGGTGCTGACAATGTGCAAAGACCGTGGAGTAGCCTTTGTGAAAATTGCTCCAAGATGGAGCCAAAAGGCCTCGCAACTCAAAGAGCCAACACAGCCCCTTCCTTACTGTGCATTCGAGCAACTTAAAAGAAAACATTGGTTAGGCTCACTGGGTGATAACTGTACATCTCAAGGGGGAACTTACGTGATTTCAGTACCGAAACTACCGTGCTTTCTTGCCACTTAGTTGGGAACTCCTCATTGTTCCAGATCGGAGCAATACTCTAGGGCAGTGGAGAGTTCCAATCCACTGAATGGACCATTATATGGCTTCAGGTCACAATTAGTAAAAGATAATCACATTCGATCCACCTGCAGTTTTACGAGACGAAAGACAAAGTGGTAGTGCTCAGACACAGATGAGCGAGCATAATGCTCAGCAAAATGTTCGGCAACACTGTCTGGATTAGTATAAATGGCACCACTGAGGAAACACTTGGTTCACGTGCAGGGCAGTGGAAACTGTAGAGTCGTCTGATCTTTGCCCATAACTTTGATGTAGAGGTATGTAATCCAACAGTGAAACATACTGTTTCCAGGATTCTTGCTTTCATCATTTTATGAGGTAGCAAATGTTGGCACAGAGTCGTTTAAAGGAAATGAGGTGCTCCAGTGAGGGGCATTGGAGGACCCACCTGTGATCTCTAATGGCCACAGTGATCTCTGTAGTCCAACAGGGTACTGTCTTCCTACAGAGGGATCCTGAGGAAGGGGGGGGGGGGGGGGGGGTGCTGGCTCAGTTGGCTGCAAAAAGAATGGCTGCCGTTGTACACTGAACAGCCACAACGATACTGCCTTGCGATGGGGAGCTAAGGACTACAGCAGAGGTGAACCCATCATATCATGTATTCTCCAGTGCATAGCTGGTAGAAGATCCATGGTCAAGTACGTACCATATGTCACATTTCACTGTATGTGGGTACCAGAGCTCAAGAGGCAAAGATCAAGTTGTCCCAGTACAGTTTGGATATCTTTACCACAGTCAGTGATCAGTGTTCTGCCAGACAAACGGTTATGGGTGTTGAACTTGCCCAAGACTAGAAAAGGCGCACGCAAAACATTCTGAGACAGAACATCACTGGGAGGGAGACAAACATAAAAGATGGTAAAATCCTGATGTGCCCGTACCAATTCAGCCACAGCCTCCGAAGCTGTATCGAGAGGCATAAGGTCACTGTATACAGAGTCCAGCACATATATACAATCTCCTCCAGATACCCTCTCACAGTCAGTATGATTCTCAAAATAACCTCAGTAGCCACAAATGGCAATACAGAATTCAGCGTTAGTGCTTAAAAGCTGTTGTAGCTCAGCCAGGTGGTAGAAAAATCCATTACAATTCCATTGGTGTGTGGCCGCTGTAGTTTCCTTCATCTTAAAGGACTTCCTTTTTTCCTTTTGTCATTGTTGTCCTCCTCCTCCTTAGAAGTCAATGATGGAAAAGAGTCCCTGAATTAGTTTCAGGGACAGAGAAAGAATGAGAAGTCTGATGGCTTGCATCAGCCTGTGATGCCTTCAGCTGCCGGCTGGCATCTAGCGGTGGACCAACTGAAACCATGGAAGGGAGAGATCCAAGGGACCTTCTCCTTGCTAGAGAACCCAGAGGAGGAGGATGGGGACCAGTGGCCTCAGAAGGTGGGGAGCCAATGCTCCTGAAATGTGTGTGGTGGAAGCACAAGAAGGGCTCAATGGCATGGGGGTGGTGGTGGTGGTGGTGGTGGTGGTGGTGAGCAGTAAGAAACACACGTGAGGAAAGCACATCTGACAGAGAAGAGGCTGACATTGCAGCTGTAGTGCAAGACTATCATTTCTATGGGATTAAGACACCCACACTTTTTTCTGGCCTCTTGATATGCAAGCTCATCCAGGGTATTACACTCCTGGCTTTTCTTCTCATGAAAAATGGAGTACTCTGCTGAGCAGGGAGAACAGAGCTTACCCCAGATTACACAGATGGGATAAGTGGCACAAGGAACATTCACATGCAACAGATGTCCACAATTCCTGCAGAGAGGGGTAGCGGTGCAATGGGAAGACATATGTCCAAACTTCATACACTTGAAGCATCTAATAGGAGGAGGAACATATGGTTTCACATAACACCGGTAGACCATCAACTTGACCTTCTCAGGCATTGTATTACCTTTGTGAGGCAAGACGAAAGCTCCAGTAGCAACAATGTTTTCCCTCGGTCCCCTACGGCCATCACGGATGATGAGTACAGCCCGTCACTCTAAGTTGGCTCATAGCTCATTGTCACAATAGAAGATTAGCATGAAAGAAGATGCCCTGGACCATTCTGAAACTCTTTCGGAGAGTGGCAGTCACGAGAATGTCACCCAACTTTCCACAAGACAGCAGTGCCTGTGACTGGGCAGGAGATAATGTTTTAAACAGCAGGGAATCACTCTTTATCTTAAAGATAGCTGGACCACCCCTGTATTTGTTTATGATATGTTAGACATTAAATAAATGCTTTGTGGCCAAAAAGAAGTCCCCGTCAGTCCTGGCACAGACCAGGTACTGGGGAGAGTATTTTTCTTTTTGTCGTCTCTTCCTACGTTCTCCCATGGGTGGCCGGGGAAGGGAACACGTTGGGATTTATTTTTTTGCATTGTACATGGCCTTTCCACTCCAAATGGGGGCTCTCCCTACGGGTGCCACCCAGCCTCAGCAACAGCTACCCGACAAGTAATTCATTGCTGGGAGTCTTTGTGCTCCGGTCACGATGGGCACATGCTCCGTGGCATACGGAGAGTGTGCAGTGCAGGCACCAACACTGGGATCCCTGCGTGATCAGGGGGCTACCACCCTACAGGTACTTAACCCCCCTCCTCCCCCCACACATACACATAATAGGATGGCTATCGTGTTACATTTTGGACATACTACAACAACAGGGAGGAAGGATGTCATGGTGGAAGTGCACAGAGGTTTGAGCACACACATAAGTGGGTGACCTTCCCTGCTCAACACACACTTCTGTAAAATTAGGATAAAATGGCAGGTAAAAGCCAATAATGGGGGCCACGTAAGTGTTAATGGAAGGTAAAGATAGCACTGGCAGTGAAATTGGAAATCTACACCAAAATTTCAAAGTCCATGCAGTGCCTGCACCAAATGGACCATCCAATGGGAAGAGATAGTCAAAGTGTAGGTTTGCAGTACAGAAAGAGTAAGCAGTGCTGGAAAGACTGGGGACAACACAGAGTGGTGAGCCTCCTCAGGGTTTAGTGATGCTGGTGTGTAATTACTTCTAAGTCTTCTATTGAATATTGGTGAGATCTGGGCAGCGAACAGTTGTATATGATTACTAAGTACGGAGCTATTATATCAGCAGTCTCTGGAAAGAATCTAACTGGTAAACAGACTGGGTTGAAAGACTTGCCTTTATGAAGTAAATATTTTGTTACGCCGGGATATCTACTTCTAGATACTCATGTGGGCAGCTGTTCTTGATTAGAATTCTGGAGTCTTTACTGCACTTCTTTGCTGAAGGAATTCTGGAAAACCATGTTTAGTAATTCATGTTACTTCATAGCAAAAGTTAGTTGCTTCTGCAAAATTGCTGTGTACAATTATTATTGGGTGTTACCATAATCAATAAACTAATGGACAGAGTAAACATCTGTTTTCCAACAACTAAAATGAAGAATTTGATAGTATTTAAAAAGTTACACCTACCATTTTCTCTGCTTGTAACTCTGCTCTCGTCTGTTCCATATCAATTATCTGGCTCGTTCGACGTCTGTTCTCCTCACTTATTTTTAGGATCTCTGCATCTCTTAACCGCCTTCTACGATTTGCTTGTGACCTCTGGTAACCTTCACGCAATCCAGAATATGATATTGCTGTCTGCAAGGAAGATATCCATTGCAAACGGGTTCTGAAATAATTTAGTAGTTATACACTTTACTTTATTTTTCAGTAAGAACATTTGAATTTAACAGTGATTTCTACCTCCATTTTAAGGAACTGTTTGTTACAACAGTGTTCATGGATTTTGTTGGGTTTACTGTCCACCTTAATGCCTACCACGTATTTTTACAAAATTGTTGTCTTGCAAGAGGTTTACAATTGTGGTGTTGGTGGTAGTGGTGATTCTAGTTAATTAGCACCAGTAAATTTACACACTCTACTTTTTCTACTTTTCTTCTTAAATAAATAATTTAAGTAGAGAATGCAAAATGTATGCCCAAATATAACTATGCACCTGTGATCCATAGTGGCGAACTCAAATGTTCTGTCATTGGTATTGAGCACAAATCGAGTCCTGTCCCGGGTTGAATTGCTATTTGTTGGTGGACTCACATCTACTCTGCACTGGGGATCCAGTGGAATTGACCCACATTGTTCTCTCTCATTCTGACTTTTGAAGTAGCTCAACTCTGTTGGATGCAATACAAACCAATATTCCTTCAATGTCGGAAGAAGATACCCACGTTTATACAACATGCCCTGCAGAAGAACAGATAACAAATTGATTTTTTTTATCATAACATAAATATAACTTAAGGTATCATTTACACAAGATAACAATGGAAAACTGACAGTTACATTGGAATCACATCTATCACTTACTATGATTTGCTGAATGCCACAATTTTTTACAAGTAAAAATCACTTTTGCCTTTATGTAGTTTTAATAAAGTGATGGTGAAACTGTCCATACTGATTTTACCTGAGCTCTTTGTCTAATAAACAAAATTACGAAAGTAAATGTAGCTGTGTAACAACAGAAAACAAAGGGTTCTTGATCTTTTGGCAGGCTACACACTTAGTGCCTGTTTTATTATCAATATAAATGCTAGCAAGGAAGCATTCAAGTACTGAAAAATTCTGATGATGTTTACGGCTTTCAATGCCCCACACACTGTCAACCACGCAATCACAATACTGGCTGTTAATGGCAATTGGGGGCGGGACTAGATTTATCCAATGGTGAACATAGCATGAGACTACAGAACAAATCAAAATGCTTAGTCAATGAGTAGCTGACAACAGTGCTAGTCATGTTGGTACAAAGCGGAGCAACGGTAACGATAAACAAAGCAAGCATTGTATTACACGAGATCTACCCAAAAAATTCCAGAACTATGTCCACATAATTTTTCTACACTTAACTTTTACTTATTGTGCATGGTCTCCTATGAAATACTCTCCTCCACAATTGACACACCACTCCCACTGCTTTTTCCACTTCTGGAAGCAGTCATGGTATGTCTTTTGCTGGATCGCGCAAAATGTCATCTGGGAATTTTCTTTTAGCTCATATATAATTGCAAATATTTTGTCTTTCAATGGGGTTTTCAACTTTGGAAAGAAAAAAAAGTCTGCAGGGGCCAGGTCTGGAGAGTACAGAGGATGAGGCAGCATCGAGATTACGTTTTTTGTGCAACAATCACACACTAACGGGGATGAATGTGAGGATGTGTTATCATGATGCAAGATCCATGAATCTCACCAAATTGCAGGCAGTTTCCTTCACACATTTTCTCACAGGCTGCGCAACATGTTCCTACAGTACCATCTCTTAACAGTTTGTCCCTATGGCATGAGTTCGTGATGAACTAATCCTTCAAAGTCAGAGCTAACTATCAGAATGGCTTTGACAGTTGGCCTGACGCAATGAGCTTCATTTGTCTGAGAGAACCTTTGCCAACCTATTGTGAGAATTAAACCTTGGTCTCAACATCACAACCAAACACCCATGTCTCATCACCAGTTGTTTTGACCAGCTATTGGCCAGAAGTAATGCGCATATCATAATAGTTGTTCCCTTATGCCCATTTTCCCATTCTTTCTTGCTGTGATGTAAATATTCCATACTGCCTTGCAAGATCATGTACATTAGAAAGAATCGTAGGTGGCAGAGCATCTCCAACTTCTCAAAACACAATAAATAGCTTTCCAGCCAGTTTACCACCTAGATGAACAGTGGGCATAATTGTATAAATTTCCAGGTTTCCTTTCATATGCATCTCCTCTTCAAATCCTGATTAGTTGGAGTTGAAAACAAATTCCTTACTGAGTGATGAGATAAAGTTTGTTTATATCACCCACAAATTCTCATGCAAATTCTGCAGTTTGCTGTGCACCGTCAAGTTGATGCTTTGTTTGAAATTCTGTTATCTCAAGTTTTCCAATTCTGTAGCACTGTTTGAAGTTATGGAACCTCCGTCTGATTCCATTGAAATCGCTGAAATATATGCCACAAGCAGTTTGATGTGGTCACTATCATGCAAATTCTGTAAATTGTACTGTGAAATGCACAAACACCAGTTTTTGTAACAAGTACACCTTGTTCGCCCTTGAATATTTATAGTTTTTCTTATTCACTACACGGTCATATTGCTGTGGACTTATTCAAAATCTGTGGTTTTTTCTTTCTTTTTTTTCCTTCTCTCTACCCTGCAGATGGTCTTCCTTTTACATACTTATGTTTAGTACATGGTCCTTGGATGATTGTCCTTTACTTTGTTTCACTGAAGACAGGATTTGTGGCTTCCTATCCAACAAGGATGAACTACACAGCTTGATGGCTCAACACCTATTTCAGTATCAGTTTCACTTGTTAAATATGTATCATCACATTTGTTAATTGTACTCCTCATGTACATTGTCTCCACAGTCGAGCGTATACAACACAACATGTCACCAACTCATCTTGTAGAAACACAAATACTTAATCTGCAACTTCTTTCTCACTCTGCAAAATTCCTTGGGTGTCTTTTGGATGAAATGTCAGCTTCGACAACTGTTGTAGATATGTAGTCTTTTCAAAAACTTAGGAATATTCATAGTTCCACGCCAATGGTGTGTTGGAGCGAAATGTTGTTGGCATCTGTGCAACCATTTGTGTTTACTGTGTGAATGCCAGAAGTTTCGTTGCTATATGACTATAAGTGCCATATTGAGTAGAATGTTGTGTCTCACAGTTTGCAAATTTTGAGATGTGAGAGTTAGAAGAGCTACATGTCTGCATTAAATTTTGCATGAAACTCAAGAAAACGTTCACACAGGGACACTAAATGATGAAGGAAGCCTGTGATGATGACTGCTTAAGCCATACGTGGTGATACGAATGATTTATATGGTTTATAAATGGTTGGATGGAAGTCAAAGATGACCTTCATTCAGGACACCCTATGACGTCTACTGACAACGCTCATGTCAGGAGCGTTGACGAAACTGCACATGCCAATCGAAGACTGGCTGTCAAGAGATTGCCGAAGAATGTAAAGTTTCAGTTGGAACATGTCACGAAATCCTCACACAGCACATGGGAATGAAACCTTTGATGTTGACGGTGGAAACTTCGTAATCACTGTGGCATGCCATTTCTGATTTCATCGTTTGTTTTGAACATTTATTGAATGGCATCAGGTCCATTTTGTGAAGAGTAATACAGACATCTCACATGCAGTTGATCTCTGTATCTCCTGGACACTAAATTTCTGTAGCCCTCCTGATGCTCATGATGAGTCATTAGCAGCTAATATTTTTCCTGTCATAGTTCTTAACACAACACTTTCAAATGAACCGTACTAAAGATTAAACTTACAGGTCACACTCAAGGGATTTCTTGTTAGTATACTCACTACATGGCAACAAATCAGAGAGACTGATCATGCATATTCTTTATTACCAAGAACTGTTTAAAAAACTATGACTTAAGTGAGACAACTTACAAGGAGCAATGAGACAATATTAAAATTAGTACACTGATTACAAAACAAGGGAAGGAGGAGAGTCAGCAAGAAAATGAAATTATACATAAACTTAATTGGAAGTCGGCAAGTGTTCTCATTCTGAAATACTGGATGAGTGAAATCCACATACAATTTGCGTACTATTAGTTAACATGCTTCAAAACAAACACACAGTTTCTAACTGTAATACTTGTTTTGCTGTGCTAAAGTATCAATATATCTCACAATGAGTAGTTTGTGAAAGTATTTTAATTTTTTTTAATTTGGCTAATAATTGAGTGAAATATTGAAACTAAAATTTGTGTTGTCTTTAAGCTACAGCTCAAACAATGTTCTGGGTTCTCAGATAGGTGGTGGTTGTTGGGATGTTTAAGGGGGACTAAACAGCTAAGGTCATCAGTCCCCCATTCCAAAAACAGGCGAGACAAAAATTTACGGAGCAGGTAAAACCCCAAGGGGGGAGGAGACACTCCTCCCCCCAGTCACTGAAAGAACACCAATGTGGCAGCGAACGCTAGAGACAAGAAGAGTACAGACGAACACCGGACAGAAAGAAACGGAAGAAAAGAAGAGGGCCGGAGACTGGTTGACTGACCATGAGAACAAAAAAAGGGAAAGAGTCAACCATCCAAATACACACTAAAATCTGCAACCAATGAGAGACTCGAGAACAAGAGACACAGAAAGGGAAAGGGGCAGGACCCCCCTAAATGGAACCATAAAAAGGACTACCATGGATAAAATTTAAAACGTCATCAGCCATGGAGGCATCGTCACTTAAAACCAAAGGCAACGTGCCCGGGAGATTAAAAGTCTGCCGGAGGGTGCGCAGGCGGGGACACTCCAACAAAATGTGGGCGACCGTCAACCGAGACCCGCACTGACACAGGGGGGGATCCTCCTGACACAAAAGATGTCCGTGTGTCAGGTAGGTATGGCCGATGCGGAGCCGACACAGGATGACAGAGTCCCTGCGAGAAGCCCGCAGGGAGGACCGCCACACATCGGTCGTCTCCTTAACAGCCCGCAGTTTATTCGGCGAAGTCAGGCTACGCCACTCGTCATGCCACATCCCAAGCACCTTACGGCGCAACGCCAGCTGCAGATCACGAGCCGGGAGGCCGATCTCCAAAGTGGAGGCGTCAATCGCCCCTTTGGCCAGCCTGTCGACACGTTCGTTCCCGGGATGCCAATGTGACCTGGCGTCCAAACAAAGACCACCGAACGACCAGAGCAGGTAATGGCAAAAAAAGACTCCTGAATAAAGGATACCAGAGGAGAAGAGGTATAGCAGCGGTCGATAGCCTGGAGGCTGCTCAGGGAGTCACTGCAGATGACGATGGACGTACCTGAGCAGGAACGCATATGCTCAAGAGCGCGCAATATGGCCACCAGCTCTGCAGTAAAAATACTGCAGCCAGCCGGCAAGGAGCGCTGTTCAACATGGGCAGCGTGAGCAAAAGCGTATGCAGGATGATCATCCACCAGGGAACCATCAGTGTAGACAGGCTCACAGCCTGAAAATGAGGCGAGGAGCACAAAAAAACGGCGACGGAGGGCCACATGCGGAACCGAGTCCTTGGGTTCCCGTGCCAAGTCCAGGCGGACGGACGGACGGGTCATACACCAGGGAGGCGTGGGTGCACAGGCCCGGAAGGGAGGCAGAAGAGGGAATGACCCCAGTTCTGACAGCAGGGACTGGACGCGGACAGCAATGGAAAGCCCAGACCTACGTCGCCGGTCGGGTAGAGGGAGGACCCTGGTAGGGAAAAGCAGGCGATGATTGGGATGGCCCAGTGAGCAATGCACGTGGACAGCATAGTCGGCGAGCAGTCGGTGGCGGCGAATCCGCAGCGGAGGAACCCCGGGCCTCCAACAGCAGACTATCCACGGGGCTTGTACGAAAAGCGCCAGTTGCAAGCCGAACCCCACAGTGGTGTATGGGGTCCAACAACGTCAACACTGAGGGTGATGCAGACCCTTAGGCCAGGCTCCCATAATCAAGCCTGGACTGCACAAGGGCTCTGTACAATCGCAACAGCGTGCAGCGATCTGCACCCCAAGACGCGTGGCTCAGGCAGCGGAGGGCATTGAGGTGCCGCCAGCACTTTTGCTTCAGCTGAGTAATATGAGGAACCCATGTGAGCCGGGCATCAAAGACGAGTCCTAAGAAGTGGCTAGTGTCCACCACTTCAAGTAGGTGACCATCGAGGTAAAGTTCCGGATGAGGGTGGACCGTCCGATGCCTGCAGAAGTGCATAACTCGAGTCTTGGCTGCAGAGAACTGAAATCCATGAGTCAGAGCCCATGATGCCGCCTTGCGAACTCCCGTAGTTGTTGAGCTAAATGAGATGCAGAAGTCGTCGGCATACAAAGAAGGAGACACCGACGACCCCACGGCTGCAGCCAGACCATTAATGGCCACTAGAAATAAGGAAACGCTCAACACCGAGCCCAGCGGGACCCCATTTCCCTGCATATAAGATGAACTAGAGGTGGCACCGACTTGCACCCGGAAAGAGCGGCGCAATAAAAAGTTTTTAAGAAAAGCTGGGAGCTGGCCACATAGAGCCCACTCACGCAACATAGCAAGGATGTGATGCCTCCATGTTGTGTCATATGCCTTCCGCAGATCAAAAAATACAGCAACGAGATGCTGACGGCAGGCAAAGGCCATACGCATAGCAGATTCCAGCCGCACCAAATTGTCCGCAGCAGACCGGCCCTGACAGAAGCCACCCTGGGATGGAGCGAGGAGACTGCGTGACTCAAGGACCCAACACAAACGCCGCCCCACCATACGTTCGAGCAATTTGCACAAAACGTTGGTGAGAGTAATGGGACGATAGCTGTCCACCGCCAGAGGGTCCGCACTGGGCTTCAAGATGGAGACAATAACACCCTCTCACCATTGCGACGGGAACACGCCCTCGCTCCAAATGCGGTTAAAGATGGTGAGGATGTGTCTCTCTCAGATAGTATTTTACTAATATAGCTAACTAAGACAGAAAAAAAAACTAGTTAATATCCTGCAAAGAGTCACAAGAATATCCGTTATGGATGCTAACTGCTGCATGACACAGAACAGATCTATTTATTAATTTCCTCTTGAAATAGTAACAATGAGTACACACATTCTTTAGCTGCTCTCTTTGATCAAGGTAAGTCGAAAAAGAAACAACCTGTAAACATCTCTGTTACTGTTAACTGAAGGTGCTCAATGGCTTCCCCATGCTGATACTCAACAGTCAACACCATTAACAAATGTTGGTCTTATCCATATGCAAAGGCGTGTGCTGATTTTTATATTTTAGATCTATCAGATAGGAGGATATTTGGGAAATAAAGTTTCTTTTCTGAAGGGTGAAGGCTTGTTTCCCAAGATAATGTTCCAAACAATGATTGACTGTTTCACCAATTGATGGGTATTTCTGTTATATTACTGCTTTTGAAATAGTGCGATTTTCTTCCACCATTAGTGGAGATTATTTTAAAATTGATTTCAGTGTTTGTTGGGTGACTACGTCTTACTGTAAGGTGGCTAGTAATGATAAAATCTGGTCAATTCATTTAAACTGTTGCCAGACTGAGGTGAAAAGAATTATTCCAGACAAATATTTGTAGGTCAAAAATGCACTTATTTTTCAATGCAGTTTCTTTTCAGGTAGATTTACTTTGTTCAATTTTTTTCCAATGTGAAAACTCTATACCTAAAGAGCAATTCTCGAAGATCTGCAAAAATACCAAGAATGTCTACAGTTTATGTTTTCCAGTCAAAACATTCAGACAGTACTGTGCACGGTACCTAGGGTAAGTGTCAGGGTCATCTGCACGTCATCTAAGGCAAAAGTAAAGATTCATGATGTTTCTGTACACAGATGATTTTTGGGTTGGGCGAGAGAGAGGGGACCAAACAGCACGGTCACCAGTTCCATGATCCAAGATCGCAGGAAGGCACTTTGGGGTAGTAGGAAGAGTAATGAACTGGGGTGGTGGTGGGGGTGGAGAGGGGAGGAGAGGGGTGGTGGCAGAGGTGACGGGGGGGAGGGGGGGAGAGGTGGTTGGGTGTGGTGGGCATGACAGGTGGGAGTGGCGACGGGGAGGGGGGGGAGGGGGTGGGGGGTGAGTGGCTGTAGGAGGGAGGAGGGGGCAGCACTGGTGTCAATCCTAGTGGTTCTATGCACAATGAGGCACACTAGCACCCTCACCAACCCAGCCTTATCCCCAAATGGGGACAACACCAGGGGAGAATACACAAGAAAAGGGAAAACGAAACAACACACAAGACCGGACAAAACATAAGTAAAATGGGCGGTGGGGGAATACCTGATAAGTGTGGTGGCAAGGACACCACAGCTACCTCAGGGACTCCAATTCCAGAAGGAAATTCAGGTACTTTGAGGACATACCACTTTCGCAAAGAAAACCCTGGACAGACGTAACTGTGCAAGCGTTGTCCACTAACACCCAGGACAAGGACCAGGAAAACATGTGAAAGCTCAAAGCAGTCAGAGGACATGCTTATGTTTCCTGGAGGCTGAGTACAAGTGGACACTGCAATTGTAAGAGCAGTCTTAAGTCCTCTTTGTTGGATCGAAAGCCACGAACATTCCACAGGAAGAGAGGTATGACGAGGAAAACGTGAAGAGTGTCATCTCAGCAGCCGCCGAGTGGCAGCCTTTGAACCTCCGAAGACACACTGCTACATGGCACAGAGGCCGGAGGGTCCTGCTCCGTGAGGTCTACAGAGGCATTGGCATTCTCCTTCTGTCGGGCTGCAGAGTCCAGGTAGAAAAATGGTCGGTGGTGCATACCGGCGACAGGCCAGTCAGGTGAGGGTATCACGTGGTGACAATGACGAAGAGGATCTCCGAATTGGCAAAGGAGAAGACCATTTGCCTTTGTTTGTCTTGGAGCCTTTCTGCTTGGGAGTGGAAGATTCAGATGTTTGTCGGCTGGAGGGACATACGAAGCCTTCAGGAGAGTATTCCTTCTGTCTTTTCCAGCTTGCTGGTTGTGCAGCAGGTGACTTTGACCTGTGAAGCAAAAGTCCGGTGGCCCGTCTCACAGCTAGAGTAGGTGACGGGGACACTACCATGATGCTGGACAATTTCACAACTGTGGTGCTAAAGTTGAGGTCAAATGACTGTATGTGCATGTCCTTTGTGGTGCAAGATATAGCAAGAGTAGTACTGTAGGTGCCAATGGTAGAACTCAGGGTTTCCGACTAGCTCACAACTTGCGAGCAACCAGGTAAGGCATTTTTTCCTTAACCAGGATCTCCTGGACAGTCTACTCTCTAAGATACATAGGAAGTGGTACGGTCACCATTACAGTTGATACAGCAGGGAGGAGGCAGACAATCACCCTCGTGAGCATCACTACCACGAGCTACACATTGGGCCAGGTGTCGACAGGACTCTCGAGTGTGGTCGTAACGATGTCACTGGCAGCAGCGAACCGAGTTCAGAATGTGTGGTTGTACATTGATAACTTCATACCCTGATCTTTGACAGGAGTACCACTCTATCAAAAGTGAGAAAAAGAGTGTGTGTGGGTGCTAAGGATGCATGTACTTTTTTCATCACCTATGGACTGTAATGACACCTTGATTAGAGAAGTAAGTTCGGATTTCTGCCTCAGTTGGACCATCAAGTAGCCTGGCGTAAGTAGCTCCACGGGAACGCATTGTTCAATGGGCCTTGACACAAGCAGGATACCCGTGGCGGAGTGACCCTGCAAGCAGTTATTGTGCTTGAGAATCAGAAGTGGCCTCCAAAAGCAAAGTGCCATTGCATAAATGAGAGCATGATTTCACAGTGCCAGCAAATGCATCAACACCTTTCTCAATAATAAACAGATTGGTCATAGCGAAGGACTGACTGTCTTCAGTACGTGAAACAACGAGGAACCACGGTACAGCTGGGAGGGTCTTTGAATCGTTAGCCTCATTCTGTTTACGTTTGGTCAATATTGATGGTGAAAAAGGTGACTGGCTCACTGCAAGAAAATCCCGCACGATTGCCAGTGTCTCCGACAGTGCACTCCTTCCAACTGGGGGCACTCCTCAGAAGGGGGCACACCCGCCTCAGGTGATTTGTCACACCTCCCAAACACCTCATAGCAATCTAGGAAGGCAGCAACTAAGGCTGTTACTCCTCCCTGGGCCTGGTCTTTTCCAGTGAGCAACGTGCGAACCCTACCGGTCAACCCGGGGCTGGGAATTACACGTTACCCAATCACCTGTTATGCATCACATGCGTAGGCTCGCCTCCTGGAGCACACAGAGAGGAAGAAGAAAAAGATGAACGTCAAAGTTGAGGTAGGATAGGAGAATGGGAATGAAAAAAAGAAAGAAGGAACAGAAGACAGTGGAGAGACTGTTCTGATATCGGAGACTGAATAAGCAGAACACATTTCCAACAACATCCCAGACATGTTTATCAAGGAAGGGGAAAAAGAACTGCAAGAAGGTAGACATGCAGCACAGAAGGGAAAAGATGCTGAAAACGCTAGGGCCCCACGGTAGTCAAGTACAAATCTGACAGAGTGGTGAGCCCCATGGGGCCAAGTCAGACTTACTGAATTTAAGGAGTTTAAGACATCCAAATAGAGACACAGATCACTTCGTAGTTAGTGCACGGGTGAAGCCGAGAATATCTAATGTAGTGAAATGAACCTGACCCAAGACACAGAAATAAAATGTCACAGCTTTAGAATTACAGGAAGCAAAGGAACCATAACAGGAGAGAATAATTTAGACCTTTGAAAACACTTAAGAATGTAACAATGTTGAAGATCAATAGGAAAAGACAAAGAAATACAGGTTTGGTTCCTGCTGAGGGTACTGGTGGGTGGGACTTCACAAGACATGGCGTGCATCTCAGTAGGAAAGGCAAGGGTCAACTGGCTGGGATGATAGCAAAATCTTTAAGGGGGAGGAGGAGGGGGGGGCACTGAATCTCATGGGAGTACTTTTTTAGGCTAAGATCAGTGTCCAATCATCCTACATTGATTGAAATTAAGCTTAATGAGAAGTTCAGACAAGTTGGTACTAACAATGTGAAAATATCACTAGATTCTCATGACAGTACAGTGAAAAATAATGTTAGTGTGTCACAACATTCACACAAAAGCACAGTGAAAAATAATGTTAATATTTTGCATCAGAATATCAGGGAATTAAAAAACAAAGTAGATGAGCTTCTTGGTTGTTTAGAAGATTTAGAAACAGAGTGGAATAGATGTACTATGCCTGTCTGAACATCATATCGACACAGGTATGGAAATGGTAAATATAGGTGGATGTAAGCTTTCAGCACAGATTCTTTGTTGTGCTACCTGGCAGACAAAGGAAAGCAAATTATTATTTGTGGGGATTTCAATATAGACTTGCTGAAAGAGTCTGATAGAAAGCTTGACCTTGGAATATTACTTGGTTCTTTCAATTTGACATCAGCTATCTATTTTCCTACTCAGGTGGTACAGGAAAACAGCACATTTTCACAGACCAAGATAAATTTCTTGTTGTTGTGGTCTTCAGTCCCAAGACTGATTTGATGCAGCTCTCCATGCTACTCTATCCTGTGCAAGCTTCTTCATCTCCCAGTACCTACCGCAACCTACATCCTTCTGAATCTGTTTAGTGTATTCATCTCTTGGTCTCCCTCTACGATTTTTACCCTCCATGCTGCCTTCCAGTTTTAAAATGGTGATCCCTTGATGCCTCAGAATATGTCCAACCAACCAACCCCTTCTTCTAGTCAAGTTGTCCTACAATTTCTCTTCTCCCCAATTCTATTCAATACCCCCTCATTAGGCATCTGATCTATCCATCTAATATTCAGCATTCTTCTGTAGCACCACATTTCGAAAGCTTCTACTCTCTTCTTCTCGAAACTATTTATTGTCCATGTTTCAATTCCATACATGGCTCCACTCCATACAATACTTTCATAAACGACTTCCTGCCGTTTAAATCTATACTCAGTGTTAACAAATTTCTTTTCTTCAGAAACGCTTTTCTTGACATTGCCAGTCTACATTTTATATCCTCTCTACTTCGACCATCATCAGTTATTTTGCTCCCAAAATATCAAAACTCATTTACTACTTCAAGCGTCTGATTTCCTAATCTAATTCCCGCAGCATTACCCGATTTAATTCGACTACTTTCCATTATCCTTGTTTTGCTTTTGTTGATGTTCATCTTATATCCTCCTTTCAAGACACTGTTCATTCCGTTCAACTGCTCTTCCAAGCCCTTTGCTGTCTCTGACAGAATAACAATGTCACTGGCGAGCCTCAAAATTTTTATTTCTTCTCCATGGATTTTAATTCCTACTCTGAATTTTTCTTTTGTTTCCTGTATTGCTTGCTCTATATACAGATTGAATAACATCGGGGACAGGCTACAACCCTGTCTCACTCCCTTCCCAACCACTGCTTCCCTTTCATGTCCCTCGAACCTTATAACTGCCATCTGGTTTCTGTACAAATTGTAAATAGCCTCTAGATCCCTGTATTTTACCTCTGCCACCGTCAGTATTTGAAAGAGAGTATTCCATTCAACATTGTCAAAAGCTTTCACTAAGTCTACAAATGCTCCCCGAGGTCGGATTCTAGTAATTTTTCCATTCATCTGCAAAGAATTCGTGTTACTATTTTGCATCTGTGGCTTATTAAACTGATGGTTCGGTAATTTTCACATCTGTCAGCACCTGCTTTCTTTGGGATTGGAATTATTGTATTCTCCTTGAAGTCTGAGGGCATTTCGCCTGTTTCATACATCTTGCTCACCAGATGGTAGAGTTTTGTCAGGGCTCGCTCTCCCAAGGCTGTCAGCAGTTCTAATGTAATATTGTCTACTCCCGGGGCCTTGTTTCTACTTGGGTCTTTCAGTGCTCTATCAAATTCTTCACGCAGTATCGTATCTCCCATTTCATCTTCTTCTACCACCTCTTCTATTTCCATGATCCTGTCCTCAAGAACATCGCCCTTGTATGGACCCTCTATATACTCCTTCCATCTTTCTGCTTTCCCTTCTTTGCTTAGAACTGGGTTACCATCTGAGCTCTTGATATTCATGCAAATGATTCTTTTTTCTCCAAAGATCTCTTTAATTTTCCTGTAGGCAGTATCTATCTTACCCCTAGTGATACATGCTTCTACATCCTTACGTTTGTCGTCTAGCCTAACCTACTTAGCCATTTTGCACTTCCTGTCGATCTAATTTTTTAGATGTTTGTATTCCTTTTTGCCTGCTTCATTTACTGCATTTTTGTATTTTCTCCTTTCATCAATTAAATTCAATATCTCTTCTGTTACCCAAGGATTTCTATTAGCCCTCATCTTTTTACCTACTTGATCCTCTGATGCTTTCACTATTTCATCTCTCAAAGCTACCCATCCTCCTACTATTCTTCTTTCCCCCATTCTTGTCAATCGTTCCCTAATGCTCTCCCTGAAACTCTATACAACCTCTAGTTTTGCAATTTATCCAGGTCCCATCTCCTTAAATTCCCACCTTTTTGCAGTTTCTTCAGTTTTAATCTACAGTTAATAACCAATAGATTGTGGTCAGAGTCCACATATGCCCCTGGAAATATCTTACAATTTATAACCTGGTTCCTAAATCTCTGTCTTACCATTATATAATCTATATGACACCTTCCTGTATTTCCAGGCTTCTTCCATGTATACAACCTTCTTTTATGATTCTTGAACCAAGTGTTAGCTATAATGAAGTTATGCTCTGTGCAAAATTCTACCAGATGGCTTCCTCTTACATTCCTTAACCCCATTTCATATTCACCTACTACGTTTACTTCTCTTCCTTTTCCTACTATTGAATTCCAGTCACCCATGACTATTTAATTTTTGTTTCCCTTCACTATCTGAATAATTTCTTTTATTTCATCATATTTTTCATCAATCTCTTCATCATCTGCGGAGCTAGTTGGCACATAAACTTGTACTACTGTGGTAAGCAGGGGCTTCTTATCTACACTCCTGGAAATTGAAATAAGAACACTGTGAATTCATTGTCCCAGGAAGGGGAAACTTTATTGACACATTCCTGGGGTCAGATACATCACATGATCACACTGACAGAACCACAGGCACATAGACACAGGCAACAGAGCATGCACTATGTCGGCACTAGTACAGTGTATATCCACCTTTCGCAGCAATGCAGGCTGCTATTCTCCCATGGAGACGATCGTAGAGATGCTGGATGTAGTCCTGTGGAACGGCTTGCCATGCCATTTCCACCTGGCACCTCAGTTGGACCAGCGTTCGTGCTGGACGTGCAGACCGCGTGAGACGACACTTCATCCAGTCCCAAACATGCTCAATGGGGGACAGATCCGGAGATCTTGCTGGCCAGGGTAGTTGACTTAAACCTTCTAGAGCACGTTGGGTGGCACGGGATACATGCGGACATGCATTGTCCTGTTGGAACAGCAAGTTCCCTTGCCGGTCTAGGAATGGTAGAACGATGGGTTCGATGACGGTTCGGATGTACCGTGCACTATTCAGTGTCCCCTCGACGATCACCAGAGGTGTACGGCCAGTGTAGGAGATTGCTCCCCACACCATGATGCCGGGTGTTGGCCCTGTGTGCCTCGGTCGTATGCAGTCCTGATTGTGGTGCTCACCTGCACGGTGCGAAACACGCATACGACCATCATTGGCACCAAGGCAGAAGCGACTCTCATCGCTGAAGACGACACGTCTCCATTCGTCCCTCCATTCACGCCTGTCGCGACACCACTGGAGGCGAGCTGCACGATGTTGGGGCGTGAGCGGAAGACGGCCTAACGGTGTGTGGGCCCGTAGCCCAGCTTCATGGAGACGGTTGCGAATGGTCCTCGCCGATACCCCAGGAGCAACAGTGTCCCTAATTTGCTGGGAAGTGGCGGTGCGGTCCCCTACGGCACTGCGTAGGATACTACGGTCTTGGCGTGCATCCGTGCGTCGCTGCGGTCCGGTCCCAGGTCGACGGGCACGTGCTCCTTCCGCCGACCACTGGCAACAACATCGATGTACTGTGGAGACCTCACGCCCCACGTGTTGAGCAAATCGGCAGTACGTCCACCCGGCCTCCCGCATGCCCACTATACGCTCTCGCTCAAAGTCCGTCAACTGCACACACGGTTCACGTCCACGCTGTTGCGGCATGCTACCAGTGTTAAAGACTGCGATGGAGCTCCCTATGCCACGGCAAACTGGCTGACACTGACGGCGGCGGTGCACAAATGCTGCGCAGCTAGCGCCATTCGACGGCCAACACTGCGGTTCTGGTGTGTCCGCTGTGCCGTGCGTGTGATCATTGCTTGTACAGCCCTCTCGGAGTGTCCGGATCAAGTATGGTGGGTCTGACACACCGGTGTCAATGTGTTCTTTTTTCCATTTCCAGGAGTGTATATTGACCACAATAATGCGTTCACTATGCTGTTTGTAGTAGCTTACCCACATTCCTACTTTTTTATTCATTATTAAACCTACTTCTGCATTACCCCTATTTGATTTTGTATTTATAACCCTGTATTCACCTGACCATAAATTTAATCTAATAAAAACTTTTCCTGTTAAGAATAATCTGTCTGATCATGATGCACAGCTAGTTACAGTATATGATATAGCTCCATACAATAATGCAAAACAGTCCTCCAAAATAGTATGTTCCATTAACGATTTAACAATTCAAAATTTTAGGGAAAGCTTGCAACAGTGAGATTGGCATGAGGGATACAGGGAACATTATGCTAATTTAAAATTTAACCTTTTTCACAATACCTTTGTGAGTATATTTGAAAACAGTTTCCCTAAGGAAACAGTGAAATATAATTGTAAGAAACAATGTAAAAGGCCATAGCCTACTAAAGGGATAAAAATATCTTATAAACATATAAAGGAAATGTTTCTTATAGCTAGGAGAAGTAATGATCCCGAAATAGTGAAACATTATAAAAACTATTGCACTGTATTAAGAAAAGTTATTAAAAAGTCAGAAGTATGTGCGTTAAGTCTGAGATTAGCACATCTGATAAAAAATATTAAAACAATTTCTAATATTGTGAAAAGGGAAACAGGGCAACCGAGAGCACAGGAAGACTGTATTCCTATCAAACACAACGAAAAGTTTGTTAACAAGAAATCAGAAGTAGAAAACATTTTTAATAATCATTTTTAAGTGTTGTAGATAAAATAGGATCCAGCTATTTATTAGAAAATGCAAGGCAGTATCTACGCAATTTGATAAAATTGAATTCCAACCCACCTCTCCTACTGAAATTAGGAAAATAATAAATTCACCCAAAAGTAAAAGCTCACATGGAACTGATGGCATTTGCAACAGAGTACTAAAAGCTTTTTTTCCAACAAATAAGTAGGAGTCTCAGCCACATATGTAACAGGGCATTTTTCCAGGTAACCATTGCATAAAAAAGGGGATAGATCTGATGCTAACTACTGCCCAATCTCACTTACGACAGCTTTATCAAAAATTCTTGAGAAAATAATGTATTCAAAAGTAGCATCACATATTTGTAAAAATGAAGTACTAACAAAATGTCAGTTTGGTTTTCAGAAAGGCTTTTCAACAGAAAATGCTATAGATGCTTTCACTGATCAAATATTACATTCATTGAATAACCGAAAATCACCCATTGGGATATTTTGTGATCGCTCAAAGGCTTTGTGTGAATCACGAAATTCTTCTAGATGAGCTTAAGTATTGTGGTATTAGTGGGGCAGTGCACAAATGGTTTAATTCATACTTAACTGGAAGAATAAAGAAGGTTGAAATTAACAGTACAGATAGTCTGCAACAACTGGCTCAGTCCTCTAACTGGGGAGATACCAAGAAAGGTGTCCCACAGGGTTCAGTCTTGGGTCCCTTATTGTTCTTAATATATATTAAAGACTTGCCACTCTATATTCATGAAGATGCCAAGCTAGTTCTTTTTGCTGATGATACAAGTACAAGGTGTTATCCAAAATTTTTGGGGCTGGTGCTGCCATCTGTTGAAAAACATCACCCTTTAAGTAGTTCCCATCCACACGTACACACTGGTCCCAGCACTTCTGCCACTGGTCAAACATTTTCTGGAAGCCCTGTTCTTTGAGGGTGTTTATCACTGCCAGCGTGTTTCGCAAATCCTCTCTAGAGTGTTGAGCCAAGAGCCTTTCAACTTGAGTTTCAGTTTTGGGAATTGTGCGAAGTTGCAAGGTGCCAAACCTGGTGAGTCTAGTGGGTGGTACAACCGTCATGTTGTTTTTTGCCAAAAAGGTCCTGGTGAGCAAGGACGTGTGCCAGGGCATGTAGTTGTGATGCAGCAGCCAGTTCCCTTGACACCACGAAGTTCGGGCTATCACCACCACGCATTTTCACGGAGCCATCGCAAAACGTCACAGTAGTACATGGAATTCACTGTTTGGTTGTGCACAATTCCCTTGGTATCAAAGAAAATGATGATCATGCTCTTCACTTTGCTCTTCACCTGTCTCGCTTTTTTGGGCCTTGGAGAGCCTGTGCTCTTCCACTGGGATGGTTGTTACTTTGTCTCTGGCTCATAACCGTAAATCTAGCTCTCGTCGCCAGTGATAACCCGTGACAAGAAGGTTGGAGCATCAGATGCAGTCTGACAAAAGTTCGTGCACACTTCAACACACTGTGTCTTCTGATCGGCAGTCAAGATCCTTGGGCACAAATTTTGTGGCAACACGATGCACGCCCAATTCATCAGTCAACATTTGTTGACATGTGCCATAACCAATACCTCTTTCATTCGCAAGGTCTTGAATTGTTCAATGTCAATCCGTACAAACCGATTGCTGAAGTCTGGCAAAAATGTCTGGCGTTGGGCGGCTAATGGGCCTTCCAGTGTGTCTGTACGGCCAGTGTGTCTGTACGGCCAGTGTGTCTGTATGGCCAGTGTGTCTGTATGGCCAGCTGTGAACTGGGCATGCCACTCAAAACACACACACAGCTCATGCTCTGTGCCCCAAACACTTGTTGAATCATTGCAAGGGTCTCCATAGCACTTTCCCCGATATTCACACAAAATTTGATACACACACACTGTTCTGTTCGCGGATCCATCGTAAAATCGCTACACACCAAACACAAAGTATTACGGAAATCACTGTGGACACGCAACACGTCCTCCCAGCTGAATGCCACTCCGCACACTGACTCATCAGATATGCAGCTCTCACCACCTAGCAGTGCAAAGATCTACTATTCATACTTTCTAGATGGCAGCACCAGTCCCAAAAATTTTGGATTCCACCTCATACAGTAAACACACCCAAGAAGCAAGAATCAGCTGAGGAAATTGCAAATAATGTCTTTCAGAAAATTATTAAGTGGTTCTTTGCAAATGGACTCACTAAATTTTGAGAAAACACAGTTTATACAATTCTGCACTGTAAATGGCGTAACACCACTGATAATTATAGACTGTGAATGGAAGTCTGTTGCTAAGGCAGAATACTCAAAATTTCTGGGCGTGTACACGGATGAGAAATTGAATTGGAAGAAACACATACAGGATCTGCTGATACAGTTAGGTTCAGCTTCTTATGCTATTAGGGTTATTGCAAATTTTGGTGATAAACATATCAGTAAATTAGCCAACTACACCTATTTTCATTCATTGTCTTCATATGGCATCATATTTTGGGAAAATTTGTCATCAAAAGAGAAAGTATTAATTGCACAAGAGCGTGTAATCAGAATAATAGCTGGGGGCCACCCAAGATCACCTTGCAGGCATTTACTCAGGATATTCACAGTACTTTCGCAATACATAAATTCGCTTATGAAATTTGTCATTAATAACCCATCCCAATTCAAAAATAACAGCGAAGTGCATAGCTACAATACTTGAAGAAAGGATGGCATTCACAATTATGGATTAAAACTCACTTTGGCACAGAAAGGGGTGAATTATGCTGCCACAAAAATCTTTGGTCATTTCACAAATAGTATTGAAAGTCTGACAGATAGCCAACCAACATTTAAAATCAAATTAAAAGAATTTCTGAATGACAACTCCTTTTACTCAATAGATGAATTCTTAGCTATGCGGTAACTACAGATGGATCACACTGCTTACTCTGAGATTCAAAACCCTCTAACATACTGTACTCTTTCCAATAACACTGAGGGAAATGGAACCATTTGAATGTGGATTTATCAAAAGTAAGTCAACTATCAACCAGATATTTATCCTAAGACAAATTCTGGAAAAAGCAAAGGTATATAGGATTGAAATGTATCATCTTTTTATTGATTTTAAAGCAATGTGTGATAGTAAACACATATAGCAACTGTATCAAGTTCTAGGTGATTTGGGTATTCCAAGAAAAACTGATAAGAGTAGCAAGGTTGATGATGAGAGAAACACAAGGTTGCATAAAAACTGGAGGAATGTTGTCCAGCACTTTGGAAATTTAAAAACTGGGTATGAGAAGGTGATGTGCTGACATACCTCCTACTCAACTCCACATTGGAGAACGTGATATCTTTAACAGGGGAACGATTGTTCATAAATCTGTGCAGATTCTGGCCTATGTGGATGACATCCACACGCTAGCAAGAACTCTGATGGCAATGGAAGAGACATTCACTGCACTTCAACAGGCCAGCAGGAACACACGATTAAATATCTTGCTGCTGGGAAAGCACACAGGGAGAACACGTCAGTTGAAATAACAATGGGTAGTTACACCTCTGAAAGAGTATCTTTTCAGGTACCTGCATTTGAATGTAACCAGCTGTAATGGATCTGGGAGATGTTTTACTTTCTACCGGATTTGTCAATACCAAATTTTAAATCTTTTCTTATATTTTTTGTCAGAAATTTTTTTAAATTGTAATTTGACTTATTGTTTGTTAATTTACTTATATTTCTTAGAGTGAAAGCATATTGATTACTATTAGTAAATGTGACGAAGAATATCAAAGAGACTGATTACAAGTGGAAGCTTGTGTGTTGTGTAAAATGTCTTTGACACTGGAGACGTCTTTGACTGTAGTCAGTTGGCTGTCGGCAATTTGGAAGTGAATAAAAAAAAAAGAATTATGTTACTATTTTTTCTATATAAGCTTTAAGAAGAAACCAAAAAAATGAGGCAAACACATCGAACCAGGATATTTCTGCAGCCAACAAAACTGCATAGTGGAATCATACTTCCACTAGACAACTGAAGCCAAGACAATTATCGCCTCGTAAACATTTTACGGAAAAGGTACTGTCACAAAATATGCCAAATTTAAGTAAAAAAAAATAGTGACCATATTTCAACTGTGGTCTTCAGCGGGATAGCATATTTCAACTGGGGGCTCAGCCGGGATAGCATATTTCAAGTGGGGACTGTAGCCGGGATATTGTGTTCACGTGATCTTCAACAGTGCTAAGAAGAAGGATATTTTTGTGTGTTAATACCAGTTTTTTCAGAATGTGTGTTACAGTATGTGTGTTCATCGGAAAGTAAAAGTTATGGAGAAGAACTGTTTCGGCAAAAAATATAATTTTCGACAGAAGAAAAAATTTCAAGAATTTTGGTCAACAATCACATGGATGGAAAATGTGGACTTGCAACAGTAGAAGAGTGTTCCAGATAAGTCACGAAACCCATGTATTTTGTTAAAACAATATTTTTATCTTGTTTTGTATTGTTGTGTATAATTTTTTTTTCTTCACAATGACTTACGAGATTTTTGAGAGTATTGTGCTTAAAGTAAAAAGTAGTAATTTAATAGGCTTTGAAAATCAGGACAGGTCAAATGAAACAGAAAGAACCGATCAATTTGATTTAAAAGTTTTCTTGTTTAATTTCTTTCGTGAAATTTACAATCAGTTGATGACAATGAGACTTACTGGGATGAAAAAATTGACAATATTTTGTTACACGTCCAAGCAGTCAATACCCAAGTGGGTGATCTTTTGAACAGATTTGGCACTGTTGAGGAAAAAAATGGAATCTGTGGAAGCGAAAGTAAATGAAATTGATGCTAAATTGAGCGATGAAATTAATACTATAAAAAATTAGTTACTGGCAGATAGGGAAAGAAATTTAATTGATTTTTATGAGATAAAATTTGGGTGAAAACACTAAAGTTTTAGTAAAAAATGTAGAACAAAAAACTGATAATCGTTTGGTTACTCTAGAAAAAAAGTAGAATGAAGTGATTTAGAAAACAAAAAATCCATCAAAGAACTTAGCGAAAAACTTTAAAGTTTTGAAATTGAATTTCAAAGCAAAAATCACAATGTCAACACATGGAATTGTTTTTTACTTCACTCACCAGATGATATGAAAATTAAATTTGTGAAAAAATTCTTGGAAGGGGAAGCTTTGACTTGGACAAACCAGATTGTAACTGTGCGGATGAACTTTTCAGAATTTGAATCACAATTTCTGGAAATTTTTTGGGATGATCTTAAACAAACTAGAATCAAAAGTGAATTTTTGAGTGGGAGAAACTATAGAGGATCAGATGGGAGCATGAAACAATTTTGCAAAAGTGAACTTCAAAAACTTATTCATTTAACAAAACCTTTGGATGACTTGATCAAAATTGATACCTTAAAGAGATGATTGCCACCAGCAATGCTATTGAGTTTAGTTCATTGTCCTGATAGTAATGTTGAGCAGTTTCTCAATTATATTGAAAAGTTGGATAGGGTAACAACAAGAACACACAGTGGGTTTACTCAGAAAGGTAGTGGTCAAAATTAGGGAAATGATAACTTTCAAAAAAGGGAACAAAACAATTATCATGGTATCAGTCAAAATTCAGGGGGATATAACAATTTTCAAAAGAAGGACCGTAGTTTTCATCCAAAACAAGAACATTTTCGCGGAAATAATCAACAGAATAGAGAGCACTTTAGGGATCAAAATCACAGAAATTTTGCTAGAGATCAGTACAACAGAAACTACCAACAATCAGGAATGGGAACAGAAATGGTGATCAGAGACATTGGCAGAATCACCATCAGCAGTTTAAACAGGAACCAGTTGTAATTCAGGAAATAAAAAACGAGTAGACGCACACTTGAAGGTGAGCATGATGAAAGGACCAATGGATGTGACAATCATAAACCCAAACATGACAGTTCCAAACCTAAGCTATCACATGAGGTTATTAGTTGTTACTTATGAAAAAATTTCAAAGGGAAAATAATGATGATATTGATAAAGATAAAATTTTCAGTACACAGGAACATACAGTAGATGAAAGTCATTGTGATTAATTTAATTTAACAGAGTTTTACACTTGGGCAGAAACGAACAACACTTTGTCGGATGATGTAATTTGTGGTAGTTCAGAGGCGTGTGTGAATGAAAGAGAGAATGAATGCTGTGAGAATGAAAATATTGGTGAAAGGGATCTGGTAACTTTAGAAAGGGGAAATAATATTTTGGGGGATAATTTGAATGTGTATGACCTGAATATGTATAATGATAATGATGTTGACGATAAAGTTGGTAATGATGGTAAAGGTATTGATGATGATTATGATGTTGAGAAAAGGTGTTTCATTAGTTGGGTATACACATGGTTGAAAATGGATTAAATAGTGAGAATATTATAGAAATTCCTAGGGATGTTACCAGGATGGATAAGGCTCACAAACAGGGTGTATGTGAAAGTGTGAATTTTGATGTTGTTGCTAAAAGAATCTAACTACACAAATAATGATGACACATGTATAGCTCCTAGCCTAAGAAAAATTTTTTACAGATACTAATGACACACACACACACACACATTTCTTATGAATCTATGGCTGAACAGTGAAAATATTTTTGACAAGAACTTCAGAAAGATGCTGATTCATGTATGTGAAACTGTATGTCCTGAGTGGTGGAAAAAGATGAGATATGTTATTTTTGAAAAGCTGAAGGATAAGTACTTCAATAGTATACATAGTGATTTGGATGAAAATTCTTGGCTATTTGAGATAATAGAGAGTACTGCCAGTTTTGTTTCTTGTGCAAATATTATAACTGTGGCAAATAATACATGTAATGATATACATGATATGATTCTGATAAGTATAGGTTTGGGGAAATTGAAAGTGAGGATACAAGTTCTGAGAAAAGTGATCAATTTTTCAATCCTTATATGTAAGTTCAAATTGGGTCATGGATTGGTAAATGTTTAATTGATACAGGAAGTGAGATCTCGGGAATATCTGAAAGGTTAAGCAAGAAATTGTAAGTGGAGAAAGATTATGTTGAAATGCCAGTTGTTGGGGTAAAGATAAAAGGTGCTACTGGGAAGAGCAGTAAATTAGTAGAAAGCCAGGCTTTAGTGACATTTTTAATTGAAGGCAAGTTGTTCACACATGGATGTTTTGTAATTCAGGAATTTGATGAAGATTTTCTTTTGGGTATGAATTGGATAGTAAAAGTAAATACAGCATTTGATTGGGTTGGAAGAAAACTTTTGATAGAAACTAGTGAAAGGGAATACATTCACACAAATTTTGTGAACACACTAGGTGATCAGAGAATAGAAAATTTTGACAGTGATTTACTAAAAGAAAATAGATTGGAGAATATTGAAATTCATAGATTTGATACTGATGAAGTTGAATTTGGGAATTTAGTAAATTTGAAAATTTCAGTAACACAAAATTTATCTGGTGAGCAAAAACAACAGTTAGAAAATCTGCTGTGGGAATACAGTGATGTTTTCAGTGACATACTTGGTAGGGTAAAGGGTTATCAGTGTGAGCTTCAGGTGAAACCTAATGAACCATTTTTCATAAAACCATACAGTATTGCAAAATCAAAAAGACCTGCTGTTGAGAAAGAGCTGAAAAAGATGGAAGGATGTAATATAATAGAAAGGAGTATCAGTGCATATAATAATCCTCTAGTAGTAGTTTCGAAAAAAGATGGTGGAGTAAGATTGGTTTTGGACTCTAGACACTTAACCAAATTTTGTCCAGACAGACAATCCCGAAAATATTGATGAGTTACTCTATAAATTTACAGATATAAAATATATGTCAAGTTTGTATCTAACTTCTGGTTTTCATCAGGTACCAGTTTCGGTTAATTCTAGAAAATATACTGCTTCCTTGTACAATGGTACGAGTTACCTATATGTTGTTGTGCCATTTGGGTTAAATTCTTCTGTTTCCGAATTTATAAGATCTTTGGATCATTTACTGGGGCAAGAACTTGCATCTAAACTGATAATTTATGTAGATGACATTTTGGTTACAGGGCAAAATTGGGAGGAACATTTTTCGATTTTGAAGTCAGTTTGTGAAAAACTGAGAAAAAGGGAGGATGACATTGAAATTAGAGAAATGTCAGTTTGCAGTTTCTGAATTAAAATTTTTGGTTCAAGTTGTCACAGACAAGGGAATTTTGGTAGATCCAGAAAAAATTAAAGCAATTTCAGAAATTCCTATTCCTAAGACTAGAAAACAAAGTCGTTCTTTGGGTTATGCGGTTATTACCGAAAACATATAAGTGATCAGAGTCTGAATGCACCATGTTTAAGTCAGTTACTTAAGAAAAATACTGTTTGGGTTTGGGATAAAAGTTGTTAGGAAGAGTTTGATAAAACTAAGTAAGAGTTGACGAAGCAACACTTATTACACAGACCTGATTTTAATTTACCATTTTGTTTGAATACTGATAGCAGTAATTATGGGCTTGGAGTAGAGTTATTTCAAGAAAGAGTAGAGAATGGAGTTAAGATACATTGTACCATAGCATTTGCAAGCAGAATGTTGCTTAAGCATGAGAAAAATTATACAGTCACAGAGAAGGAACTTTTGGCAATTCACTGGGCTTTTACAAAATTTAGAATTTACCTTATTGGACATGAAACCATAGTATTTTCGGATCACAAAGCTTCGAGTTACTTACAAGAGTGCAAATTATACCACAGTAGATTGACCAGATGGGCAATATTTCTGCAACACTTTGACTTTGAAATCAAGCACATAAAAGGTTCTGAGAATGTAGTAGCTGATTCACTTTCAAGGTTATCAATTGGGAGAGAAAAGGAGATTTTTGAAAAAGAGGAGGAAAAGCAATTTAGATAACTGAAGGGGTGGAAAATGAGAAAACAATTAGAGCTATATGTAACAAAATTAGGAAAAATCAAAATTTAGATCAAAGTTGGAAATTAATCAAAGAATGTTTAGGCAAGAAGGGGTATGAGAAACTTGATAAATATTACAAATTACATAAGGGGATTTTATTTCGGAGAACAGGTGTAGATTCTGATAGTTGGAAACTGTGTTGGCCAGAGGCAGATGCTGAAAAGCTGATCATTTACATACATGAAAGTTTTGGTCATTGTGGCATACAGAAGTGCATTCAAAAGATACAAGAAAATGTTTATTTTTACAATATCGGAAAGAAGGTAAGAAAAGAATTGGCAACCTGTGACAAATGTCAGAGTGTTACAGTGAGCAATCAAAGATGGGGTGGAGAGATGCAAAACATTATTCCGAAAAACCTTTAGATCTTATTGCTGTGGACTTATATGGAATGTTACCAAAGAGTAAAGGTGGTCACTGTTACATATTTGTTATGGTAGATGAATTTTCAAAATTAATTAAACTATATCCAGTAAAGAAAAGCTACTAGCCATGAAATTATAATAAAAATTGAAAGAGATTATTTCGCACAGGTGGGTAAACCAAAAGCTATATTATCAGATAATGGTTCACAGTTCACCTCTAAAATTTGGAAAAAGTTTATTGAAAGACCAAAATTGAAGTATATACTTATGTCTGTTTATTCTCCGTCCACCAATCCTACAGAAAGATATATGAGGGAAGTTGGGAGACTTTGTAGAACCTATTGTAGACATAAACATCCAACCTGGTTTGAGCACATTCAAAATTTTGAAGATATTATGAATAGCCTACAACATAGTTCCACAGGATTTTCACCGTATGAGATAATGTTTAATATCAGACCTCCAAATCTTATATCAGAACTTATTGAATTTCCTAAATGTACACTTTTAACCATGCAAGAGAGAGAAGATATTGTCAGGGAAACTATGAGGAAACATGGGGAAAAGAGGAATAAAAGACATAACAGTAGGGTAAAATTAACCACTTTCAAAATTGGGGGTCTTGTTCTGGTCAAGTCTCATAAAAAATCAAAAATGTTAACTTCAGAAATTAAAAATTCTTTGATATCTATATTGGGCCTTTTGAAGTCATAGAAAATCCACATCCTAATGCTTATCGTTTGGTGTACCCTAAGTCAAAGAAATTATTTGGTCTCTGGAATGTTATCTATATAAACAGAAATCATAATTTAAAAATTTAAATAACCTATTATCATCTAAAACAAAAGTCCTCCACTCGAACATGCTTGTCAGAACAAAACTACCTGTACAGCCAAGTATGTATATTTGCATGTATAAATTAATAATTTGAAGTCACATGTTAATTGAAACTGTTGAGAAAACATTGTTGTAACAAAGAATGAGAGAAAGATTTATTTTTACTTTTTTTCAAAAAAAAGTCTATTGTGAGCATTTCTGAATTTTTCTAATTTTTGGAAGCTAAGTTTTCCCTGTGGGTGAAGGCATGCATGTGAGGACTTGCATGCAAAGGTATAAGTTTCAAAACCAATTATAGATAAAGCTTCATGATATATGAGCAATGAGCAATTTATTGTTCTTTATACTGATGTTGTGGGGAGGAAAGTACTCTTCACAAGAATGTGACTTGCAGTAATATTGGAGTAGAGAGGCAAGTGTACATAATCAATTGTATATATATCATGGGAAAAATATATTAAAAACAAAGATTCCAAGACTTACCAAGTGGGAAAGCGGCGGTAGACAGGCACAATAAAATAACACACAAACACACACACAAAATTTCTAGCTTTCGCAACCAACGGTTGCTTCTTCAGGAAAGAGGGAAGGAGAGGGAAAGACAAAAGGATGTGGGTTTTAAGGGAGAGGGTAAGGAGTCATTCCAATCCCGGGAGTGGAAAGACTTACCTTAGGGGGGAAAAAGGACAGGTGCGCACACACACACACACACACACACACACAGACAGACACAAGCAGACATATTTAAAGGCAAATAGTTTGGGCAGAGATGTCAGTCGAGGTGGGAGTGCAAAGGCAAAGAGGATGTTGAATGACAGGTGAGGTATGAGTGGCGGCAACTTGAAATTAGCGGAGATTGACGCCTGGTGGATAACAAGAAGAGAGGATATATTGAAGGGCAAGTTCCCATCTCCGGAGTTCGGATAGGTTGGTGTTGGTGGGAAGTATCCAGATAACCCGGACGGTGTAACATTGTGCCAAGATGTGCTGGCCATACACCAAGGCATGTTTAGCCCACAGGGTGATCCTCATTACCAACAAACACTGTCTGCCTGTGTCCATTCATGCGAATGGACAGTTTGTTGCTGGTCATTCCCACATAGAAAGCGTCACAGTGTAGGAAGGTCAGTTGGTAAATCACGTGGGTGCTTTCACACGTGGCTCTTCCTTTGATCGTGTACACCTTCCGGGTTACAGGACTGGAGTAGGAGGTGGTGGGAGGGTGCATAGGACAGGTTTTACACCGGGGGCAGTTACAAGTGTAGGAGCCAGAGGGTAGGGAAGGTGGTTTGGGGATTTCATAGGGATGAACCAAGACGTTACGAAGGTTAGGTGGACAGCGGAAAGACACTCTTGGTGGAGTGGGGAGGATTTCATGAAGGATGGATCTCATTTCGGGGCAGGATTTTATGAAGTCGTATCCCTGCTGGAGAGCCACATTCAGAGTCTGATCCAGTCCCGGGAAGTATCCTGTCACAAGTGGGGCACTTTTGGGGTTCTCCTGTGAGAGGTTCTGGGTTTTAGGGGATGAGGAAGAGGCTCTGGTTATTTGCTTCTGTACAAGGTCGCGAGGATAGTTGCGGGATGCGAAAGCTGTTTTCAGGTTGTTGGTGTAATGGTTCAGGGATTCAGAACTGGAGCAGATTCGTTTGCCACGAAGGCCTAGGCTGTAGGGAAGGGACCGTTTGATATGGAATGGGTGGCAGCTGTCATAATGGAGGTACTGTTGCTTGTTGGTGGGTTTGATGTGGACGGATGTGTGAAGCTGGCCATTGGACAGATGGAGGTCAACGTCAAGGAAAGTGGCATGGGATTTGGAGTAGGACCAGGTGAATCTGATGGAACCAAAGGAGTTGAGGTTGGAGAGGAAATTCTGGAGTTGTTCTTCACTGTGAGTCCAGATCATGAAGATGTCATCAATAAATCTGTACCAAACTTTGGGTTGGCAGGCTTGGGTAACCAAGGCGGCTTCCTCTAAGCGACCCATAAATAGGTTGGCATACGAGGAGGCCATCCTGGAACCTATGGCTGTTCCCTTTAATTGTTGGTATATCTGGCCTTCAAAAGTGAAGAAGTTGTGGGTCAGGATGAAGCTGGCTAAGGTGATGAGGAAAGAGGTTTTAGGTAGGGTGGCAGGTGATCGACGTGAAAGGAAGTGCTCCACTGCAGTGAGGCCCTGGACGTGCGGGATATTTGTGTATAGGGAAGTGGCATCAATGGTTACAAGGATGGTTTCCGGGGGTAACCGACTGGGTACGGATTCCAGGCGTTCGAGAAAGTGGTTGGTGTCTTTGATGAAGGATGGGAGACTGCATGTAATGGGTTGAAGGTGTTGATCTACGTAGGCAGAGATACGTTCTGTGGGGGCTTGGTAACCAGCTACAATGGGGCGGCCGGGATGTTTGGGTTTGTGAATTTTAGGAAGTAGGTAGAAGGTAGGAGTGCTAGGTGTCGGTGGGGTCAGGAGTTTGATGGAGTCAGGTGAAAGGTTTTGTAGGGGGTCTAAGGTTCTGAGGATTCCTTGAAGCTCCACCTGGACATCAGGAATGGGATTACCTTGGCAAACTTTGTATGTGGTGTTGTCTGAAAGCTGACGTAGTCCCTCAGACACATACTCCGGATGATCAAGTACCACGGTCGTGGAACCCTTCCCTTGTAAGCCGGAAGAATGATGATGGATCGGTCAGCTTTCAGATCACGGATAGCCTGGGCTTCGGCTGTGGTGATGTTGGGAGTAGGATTAAGGTTTTTCAAGAAAGATTGAGAGGCAAGGCTGGAAGTGAGAAATTCCTGGAAGGTTTGGAGAGGGTGATTTTGAGGAAAAGGAGGTGGGTCCCGCTGGAGGACGGAACTGTTCCAGGCAGGGTTCAATTTGGATAGTGTCTTGGGGAGTTGGATCATTAGGAGTGGGATCAGGATTATTTTTCTTCGTGGCAAAGTGATATTTCCAGCAGAGACTACGAGTGTAGGACAGTAAATCTTTGACAAGGGCAGTTTGGTTGAACCTGGGAGTGGGGCTGAAGGTGAGGCCTTTGGATAGGACAGAGGTTTCGGATTGGGAGAGAGGTTTGGAGGAAAGGTTAACTACTGAATTAGGGTGTTGTGGTTCCAGATTGTGTTGACTAGAATTTTGAGGTGTTGGGGGGATTGGAGCTGGAAGTGGGAGATTGAGTAGATGGGAGAGACTGGGTGTGTGTGCAATGAGGAGGAGGTTGAGGTTTGTTGGAAAGGTTGTGGAGGGTGAGTGAGTTGCCTATCCCTATGAAATCCCCAAACCACCTTCCCTACCCTCTGGCTCCAACCCTTGTAACCACCCCTGGTGTAAAACCTGTCCTATGCACCCTCCCACCTCCACCTACTCCAGTCCTGTAACCCGGAAGGTGTACACGATCAAAGGAAGAACCACGTGTGAAAGAACCCACATGATTTACCAGCTGACCTGCCTACACTGTGACACTTTCTATGTGGGAATGACCAGCAACAAACTGTCCATTCACATGAATGGACACAGGCAGACAGTGTTTGTTGGTAATGAGGATCACCCTGTGGCTAAACATACCTTGGTGCACGGCCCGCACATCTTGGCACAGTGTCACACCGTCCGGGTTATCTGGATACTTCCCACCAACACCAATCTATCCGAACTCCGGAGATGGGAACTCGCCCTTCAGTATATCCTCTCTTCTCGACATCCGCCAGGCCTCAACCTCCGCTAATTTCAAGTAGCCGCCGCTCGTACCTCACCTGTCTTTCAACAACTTCTTTGCCTCTGTACTTCCGCCTCGACTGACATCTCTGCCCGAACTCTTTGCCTTTACAAATGTGTGTGTGTGTGTGTGTGTGTGTGTGTGTGTGTGTGTGTGTGTGTGCCTTTTTTCCCCCTAAGGGAAGTCTTTCCACTCCCAGGATTGGAAAGACTCCTTACCCTCTCCCTTAAAACCCACATCCTTTCGTCTTTCCTTCACCTTCCCTCTTTCCTGAAGAAGCAACTGTCGGTTGCGAAAGGTAGACAGGCACAATAAAAAAGACCAGTATTATTACACAAAATTGATCCATGGACTAATACTGTCTGTACAGGCCTTTGTGAAAAATACTCTACCCAAAGCCCTCTAAGGACTGAACCAGTTCTGACAAAGCACGGAACCCAGAAAGGGTCAGCAAGTGAGCATCAGTAAAATGAGATTCCTGGGGAATGGCACAAGCTGCGGAGTAAAAGGAAATAAGAGACCACAACTGCGGAAGGTGACAGTAGCTGTATTATTATTATTATTATTATTATTATTATTAGTAGTAGTAGTAGTAGTAGTAGTAGTAGTAGTAAGCCTGGAACAGGAATTCAAATGAGCAGTGAACAGGCCGAAGCTGGTCATGCCATGGGATCACCATCCTTTATGAACATGGACAGGACGACATCCATAAACAAGAGGTCAGACTCAGATTGCGAGAGGGGAAAGTTTCGTGTTGTTCTCTTTTGTAGGCTTCAGAGAGAGAGAGAGAGAGAGAGAGCAGGATATAGAGAGATCTGGAACAGAGAGAGAGTGTGACCTTAGAGCACACGAATTGAGAGTTCTTCAGTCATCTTGTGGCAGCATGCCTCTTGTCTGGGATTAACTGTGGGAGAGGGGTCCCGGCAAAGACTGGGATAAGGAGGAGGGAGGAGGGGGAAAGGATGTAACAGAAGTAGAGTTGGATGTCACAGACACAGGGTGAATACTGTCATTTTTTGACGAGCCTCAGAGTAAGATAAACGATCAAGGGACTTTTGCTCCTCTTATCTTTTCTTCCTTTTTATACACAGGGTAATCCAGCAGGCGAGGAGAGTGACGGTCATGAAAATTGACGCACATGGTTGGTGGGACAAAGGGGATCCCCCTCATGGATTGGGTGGTAACATTCACCACAGAGGGTCTCCTGTACAGAAGGAAGATGTGCCAGAAAAGCAAACACCAAAAACACTTCGAGCATAGGACAACATACAGCTTCATGTCACCCCAATAAACCATAGCCATGACCATTTCTGGCAGGAAAATGCCAAAACAAATATACTGGTATCAATGCGATTGTTCTTATGGCTGACACCCACCGTTCCACATTGATTCAGAGTTCCTCGTCAGTTAGAAGGGTGAGAGGTCCCTATAAAAAATGACCCCCTAGACCACAAAGAGCGGTGATGAGTAACTGAGACTGGGATGTCACCAAAGTGGTCACAGGCACAAAGGGCCACATACTGGGCAGCAGAAGCAATTTTGATCAACAGCACCCTTGACGGCTTCTTATTCAGAGAGTCCACTTTGCCACTCCTGCCTTTGATAGTTTCCACGAAAAATAAAAGCTTGGTGATGGGAAAGTGTCCCTATCATTCCTGGTACAGATAAAGTACACTGGAGAGCGAGGGCAAGTGGCGATAATGGTTTCACCCCGAGTCAGCAAGTCTGATTCTCCTTCCAGGGGAGGGGGGTAGACGAGGGGGGCGGGACATGAGGAGGGGGCAGTAGTCAGGGAAGGGAAGGCCGCAGGGACATAAGAAGCACCATTTAAAGAACCCTTTAAAGAACCATTCCCTACAAAAGAGATGGCTGCAAAGAACAGCCAATTGTTTTGGAGCCTAATGTGTTTCACACACAAAATGTACACCCTGACACCACCCACTCTGATCAGGTGTTCTTCACGAGTGCATCACCCAGCTACAGCAAGGAATGTCTGGCACAGTGGCCACTGCCAGGAGTCTGAATGCTCCTGAATGACAAGCAGCCACTCCAGAGCATACATGGGAGGTGGCAGCTAAGGCATCAGAAGTGTGATCTCTATTTTGTACTGCGCATCAGATTTGTTAAGATACAAGAGCAAACAAATTTCATTTTAATTTCTTTTCTTGCTGAAACCTGTACATAGGCCATGAAGTCTCATTTTATTTTCATTATTCTAAACATACAGCTTACATTGGTTTCATTACTTGCCTAATAGAAAATTCATTAAAGATGTAAGCTTCATTATATGTTATATTTCACTACACTAATTATTAATAAAACAGAATACAACCTTTTTCAGAACATCATAGAGGAATGTTTGGTACATTTCATGCACTGCTTCTTCCACTCCTGCTTGATCTGTTTTTCCAGCACCACTGTACTTTGTTTCCATAACAGCAAGGAATGTTGGGAACCTAAACGAACCAATCACAGCAGCCAGGGACTCAAAATCAGAAGCATCCCACTGTAAGCCCAAAGAAGTAACAAACTGTGATGCAACACTGGCACATTCTGACGTATGTAGGAGAACCTGAGGAAAAAATCATTTTTTTCTGTATTACATATGTCATGTGAAATCTTTGTTTATTTACAACAATGTACAATGGTTAAATATACCACGTAGCAATGAATTTCAAGGAATATGACATTATATGCAAAGTCTTGAGACAACATTAATAATAAAAGAATCTACACTGCACATAGAAAATAATGGACAGTTTACTGTCCACATTATTAACCCTTACAATCATACAATCATGCAACCATGTCAATAATGTTTGCTGTTTAAGCACGTGCAACATCCAGAATGAGTGATAACTTGGCAGCTTAAGTTTACTCAGAAGCGGATGCTGTGGGAGCTGAAGGCTGTGTACGTACACTGCCCTCATGCAATCGCACATAGGTAGTGTTTCTGTGGTCTCTGAACTGGTGCAAGTCTCAGTTGGGTAAGTGCTGGCTTAAGTCTGTCAATACATATGGTGACAGAAGAAACACTGATGTCAACATCGAAATTTCCTGTCATAGCATGCCAGTACTGTGTATGGACCACTGTATGATGCTCCGAGGTGTTTTCAAATGACACAGTGTTGGACAAAACTCCGTTTTCAGTAATCACCTCCACAGAAAACAAGTTGTTGCTGGAAACTGTTCTTTTGAAATAGCCACTCTGAGATTGTTGATCTGCTAGCTTAAAGACTGCGCACTGTCTGATGCTTCAATGATTTTATTCAACATGCTTTGATGATTTTACTCAACACATCTGTCCATACATTATTTCAGTCACTATTGCATACAGATCTTTTCTGGACACAGTGTAGCCATCTAGTTGCAGAACAGAGAGAATGTCAGTCTTATTGTCTGTGCTATGGCATCACAGATCTGAACAATGTGTTTAACTGGTGACAGAGGCACTCTGCAAGACGGTTAGTAGAAAGGTGGTATTATGCGCACATTCCAAATTCGGTTCATACGGATCAGCGTTTGACGTGCATTAAAGAAGTATGTACAGCTACATCTATGTGACTACTCTACAGTTCACACTTTTCTGTTTCACAGAGAGCTCACAGAACCACTATCAGACCACTTTTCAACTGTTCTGCTCTTGAACACCATGGTGGAGAAATTAGCAAATTTCACTTATTTTATCACAGTGGTCATTTCTCTCTATGCAGTTGGGAATCAACTAAATATTTTTCAGTTAGTAGGAGAATTTTGGTTATTGAAATGTCATAAAAACATACCACTGCAATGAAATACACCTTTGTTCTAATGACTGCCATCTCGCCATCCCAACTCACTTATCATATCCATGACACACTCTTCTCCATTTAGTATTTATTTAGTTTCCTTCATTCCCTCCCCCCCCCCCCCCCCCCCCCCTTACCCACTTCATGTTATCCTACTATTTTCCTTTTCTTTCTTTTCCTACTCTTCAATTATAGTCCGTCATGTCAAATATTTGCCTTCATTTACCATCTGAATAATTTCTTTCATCCCATCACACATTCTCTTCATCTGCAGAACTAATTGGTATCATGTACATGCAAAGAATAAAAATAATCATAAACTTGCAGGAAATCTTTTGTCTGAAAACTGTATAGGAATTAATTAACACCTAAGAGGACAGCAATATTTTAATGTAATAGCCTGACATACTTTGAATGTTTGAATGTCAGTAACATAATTTTAGAAGTCTTTAAAGTCATACAGAAGCATTCAGGAAACAATCATAAGAATCCTAAATTATTAAATTCCAGTTTTAAAATGGACTTTCACACATTAAAGAAAAATATGAGGTGGAGAAATCAAAACAACCTAATAGACAGATAAGAGCAAACAAAAATGAATTACATGCCAGCATAACGTCTGTCAATGGCCTGCCAAGACATCACAACTGTTGTATTGTTTAAAAAAAATTAAAAAAAACACCACCATCAGTAAATTTGGATACTAAATGTATTTCATTCGCTACAAGTGTTCTATATATTTGTGCAAAATAAAATTGGCAAAAAAAGTGAAGCACACAGAAGGACAAAGAAATCAAAAATTAAACTTCACAGACTGAGAGGGTAGGTGATGTCATTTCAGTGATTCCAAATTCGAGTCAAGTTTACAAAGGATTTAGGAGTATCAGCCCACTTTTCAATACAACACTGTTCGACCTCCGCCCTGGAAGCATGTACTGATTCTGGTGGATAGGGTATCGTAAAGCTGTTGTGTCCTATTATGTGGCACACTGGCCCACAACTGCTGTAAGTGTTCCTCAATATCCTGGATACTGGCACTGGGACGGAATCAATGTTCGAGCCAGTGCTTCAACAAGCGTCCTCTTAAGGGCACACCAGGGGATCTCATTTGCTGTGGATGTACCTAGACATCACACAGGTAGATGAAATCTTCTCAGGCTTTCATCCGGGTAGCTGCGTTGAAAATCTGCAATGTTTTGATGAGTGTCATTCTCACAATCTTCTGGCGAAGTGCAGATGATGGGAATGACACTCATCGGAACGTCGCGGAATTTCGATGCATCTACCCGGACGGAAGCACGAGAAGATTTCATCAGCAGTATACACCGGGAAAGCCTACATTCACATATCACACAGGTAGTTCAAAGAGATATGTAGCTCGATGTGACTTCAGCAGTCCAGACCTCCCTGTCACGGCACCACTCCAAACCCAGCTGTTTGTGTTGCAGTGATACCGGCAGCCCAAGCGTGTGACAGTAATTCGCTAGTCTGGCTGCCACTGGTCACTGACGTATGGAGTGGGATAACACAGATTGTTGCAGGGCATCCACTACTCGTTCTCTGGTGCCAGGAGCAGATGTGAAGGAGTTACGATGTGCTCAGTGCATACAGCAATGCTCCCTCGTGGCGGTCGGAATCTCTGTGACGATCATGCTGGCAATCTCATTCCCATTGCCGTCCAAAGTTGGGCCACCAACGCATCCAAATGTCCTACAAATATGGATATTGTTGCACGATTCACCGATCCGTCCAAATGGAGATCCCATAATTAGGACCACCCCAAACTCTGATGAATTGATAACACTTCTCAGGTGCATATGACGCATTTCTGGATCCTTCACAGTGATCACTCAACATCTAAAGCTGTTCACATCCTTTGCGCACACCCTACCAGACCTGGTAACAAAACTGAACTCAGTGGCCATTGCACCTATCACAGAGAATTCCAACTTTAACCATTTAGATACCTGCCGATGGTGCATATGCGTACAAAGTTACATTGACATCCATCCATGTCTTCTTGGTGCTTAACTTTCTTTGTCAGGCAGTGTAAATAAAGGATGTGAAGCCAATAAGCTATTCATGCAACAAATAGTGATAATAAATTTAAGTATAGAGAGAGAGAGAGAGAGAGAGAGAGAGAGAGAGAGAGAGAGAGAGAGAGAGGGGGGGGGGGGGGGGGGGAATTGTGACACAGTCCTTATCGGTTTGCACCGGGGCAGTGTTAACTGAGGTTTTTCCTTCTATTGCTCATCTTCAACATGGTGAGAAACAGAGGTAGCTGATAGCATGTAAATTCTTCCATTGGATGGCTGGCCCTTGAGCTCTATTTCACAACAGTGCCATCCGCATAACAAAGTGGCATGACGTGAGTGTTGTTTATACAGTGTCAATCAACTCCAGCATAATATTTTCTCTTCCCAATTGGATATTGAAGCCAGTCCCACTAGTAATTAATCACTCAATACCACTTTTTGTTGATATTCATGTAATTCTCAGCTTTGGCCGGGATTCTGCTTTTTATTTATTTATTCATGCTTTTTACTGTATTTATTCACACTTATGTTCTTTTATCCTACTGGATATATTCGTGAATATACTATAACCTTTTTTATACTAAATTATGTGTGTTCTAAAACACTAGTACATAGGTATTTTTAATATCAACTTACAATCAAGCAGATAAAAATAATTATTAATATCAATACACACTTTATTTTACAATAGTACACGAATTTCTGTTTTTAAAATGTACAAAATTAATTCCACAGAACTGATAAATGTAACTTCTTTGAAAAATCATCTTGAACACATGAGACTGTTTTGTTGTTAGATTATTCCATGTGTGGCAGTTTGGTCTCTCTCTCTGAAGTAGTCACTCATTAAAGTTTAGTACTAAGTGTTTGTAAACAGTTTATGCTGTTAATGTAACTATCAAGATATATGCATAGTTTTTGTCTCTCAAGTAATCAGTCATTAAAGTTCAGTGTTAAGAGTAGTGTTGTAATGCACTAATAAACAGTTTACGTTATTATTGTAACTATCAAGATATGTGCATATATTCTTGAGCATTATGGAAATAATTGCAAAAATCATAATAAAAAAGGAAGAACTTCAAGAAAAGTATTTCAGTTATTTTGTAATCAACCTGGACCAACTTTTATGTACTTGAATGGAGTTGAGTTGCCCCCTAGACACTAACACCACAAAAAAGGTAAGTTGAAATCTTCTTTTCATGTTTTATATCTCTGATACTATTAGAATTTAATAAACATCACAATAAATGTCATTTACATATAGTGTGCAAAACTAATAACATTGACGCAACTGACTATTCACAATAGCTCAACAGAAATGGTGCCTTTGTAACAGGATCACCATCTTTGTCATTCATGCATAACAACTCTTAAGGAAATCCTCAGCAGTTACAGAGTTCAGAAGGTTTTGTTTCGTGCATGTGGTATCAATGTTCGATACCACATTTGTTAGAGGTTGCAGTTATTGATCGCAGTCCACATTAGCATCGTTGGACCTGCGAGTCGTGACCAGCGCTGCTCCACTGCTTGTATCAAGTTTCTAGTGAGCTCTCGTCCACTCTTGCTCGCCATTTCAAGCAGTAAAGTAGCATAACCTTCAGCTGATAGGAAGCAACCTCTAACAAGGCGCTTAGTAATGTATAGCCTAGCCCGCCTGGTTAGCCGAGCGGTCTAACGCACGGCTTTCCGTAGTGGGAAGGAGCGCCTGGTCCCCAGAACGGATCCGCCCGGCGGACTTGTGTCGAGGCCCAGTGAGCTGGCCAGTCTGTGGATGGCTTTTATGTGGTTTTCCACCTGCCTCGGCAAATACGGGCTGGTTCCCCTTATTCTGCCTCAACTACACTTTGTCGGCGATTGCTGCGCAAACAAGTTCTCCATGTATGCGTACACCACCATTACTCTACAATTCACACACAGGGGTTACACTTGTCTGGTGTGAGACGTTCCCTGGGGGGGGAGGGGGGTGGGGGGCCTCCACCAGGGGCCGAACAGCACAATAACCCTGGGTTCAGTGTGGGGCGGTGGAGGGGTGAAGTGGGTTGCGGTAGTCGTCGTGGGGTTGTGGACCATTGTGGCTGCGGCAGGGGCGGATCCTCTTCGTAGTTTCTAGGCCCCCGGTTAACATACAGTACAATACAATGTATGGCCTAAATGAGGCCTCGATAGCTATCTGTTTATAATTATACTTCTAATTATTTTAGTTGTTGCATATCCAGATCATGCAGCCAGCGCCTTATCAACGTGACTGACAAACCTGCTGTTATTTATGTATTCCTATTTAGCATTTGCCACCAGTCAACATTGGCAATGACTCGTTCATCGTCGTCATAACAGTGCATTCACAATGTTTCAATGATGTTTTACACATCCCTCCAGAAAAAAATCTAAGTTTCTCACAAATGAGGAAATTACATCAGAGCTGCAATGACTCGTGACAAATAGACAATGGAGAAGGTGCCTTCAGATGTGACTGCCTCATCAAGTGATAAAGCTCCAAATTCATTTGTTACTGAAGTTATATGAGTAAAGATGGCAGACTAAATGACCAACGATAGCAGTTAATCATTGGGAGAACACCCAAAAGTTGTAACATCATTTTTCACAAGCCATGCACTTTAGCTCTGGCTAGAGTGGCACAGATTTCAACAGGAATGTTCTCTCTCTTTGGTGATATATTGATGGATGACATAGCACAGATGGCAGAAGTGTTGTGTTTTCAAGTGAAGAGTGTTCCAGTGAAAAACTAAAGTAATGATACTAAAAGTAAAGTGTGTGCTAGTTGTACGAACTAAATAGTTAAGCTAAATGAGCTTATCTCTAGTCTGCAGTTAATCAGCAGCTCACTGAGTAGTGAAATGTCGCAACTTATAAAGGAAATGTGTGTGCCGTTGGCCAAACAAAAGTATAGTTCTTTTCCGCCTAAAAAAATTCAAATGAGAGTTGAAAATATCGTATAAAAACAAAAATCCGATTATTAAAAAATCACAGCGAGTGAAGACACTGATCAATTGGCAGTTGAAAACAAATTTCATGTTACTTCCATTAGTGAAGGAACTGAATTAATATCGGAAAGTAAAAATGGACTTTTTAACCACGAGTGCCGACAGAATGTTGAAACAAAGTCAAAATTCAGCATTTGGGAAAATAGTGACAGTGAAAGTGTGTAGGCCATCCACTGCATAGAAAAATGGAGCGAATGAGAAGAACACTATCAACAAAAATGTATAACAGTACGTTTATGAAAGTAGTGTATTATTTTTGACTGACAGCCATGGCAAAAATGTGACAAAACTTTTCAAAGAACACAGGAAATGCTACGTAACAAGTATTGTTTAGCCTGGAGCAATAACAAAAAATATTATTGGCGTCAATCTGAATGACAAATCGCTAAGAAAAAATGACTGTGGTGTGTATTGTAGGTTCAAACAATGTCGCAAAAAATGAAGCAGATAACTGCCTAACAGAGATAAAGAAATTCCTAGAACGAAATGAACAACATAATACTATTGTCTCAACATTACCACGCAGATATGACTCCATGTATCACTCGTGTGTCAACAAAGAAATACAAAAAACTAATACGAAAATAAAACAACTGTGTTCTTTGTTCACACAACTGTGTCCTTTGTTCACAAAATGCAGTATCCTTGATATACACTCCTGGAAATTGAAATAAGAACACCGTGAATTCATTGTCCCAGGAAGGGGAAACTTTATTGACACATTCCTGGGGTCAGATACATCACATGATCACACTGACAGAACCACAGGCACATAGACACAGGCAACACAGCATGCACAATGTCGGCACTAGTACAGTGTATATCCACCTTTCGCAGCAATGCAGGCTGCTATTCTCCCATGGAGACGATCGTAGAGATGCTGGATGTAGTCCTGTGGAACGGCTTGCCATACCATTTCCACCTGGCGCCTCAGTTGGACCAGCGTTCATGCTGCACGTGCAGACCGCGTGAGACGACGCTTCATCCAGTCCCAAACATGCTCAATGGGGGACAGATCCGGAGATCTTGCTGGCCAGGGTAGTTGACTTACACCTTCTAGAGCACGTTGGGTGGCACGGGATACATGCGGACGTGCATTGTCCTGTTGGAACAGCAAGTTCCCTTGCCGGTCTAGGAATGGTAGAACGATGGGTTCGATGACGGTTTGGATGTACCGTGCACTATTCAGTGTCCCCTCGACGATCACAAGAGGTGTACGGCCAGTGTAGGAGATCGCTCCCCACACCATGATGCCGGGTGTTGGCCCTGTGTGCCTCGGTCGTATGCAGTCCTGATTGTGGCGCTCACCTGCATGGCGCCAAACACGCATACGACCATCATTGGCACCATGGCAGAAGCGACTCATCGCTGAAGACGACACGTCTCCATTCGTCCCTCCATTCACGCCGGTCGTGACACCACTGGAGGCGGGCTGCACGATGTTGGGGCGTGAGCGGAAGACGGCCTAACGATGTGCGGGACTGTAGCCCAGCTTCATGCAGACGGTTGCGAATGGCCCTCGCCGATACCCCAGGAGCAACAGTGTCCCTAATTTGCTGGGAAGTGGCGGTGCCGTCCCCTACGGCACTGCGTAGGATCCTACGGTCTTGGCGTGCATCCGTGCGTCGCTGCGGTCCGGTCCCAGGTCGACGGGCACATGCTCCTTCCGCCGACCACTGGCGACAACAACGATGTACTGTGGAGACCTCACGCCCCACGTGTTGAGCAATTCGGCAGTACGTCCACCCGGCCTCCCGCATGCCCACTATACGCCCTCGCTCAAAGTCCGTCAACTGCACATACGGTTCACGTCCACGCTGTCGCGGCATGCTACCAGTGTTAAAGACTGCGATGGAGCTCCGTATGCCACGGCAAACTGGCTGACACTGACGGCGGCGGTGCACAAATGCTGCGCAGCTAGCGCCATTCGACGGCCAACACCGCGGTTCCTGGTGTGTCCGCTGTGCCATGCGTGTGATCATTGCTTGTACAGCCCTCTCGCAGTGTCCGGAGCAAGTATGGCGGGTCTGACACACCGATGTCAATGTGTTCTTTTTTCCATTTCCAGGGGTGTAGGTAAATTGGACAGATGCCAGCATACCACACACGGGATGCATCTGAATTATGAAGGAAAGAACTTTATGTGTAAAATGGTAAACACAATTGTTGAAAGCAGAGAGAAAATGAACCAAACAGTTCCCTGTATGGGACCAACCTCACCAGCAGCAGAAACAGCAATTTCCCCCCTGTGTTCATCAGCAGCAGATTCAAAAGTTCCATCTCCTGTTGATATTTCATCAGTGGCTCAGGACCTATCATCAGTATTGGCCCCTCCTCAGTCTTCAACAGTGAAAGACTTTTCTGCAGCTTCACCATCATCAGCAGTAACAGAAGCAAACAGAAGAAGCACAAGAACCAGGAAACATACGACTCTGCAGGATTTTTGGTACCCAGCCTCAGTTCCAAGACTAACATAAGGCAGATGCCTTCAGGTAAACCTGTTATAATCTCTAATTGCAGTTCACAACAAAGAAGTGCCATTGAATCAAGGAGTTCAGGAAATGGCAAACTTTGCTTATTTCATCAAAATATAATGGGTCTAAGGAACAAACTGGACCTGTTGTCTGTTTGCATTTAAGACAGTGATGCAATAAACAATGCCCATATTTCATGTTTTACTGAACATCATGCGAAGTAAAGCATTGAAATGCTGTAACTAGACAAGTACACCTTAGCAGCTTCTTATATTAGAAGTAAAATGGACAGAGGAGGAGTGATAATGTATTTTAGAGATAATATAGTGTACAAATATATTAAAAACAAAGATTCCAAGACTTACCAAGCGGGAAAGCGCCGGCAGACAGGCACATGAACAAAACACACAAACACACACACAGAATTACTAGCTTTCGCAACCGATGGTTGCTTCTTCAGGAAGGAGAGGGAAAGACGAAAGGAGGTGGGTTTTAAGGGAGAGGGTAAGGAGTCATTCCAATCCCGGGAGCGGAAAGACTTCCCTTAGGGGAAAAAAAGGACAGGTGTACACACACACACACACACACACACACACACACACACACACACACACACACACACATCCATCCGCACATACACAGACACAAGCAGACATATTTAAAGGCAAAGAGTGTACAAATCTATAGATGTAAAAAAACATTGTGCTGACCAGCATTTTGAGGCTTGTTGCACTGAAGTCCTTGACAATACACTATTTATGTTACTGCTGTCTACAGAACTCCCTCCGGAAAGGTCAGTGTATTCCTCAAGCAAGTAGAATCACTTTTAACTTACTTGTATTCAAAAACCAAAGAAATAATAACGCTTGGTGATTTTAACGTGCCTTTTCTTACCTGTAACAATGACAGAACAGAGTTTGAGAATGTAATGAATTCTTTCAATCTGAGGGCAGTTGTTGACTTTCCCACTAGGGTAACAAAGAACTGTAAAAGTCTGATTAACAATACTTTTGTAGATAATAATAAAATCGAAAATATATTTGTAACAGAAATATTAAATAGTCTCTCTGATCATGATGGGCAGATGTTGGAAATACATAATGTAAGCCCTGCTAACAAGAGCAGTTCTATCAGTGGACCATACAGGTTAATCAACAGTGACAATCCGGAAACCTTCAGTATGGATTTGGAGCAGTTAGATTGGGAGGCAGTATATCAAGCTAAAAATGTAAATGATAAATTCAACCTTTTCCTAAATTAATTTGTTACCCTTTTTGAAGCTGTATTTCCTAAGAAAATATCAAAAAACACTAACCAGAATGATTGTAAGAGACATTGGCTCACTAAGGAAATAAAAACTTCATGTAGAAAAAAGAGAATGCTTTGTTTCACTCAAATTCTGATAAACCTCAGGATAGGGAACACTACAGATTGTAGTGTAACATAATAAAGAATGTTATTAAAAAATCCAAGAGTATGTTTATCAAATCTGAAATTGATAGATCAAAAAATAATAATATAGAAACAATCTGAAAGGTGGTAAAAAGGGAGACAGGAAAAGTTTCAGAGGATACAGACAGTATCCAATAGTGTCACAATGGAAGCATGGTAGATGAAGGGGAAAAAGTTGCCAATATCTTCAACAATTATTTTCTGACAGCAGCGGATCAAGTTGGATGTAAAGGGTCTATGGATGAAGCCATGAACCGTTTACCAAAAGCAGTGCAGAGAAAAATTAGTCTGATGTATGTACCCTACATCACAGCAGATGAGACTGAGAAGGTGATATGCCAAATGAAAAACAAAAATTCCACTGGTGTGGACAATATATGTATCAAAGTACTGAAACATTGCCACAAATATATTCTTAAAAGTTTAATGTCACATGTTTAATGAATCTCTAAATCAAGGCACTGTCTCTGATAGACTAAAATTTGCCGTTGTTAAACCACTCTTCAAAAAGGGTGATAAAGCAGAGGTTTCTATCTACCACCCAATTTCATTGGTAACAAGTCTTTCAAAAATCCTTGAGAAACTTATGTACAATAGAATCATGGCTCACCTTAATAAATATAACATATTTAATAAAAATCAGTTTGGATTCCAAAAGTGTGTTTCAGCTGAACAAGCCATTTTCTTATTTGCCAACCAACTCCTTGAATCAATAAACAAGAAACTGTCACCAGTTGGAATCTTTTGTGATCTGTCAAAAGCATTTGACTGTGTAGATCACAAGATTCTACTAAGAAAGGCTGAGCATTATGGCTTAAAAGATAAAGTAGGGAAGCGGCTTCAGTCGTACCTAGATGACAGAAATCAGAAGGTAGTATTAAACAAGCTCTGCAAACTCTGATTGGGGTACATTAAAATGTGGAGTGCTGCAGGGCTCGGTCCTTTGCTTTTCTTAATCTTTGTAAATGATCTCCCATGGTGTGTGATGCAAGCAGCAGATGACACAACCATTATGATTGACAAGGTACCCAACTGCAGTCTAGAGAACACTGTGACGACTATATTCCAACAAGTTCTAGATTGGTTCACTGCAAATGGTCTGTCCCTCAATGTTAATAAGACTCATTTCATTCAGTTTCAAACAGTAAACAAACAATTGGAACATGCTGAAATAAAATGTGGAGACAAAGAAATAGTGAAAATTGTATCTTCCAAATTTCTAGGTTTACATATTGATAACAAACTAAACTGGTCTGTCCACATCACTGACCTATGTAAAGGACTGAATTCAGCAGCATTTGCCATTCACTCAATTGCATCTGTTTGTGAGATCGAAACAATCAAAACTGCTTTGTTATTTCCATTCACTTATGACATATGGCATCATATTCTGGGGAAATAAACCATAAGCAAATAAAGTTTTTGTTGCACAGAAGAGAGTTATCAGGATTATGAGTAGAGTGCATCCTAAATCTTCTTGCAGGAATTTATTCAAACAGCTGGGGATCCTCACCATGCCTTGTCAATACATCTTGTCACTAATGTGCTTCGTCAACAAAAATTATGCAATTTACAAAATGAATAGTGCGTACCATGATCACAGTACAAGAAGAAAACATGATCTTCACAAAGATTTAAAAAATCTCAGCATGGTACAGAAAGGAGTCCATTGTTCAAGTATAAAAGTGTTCAATAAACTTCCTGTCCATATCAAATCAGTCATTGGGGATCTTACTAAATTCCAAACAGAGCTAAAACTAACTTTTGGATAATTCTTTCTATTATTTACAGGAATTCTTTGATAATGTGTAATACTTCTTGTTATCTGAATTTTTGTGTGTAATTATTTGACATGTGGATGTCCGTTTTCATGTATCTGCTTATATATGTTAAATTGGTTGCCTCATGACCATCTACATGTGGCTATTACTGTAATAACCTGACACGTTCTACATCCTAGCGATACATTCGCATCAAGGATCCACGGAACTCGAAAATAAACAAATAAAAATAAATAAATTTCCTGCTGTACACGGGAATTGCAAAGCTCCCAACTCTCATTTCAAAGACGTGAGATACAGATGAGCCCAATGTATTTACAGTTACTATGCTACATAGGAGGTTTCTATATTTTCTTAGCAGTATTCCCTGCAATGATAAAAGCCCTGCAGATGAGAGGAAAGAAGACTGACGAGTTAGCTGAGGTGCGTGAACTTGTCACGGCATTACATGATAAGTATTGAAGTTTGTATACTCTGGAGAATATATGATTAATGAGCAGCTCGTTCCATTCCAGGACATGTTCCTTCTGAAAGCATCTGCCAAAAATGCCAAAGAAACATGGTGAAATTTTGTTTTGTTTTGACTGGCTCCACAACATTTTATCTTATGAATTTTGAAATATATGCTAGACTGTCCTTTCAAAAAATAAAACAAGTGTTCAGAAATAGTGCAACATCTTGTTGTTCCTCTAGCAGGCACTAACAACTGGTACACCATCATGCCTCTTGCAAGAATTCTGTTGGGAAAAAAAGCTGACAGTCAAAACATTACAAAAGAACACAGAAAACATTCCTCCAGAATTTTTGCCCATTACACAAAGAATTGTAGCTTCAAACCTGTTTGGTTTCACAAATCATTGTGTCATATATTCCAGTCCAATTGCAATCTTTTGTACTCATCACCATATAAAATATAAAGTAGAAACTTGCGGTCATTTATTTAGTTAGTACAACAATGGCAGAAGATTGAAAGTATGGCCAATAGCAGTGTATTTTTCATTTCTAAAATTTGTGTGCTCTGAATTAATGTATCCTTTAATGTGAGTTCTTGTAACAAAGTTGCAAAATAGGACTTTCTGAAGAATGTAGTTAAGAACTTTCTTACCTACTATGCTGTCCCAAGAGTGAACTGTTCATATATACATTGAAATCTACAACAAAAAATAAAGCTTTTTCTAGCATGGTAAGGAATTTGTGCCAGCACACAAGTATGACAAGAACAGCAAAAGAATAAAGTGTCACACATGCCAAAATACAAATGATAGCAAGCATTCCACAGCACATGTGATTAGTTCCAAATATGTATGCAAAAAGCGCACTAAGTTGATCTGCAGGTCTTATGAAGATGACAACAAAGAATGAACATGTTTTATCATATAATGCTCGGCATAAAACGATCATCAAAATACCACTAAAATCATTTTTACTCTTTTAAAATGTATTTTAAATATGTGATAGTCTTTGCATTTAATTTTGGGTCAAGCAGACATGACACGAGCGTTTGCGCATCAAAATATTATGCAACTACTTCATGGTTAGTATATGTGAAAGGTACTGAAATGTTAGAGCTGTGTAACACTTGTGTATTTATTTATGTAAAGAAGAGATACACAAGAAATTCACTATGTTTACTTCCATACAGACAGCTCATTTTTCCAGAAAATGATGTACGATTTATTTGTACCTGGTAAATTTCCTCAGTCTGTGGAATCAGGTCTGCAAGTAGACAAAATATCCTGAATAGCTTGTAGACACATACATCGGAAAACACAGGATGTTCCCTTGAAAGGTAATGTTTCTTGCATACAAGCCAACATACTTCATCAATTTTTTCTTCATAGTCTCGTAATGCAGCTATCGATATGTTGTCAGGCAAAGATGAAAATACCTAAAATAATGAATTTTTTGTGCAGAGCGACAGGTTAATTAACAGAAATTATCTTACAATTGAAAATATTTAAAAACACACGAATTTAAAATCTGAACTGCAACTAGTGAAAACTGCAGTTGCCAAAAGTTGAATCAGAGTAAAGAAACAACAATAGTTAAAACTGCTACAAGTTATGTAACTTACAAGAATTGTACAGAACATTGACAAACAAAATAAATGAAATTGTTAGTTTTTATTCGTAAACAAGTAAATTAACAGTGATTTGGGAAGCACAGTATAGAAGTTTCAGACAGTATACTTCAAAAAATAGCCTTTGTTTTTATCAGATGCTGAATACAAGCACATAATAAGAACAGAATTTGGCTGGGACATCTCACACAACCATTGTGTGTTAATGTACACTTTTATCTCCAAATAGTGAGATACTAATGCTAGGCCAGTGTATTTCCTATAATACCAGTAACTACTAACTGCAGTTCATCTGTATACTATTGAGACATTCACTTTTGACTTTTTTTCTTTTTAATTTGTAATATATATACACAAGGGTTTGAGGGAAGGAGTGTGTGAAAGAGCAAACTGTTTTGGGACTACAGACTATGTCTTCTGAATACAAGTATTGTCACTTTACACGAAGTCCAACCACACCCTGTGTCTAGTGAAAAAAGAATGCAGACCATGGTATCTTCAAAAGACTTTCTCATCAACAACCAAGATAAAATTACATCCATAGTGTGAAATTAGAAACCGCACTCAAGGCAGGCAGCACTGCTTCCCTTCCTCTGTTGACCAGCCCTGCTAGCTTTTCATTTGTTGGCCTTTAGCTTCAAGTGGAGGACTTTCTGCACCTACAAATTCAAACTACTTCATTCTCTTTTTCTGCTGCAGTAAGCTCTCAGCAATTTTTGCTTTGGATGAATATGACTACTGTACTGAGGGTGAGGCCGAACTGTAAACCAGACTCCCATAGTCAAGGCGGGATTGAACGAGGGCTTTGTAGAGCTGCAGCAACGTAGAGCGATCTGCACCCCAGTTGGTGTTGCTCAGGCAGCAGGGGGAACTGAGTTGCTGCCAGCACTTCCACTTAAGCTGACAAAGGTGAGGTTGCCGAGTCAATCAGGCGTTGAGAACCAGTCCTAAGAATCGATATGTCTCCACTATAGTGACTGGATCGCCATTAAGGTAAAGTTCCAGTTCTGGATGCCGACAGAAATGCACGACACACAACTTTATGGCTGAAAATTGGAAGCTGTGGGCTAGAGCCCATGACAGCACCTTGTGGTGGGTCCCTGTAGGTGCTGCTCAGCAATTCCAGTACTGGAGGAGCAGTACCAAATGCAGAAGTCATCCGCGTACAGAGAAGGTGAGACCCATGGCCCTACAGCTGCTGCTAGACCATTAATAGCCACTAAAAATAGAGGCACTCAATATAGAGCCCTGTGGGACCCCATTCTCCTGAATACAGGGGAGGCACCAACTTGGTCATGGAGAGTACGAGGTGACAGGAAGTTTTGGACAAAAATCAGGAGTGGGCCCAGAGACCCCACTTACACAACCTGGCCGTGTTGTATGCTTTATGTAAGTCAAAACAGACAGCAACCAGGTGTCTGCATCCAGAATAGGCTATTCGGATGACAGACTCGAGGGACACAAGATTATCAGTGGCAGATCAAGCCTGGCGGAAACTGCCCTGACATGGAGCCAGTAGGTCACGTGACTCCAGGACCCAACCCAACTGCCGACACACCGTACGTTACAGCAGCTTACAAAGAAAGTTGGTGAGGCTGATGGGCTGGTAGCTATCCACATCAAGCGGCTTTTGACTGGGTTTGAGCACGGGAATGATGGTGCTCTGCCGCCATCGCAATGGAAAGACGCCATCGCACCAGATCTGGTTGAAGATAATGAGGATATGTCACTTGTAGTCAGATTAGTGATGTTTAATCATCTGATTGTGGACCTGAATCGGCCGAGGAGCTGTGTCTGAGCAATGTGCAATGGTGCAGAGGAGCTCCCATTCTGTAAACGGGGCATTATAGTGTTCACCGTGGCAAGCAGTGAACAAGAGAACTTTCCTTTCCATCCGCCATTTGAGGGTGCGAAAGGCTAGGGGGTGGTTCTCTGACGCAGATGCCCGAGCATATTGCTCCGAAAAGTGCTCAGGAGTCACGTTTACGTCGAGTGATAACATGCCATTGATGTTACTGGCAGGGACACCTGTTGGGGTCTGGTACCCAAAAAGACGTCTGATCTCCATCCACACTAGGGAAGGTGACGTATGGCACCCTACAGTCGACATGTACCTCTCCCAACACTCCTGTTTGTATCGTTTTATAAGCTGGCGAACACGGGCATGGAGCGACTTAAAGGCTATTAGGTGCTCTAGGGAAGGGTGCCACTTATGTCGCTGTAGAGCTCACCGACCCTTTTTAAGTGTGTCAGCAACTTCTGGCAACCAAGGGAATGTCTTTTGCCGGAGGCAGCCTAAAGAATGAGCAATAGCGTTTTCTGCTGCAGAAATGATCGTTATAGTGGCCTGTTCCACGACAACATCGATAGCACCATGTGGGGGAGATTCAGCGGTGATGGCAGAGGTGTAGGTTTCCCAGTCTGCCTTGTTTAAAGACCATCTGGGTAGGCATCCATGGGCATGACGCTGGGGAAGTGACAAGAAGATGGGGAACTGGTCACTACCACACAGGCCATCATGTACTCTCCAGTGGATAGATGGGAGAAGGCCAGTACTGCAAACCAAGAGATCAATGACTGAATATGTCTCATGTGCCACACTGAAATGTGTGGGAACACCTGTATCTAAGAGGTAGAGGTCGAGTTGTGACAGTAAATTTTCGACCTCCCTACCTTGGCCAGTAAGCACGGCGCCACACCACAAGGGGTTACGTACATTAAAATCTCCCAAAAGTAGGAAAGGTTTAGGGAGTTGATCAATCAGTGCAGCCAATACGTTCAGGGGTACTGCACCATCTGGAGGAAGATATACACTGCAGACAGTTATTTCCTGTGTCGTCCTTATCCTGACAGCCACAGCTTCAAGAGGGGTTTGAAGGGGCACAGGTTCACTACATACTGACTCCAGGACATAGACACAAACTCAACCTGACACACTATTATAGTCGTCACAGTTCCTGTAATATCCCTTATAGCTGCCGAGGGCAGGTGTCCGCATTGCTGGGAACCAGGTTTCCTGAAGGGCAATGCAGAAATCGGGAGAAAAGCTTAAAAGTTGCAGTAGCTCAGCCAGGTGGTGGAGAAAACTGCCGCAGTTACACTGGAGGATTACGTTATTGTGAGACTAGGAAGGCGTGAAACACTCAATGAGCAGTCTATGCCTCAGGGTCATCTGCTGCCACCAGATGAATACCTGTGCGGTCAACATCCATTGTGTCCGAGAGCCCAGCGAGATGTAGGTCCTCAGTGGATGCCAGAATCTCCACCTCATCCACTGACATAGAGCTTGTAGGTAGTGTGTGTGTGTGTGTGTGTGTGTGTGTGTGTGTGTGTGTGTGTGTGTGTGTGTGTGTGTGTGCGTGCGTGCGTGCGTGCGTGCGCCACCTCAGTGCTTAGTTCTGGGGGGTCTTTATCCTTTTAGGTATCTCTTGCTGCTCCTTCGGGTTGTCTGGCTGGGAGGGCTTCACTGATACGGTCTCAGGGACAGAGGAGGGCCACGAAGCCCTACGACCAGCTACCTGTGGTTGCTTCAGCCACTGGTGGCTGTCAGCTCTGCCAGTGGTAGGAACCTGGGAAGGGAGCGACCCAAGTGATCCCTTCCTGGTGGGAGGAGCCAAAGATACTTACGCTTTTCTACCTTAGAAGTGGGGACTAACGTCCCCAAAGGTTGGGGAGGTGGTGCTCCTGAAGTAGATTGTACAGGAACAACAGGGAGGGAAGTGCCCCTCGCCCTCCCTTTCCCCCACCATCAAGGGGGCAGGTGGAGTCTGATGGCTCTGAGAGTCAATAGTACGCGGCAGAACGGAAGATGGTAGAACTGTTGTCATAGCGGCGCATAGGTTGACGTCATATGCACAGGCTGTAGCCTCTCATATTTTCTCTTGGCCTCAGTGTAGGTCATTCGGTCCAGGGTCTCGTATTCCATTATTTTTCTTTCTTTCTGAAGAATCCTGCAGTCTGGCGAGCGCAGCAAATGGTGCTATCTGCAGTTGACACAGATGGGAGGCGGGGCACAGGAAGTATTGGGATGTGAAGGACATCCACAATCCCAACAGGTGACTCTTTAAGGACAGTGGGAACACATATAGCTGAACTTCCAGCCCCCAAAGCACCATATCGGGGGAGGGATATATGGCTTTACATCACAGCGGGAGACCATCACCTTGACATTCTCGTGTAATGTGTCACCCTCGGAGGCCACGATGAACGCACTGGTGGCAACCTGTTTATCCCTCAGACCCCTGTGGACGCGCTGGACGAAATGGACACCTTGCCACTCTGAACTGGCGCGCAGCTCATTGTCAGACTGCAAAAGAAGGTCCCAGTGAAATATGATACCCTGGACCATATTTAAGCTCTCATGGGGTGTGGTGGTTACAGAAACGTCGCCCAACTTGTCACAAGCGAGTAGTGCCCATGACTGGGCAGAGGATGCCGTTTTTATCGTGACTGATCCTGACCACTTTTTGTACAAGCCTTCCACCTCTCCGAACTTGTCCTTGAAACGCTCAACAAAAAACTGAGGCTTCATGGACATGAAAGATTCCCACTGACTCTAGTATGTAAGAGGTACCGGGTTGAATAAGCTTCATTACCATCCTGAGCCTGGCATTCCTCCCATGGTGTGGCCAGGGATGGGAACGATTTGAGGTTGTATTTCTTACCATTGAAGGTAGACCTTGACCACTTAGAGGCTGGTGGTGGTGGACCACCAGCAAGAGATGATGTACTATGCTTCACTGTGTGTCATCCACCCTGATACCAGCCACTCTGACCAGCGGCCCTCCCCACGGACGCCATCCAGCCGCAGCAAATGCCACTTGGCTGGACGGCCATTGCCGGAAGTCCCCGTGCCCCAGGGTGATGGGGATCTACTCCTTAGCATACGTGGGGAGTTAATGGCACAAGCATCAGAAGAGCAATTCCCGTGTGGTCAGGAGCCTACAACCAACAGGGTACATAGTGGCCCCACCACAACAGACTGGCTACCTTGCTGGATATCAGGTGCAAACGAGCTAAGAAGTCCTTATCGCCGTCAGTGCAGAAAGCAATACTGCACAGTGGATGGAGGAAAATGCACCTAGGAGGGTGACCTCGCCCAACAGCTGGAGAATGAGCGTGGAAGTGCAGATCCACATCGACGAAGCATGCAACAGGTTTCAGCGCACGATGGACACTATGCGCCATGTAAGGCGCCCTTCCCAAATTGGCTCACTCTTCAGGAAAATTTTGACAAATGGAGGTCAAACCCTACAGGGGACCATCACATAAAGGCCGAAACCTGTGAGACTCCTTTTAGTCGTCTCGTACGACAGGTATGAATACCTCAGGCCTATTCTAACCCTCGGCCCCGCAAGGGAATCAATGGCTGTATACATTCTGTGTGCCACACGAAATGAGTTGGTGTGTCACTACTTAATAAACTTAAGTTAAGGCCTACGATTACTTGTTCCATTAGAGTATCTCAGTTAAATGTTCTGCCACGAACCCAAAATGGAATGCAGCTGCGCACGAGGAGAAAACTCCGAGATAGCTAATGGATAAGTTCAACCATTTCCCTGCGTGTCACTTCATTGTCTAAAGTCAGGAATTACAGAGAATAAAAATCCACAGTTGTCCATGAACGAACAGCTACAGCCTTCAATGCTGCTGACAGATCTTTCATCACTGAAATTGCCCATGAGCACCAATACAGTGGCATCATCTCATGCTCCTTCTGGGCCAACTCTATTTTTGAAAGAGGCACGACGTTTAAATATGATGAGGCTATATGTTACAGGTAATCAAGTTTCCTGAAAGGCTGTACATATTGCTGGATAAAAGGACATGATGTTACGGGGAATTCTGCTGTCAGCTGTTAAAATTATTGTTTTATTGACACAAACCAGTTTCACACTCTAAATACACATCATCAGGTGCAACATACTTGGTAAAGAGTAATATACAATGTCCCGACTTCATGGATTATTAATATTAATAGGGATCATATCTAAAATATCCTCACAATGTTAAAAGGTCACAGGTGTACCCCTCACTCCCAGTCAGGAGATATTATTCAGCAAATATTATTTACATTACATTGGCAAACAAAGGGCGACAAGTACATGATCCATTAAATTCATTAAAATTTCTGGTGAGTTGATCACGTAGTTGTACTCTCTTGTTTTAAGATTTGCCTGGATCTAGAAGAATAAAAAAATGTTATATTACAGCATGCAAAAAATTGTATTGGCTATAAAATAGTCACTAACAACACAATTATCCGACACACAGTGCAAATTACAGCACGGAGTAGTGGCACAGTCTTATTGGAGTGACGGCCGGGCAGGCCAGCGTCTGGAAGAGTATCTGCAGCCAGTACACGCGACTAAGACTCTCAGGTTGCCGAAGTGGACGCTGTCTCGTGGATGGTGGGGCTCCATGTACACGTGACTAGGAGCACTGCATCACTCCCTTTACAAGACAGTTTAACAATGAGTTTTATTACAATTAATACTTAGCCATATAAGCAATCAAAATTTGACAGAATGGTGTGGTTCTTTAATTTGAATTCATTATTCAACAAGAATTGAGCTTTTTCTAATTTTTCAATTAAAATTAAAGCACCATAGCATTCTGAATAATTGTGATAGACAGTACATGACCGATTGAATCACGTATACACAATGTCACACCATCCACAGCAGAGTTTCCATTCCAATAGCCTATTGTGTTTTGTTTCATTTTAGCACAAAAACAACGAAGGTCATACGCAGCCATGTCATAACCGTAGTACACAGAAACGCAAAAGGAGTTAAAAGCTATCATACATCAAGCACCATCGATTGAAGGAAAGACAGCTAAAAATAGTGACTGTCTCTTGGAGAAAGGCCCATAAAATACACCATAAAAACAACGGAGGTCCTGAAATAAAGACTGAATGTCCTTCACTATATTGCTACAGCAGATAAAAAGTAAAACACAGTTGACAGCCTGCAAATTGTTCACTAAAACTGCAGGTGACTCAGATGACAAACAGGAATTAGAATGTAAGTGGTTAGAAAAGGGCATTCCGCCAGGAAATGGTGAACCACCATAGGTTGACAAGAATGAGCACAAGGTGGTGGGAGTCATTATTTAATGGATAGCGATGGCTAAAAAGATGTGTGCGCAATACGCCACTTAGCTAAAATGATCTCACGCCAAGAGGGCCGAGAGGAGGTCGACCGAGCCACTGGGAGAGGTTCCCCGGAGCTTGTTCCCATGAACGGAAGACCAATGTTGATGTGAAAGTGACACCAGCTGCTGACAGATTGCAACACAGAGATCATCGGAAGGAATCAAAGAATTAGCGGGCCGAGGTATGGGGACTGCAGCCTCGGCAGCAGTGTCGGCGGGCTCATTTTCCATCAGACTGACATCACTGGGGACCCACATAAGAATCACAGTGGCCCCGTTGAGAGTGAGCAAGTGACAGCTTTCCTGGATCTGTTGCACTAAGGGGTCGATGGTGTGCAGCACATAAAAGGCTTTGAAGGGCACTGTGAAGGATCGGAGCAGATGACACAATTGCAAAGCCTGCTTCACCAGATGTACTGCATGGCCTGATACAGAGTGAAAAGCTCCGCTGTAAATACTGAGCACTATTCCAAAAACCAATATAAATAATCTTCGGTGCCAATGACTGAGGCAGACTCAACACCAAGGTCAGTCTGAGAGCCATCAGTGCACACAAGCTATCACCAAGTTTCGTCCGAAGGTCGAGAAACTTGTGGTGATAGAGTGAGTCTGGAGTAGTGTCCTTTTGTCCGAGATGAACACGAGCCACCGTACAAAGCCAATGGGGCAATGGGTTCACATCCACTGGGAAAGCAGCAGGTAGCGTGACCTTAAGGTGCTGGAGCAATAGCCGAACGCTAACTCCCAAAGGTAACAGAGAAGGGGGACATGCCCGTACTGGCAATCAAAGGAGTCATCGAATAAGGAAGCATAGGATGGGTGACCAGGCATGTGTGTCTGCTGAAGAGAAAATCACAGTGGTTTGACAGTGGTAGTTCGGCAGCTTCTGCATACAGACTCTCAACCGGGCTAGAGTAAAAGCTGCCAGTGGCCAAATGAATGCCACGATAGTGGATTGTATTGAGACGACATAAGATAGACAGACATGCAGATGCATCAACGGAACAGCCATAGTTTAGTTTCAAACGGACAAGATACTGGTAAAAACAGAGGATGGTTGTCTGATCCACTCCACACGAACTACCACTAGTTCTGACGGCCTATTTGTCTGTCCCTGTGCGGGCTGCCTCTACTCTTCCCAATACCATGTTGCCCTGCCATCACTCCAGTACGGAAGTATTCATTTATTTATTTACATGTCAAGTTCCATAGTACCAAATCGCAGGGCAAATCTCCAAGGCCATGGAACACATCAGTACATGAAATTACAATATAAAAGTAACAATAAATAAAAACAAAATGTTTATGAACCCAAAGAAGTCAAGCCATAAGTTTCAGTAAACGCAATCAACAGTGTAACATAAGAATCAGCTGAACTTTTCAAGGATCTCCTCAACAGAATACGAGTGACCCATGAGGAAACTCTTCAGTTTCGATTTGAAAGTGTGTGGATTACTGTTAACATTTTTGAATTTGTGTAGTAGCATACTGAAAATGGATGCAGCAGTATACTGCACACCTTTCTGCACAAGAGTTAAGGAAGTCCGATCCAAATGCAGGTTGGATTTCTGCCGAGTATTAACTGAGTGAATGCTTCTTGTTTTTGGGAATAAGCTGATATTGTTAACAAGAAACAACAGTAAAGAATATATATACTGAGAGGCCAATGTCAAAATACCAGACTAGTGAACAGGGGTCGACAAGAGGTTCGTGAACTCACACCACTTACTGCCCGAACTGCCTATTTCTGAACCAAAAATATCCTTTTAGAATGTAAGAGTTACCCAAAAATATAATATCATATGACATAAGTGAATGAAAATGAGCAAAGTAGACTAATTTTCATGTTGAATGGTCGCTTACTTCAGATACCATTCAAATAGTAAACATAGTCATTGAACAAGAACCTGAACATCTATCTGAACACTTACAATTTTGAACCACTCAGTTTCACTAATCATATGCCCATTCTCTGAAATTAAAATGTCAGGTTTTGTTGAATTGTGTGTTAGAAACTGTAAAAACTGAGTCTTACTGTGATTTAACGTTAGCTGATTTTCTACAAGCCATGAACTTATATGTCATAAACTACACTATTTCAAACCGAGCCAATAATGCACACAACATCCTTTACTACCAAGCTAGTGTCATCAGCAAACAGAAATATTTTAGACTTACCCGTAATACTAGAGGGCATATCATTTATATAAATAAGGAACAGGAGAGGCCCCAACAATGATGCCTTGGGCACCCACCATTTTGGCCGTACCCCACTCGGACCCCATATCACAGTCATTCTCAACATTGTGAATAATGGCCTGTTGCTACCTGGTGTCAAAAGTTAAGAGGTGGACCAATTATGAACTATGAACCATTCCCCGTGTTCTGTAATGGTCCAACTTCTGGAGCAATATTTTGTGATCAACAAAATCAAACGTCTTAGTTAAATCAAAAACAATGCCCAGCATTGAAACCTTTTGTTCAACCCATCCAGTACCTCACAGAGAAAAGAGAATATAGCATTTTCAGTTGTTAAGCGACTTCTAAAGCTCAACTGTGCATTTGATAGCAAATGGTGTGACAAAATGATCAATTATCCTTACACATACAGCCTTTTTAATAACACTAGCAAGCACTAATGGCATAGAAATAGTTCTAAAATAGTCTACAGTACCCCTTCTCCCTTTTCATAAAGCGGCTTTACTACCAAGCCTCTGAATTGTCAAATTGTTTAAGTGGTGTTCCACATACCAATAATTTCAGAGTCAACATCTCTGAGCAACATCTCTAATAGCTCTTATATTTTTAAGAAATATGTTAACTCCTTTCCTACGTGGAACAATGATGTCCCCTGAAGGTGCCACCTTATACTGCTCCACACAGTAATTTGCATTGTGCGCCGACTAATGACATTAACACTGACTCCGTTATAGCTGATCTGGCTTTTTTGGATGTTGTTTAACGTCTTCTGAATATAATTTTTTTTCTTATTTTAGATGTAGGCAAACTTTAGAAGAGAGGTCTATAACTATACAACTGGCAATTTTAACAAAATTAATGGATGAAGTCTGTCATTCTTCATTCACATAATGTCACTGAATAGTATTTCTTGACTAGGAGTCAAGGTTACGCCTAAGACCTTTTAATATAGTGAGTACTTTAGATCTTACCTTTATTAATTTTAATAACTGGCAAAGCTTTGCCATGCAGGTTGCACCTGTTGATACAGCTTTAGGCTGCAAAACTGACTGTGTGTCACTAAAACAACAATTTTACCAGCTGTCAATGAAATTCTTAATATCGTGCCCTTCAACGACGGCAGACACCCACAATATAAAATAATTTGTGGAATAAAAGGAAAGCGGGCGGCCGAGTTCTGTTAGGTGGTAAAAGTAACTATTACATATCCACTGGATTATACCTATAGGGATACACAGGGGTGGTGGGAGAGAGGAGAGAAGATGGGTCATGCCTCATGCTTCAGCCTCTCCCTGCACCACGTGTCAAATAGGAATGATGTCAGAGTGCATAATTTCGATGCCAGTTGTGGGGGCATCCACTGTAGCTAGCCAGTTTGACCTTCACCTTTGGTTTTTTCTTGTGCTTCCTCTTCATTTATTTTTGTTTTCCTTGTAGGTTTTTAATTCTAGCTGAGGGTTCTTTGGTCATATATCAGGAAAGGACGAAAAACAAAGTCCTGCAACTCACAGACTGTGTTGGTGGAGCACTGTCTGTTAATGGACCACGAGGCACATCAGTCTGCAGTGTAGGTCCGGGTCAGTGTGGGAGTGCCAGAAGGGTAGGACTCTTTTCTCCAGTGGTAGGTGGGTAACTGTTTGTTCGTTTTGTTCTAGGGGGAAAAAACAACTGGGGTCATATGCGCCCACATCAAAACTTTGGAACACAAAGACAGAGAGAAGTTTAAAAACGACTATACATCAGTCTGAATTGACATAAGAAAAGTCAGGTAAAACCAGGGACGCAGAGAAAGGGCTAAAAAAAGACACCATACAGAAACGGATGTCCAGAACTAAAAATTAAATAGACTTCGCCATATTGCTTTGACGGATAAAAAGTAAAACACGGCTGACAGCCCGCGAGTCATTTGCTAATACGGCCAATAACTCAGACAGCAAAGCCAAGTGGGAATGTAAATGGTTAAAAAATGGACATTCCACCAGGAAATGGCAGACAGTTAAAATCTGGGTGCAATATGTACAAAGTAGTGGAGGACAGCCACTTATCAAATGACAATGCCCAGTATGCAACCTAGTTAAAATGCTCTACTCCTGGTGGGAGGGGAAAGAGGTGGTCGTCATAGCCGCTGGGAGAGGCCAAATAATCCTGAGCTTATTCCCATAACGGGAGGACCAATGGTGATGCCAAAGGGACACTATAGGTGGGTAACTGAAGTCCCCAATGGGGTTGTAGTGCGATCAGAAGGGAAAGAGGTTCTTGTGCATCCAGCCATACAAACGAAGTCAGGTGTCGACCAGTTACTGACATTGAGGGAAAAAACCGACAGTATCACATTTGTTATCGAAGGTGGCTGAGTTACCACCTTTGCAGAGTTTGTAATCACTTGAATCTAATGTATGAATTCACATTCCCCCCCCCCCCCCCCCCCCACCAGAAGACGAGAGGCAGTCAACCCCAATGGATAGGGCATAGAAAATGAACACCCTGTGTCTCAAGGTTTACACACAGTTCTTTGTCTGTGTGTATCATGAGATCTCAATGTAAATTGACACCCTGGATCAGATCGAGACTTGTGGAGGTCAACAGTGACTGAGATGTCTTGGAGCTCATCGCAAGACGGCACTGCCCATCAGTGAGCAGGTGTTGCTGCTTTAATTAGGGTGCAGCCTCTTCGTAGTTTTGCATTTTCTTCAATATCTTTAAATCAAGAGCAATGGTTTTGAACCCAAGGACGACTCCCTAATAGTTCTAGTACAAACTGAGTACTGATAGCAGAATTTCTCAGTATTTCTGTTGAAATTACTGTCTGTCAATGGCACTGCCAAAAAGCAAAAGTGATCGAGTCATACCTTTCCACAACAAATATTTCGTTATGTCTGGTGAAGCAACTGGGGCCTTGCGATTATCAGCTTGTGAGAGTGATCGTCTTCATTGCGTATCACCTGCTATGATGCTGGTCACTTTGCCACAGCACAGTACCCGTTGTTCTGAGCCCCTATTACCTCAAACATGACAGGCAAATACTGCTCAGCAGGTGTGGGAGGCTGTAGCTCTGATACCAACAGAGCATACTGTAAGTCAATGGAGGGGGGGGGGGGGGGGGGGGGAGGGGGCGACAATGTGTGGCAGCATACCTGGCACCCCTCTCTAATAGAATGGGTACCGTGTCTCGTTTTGGGAGACTAATTTGACCACTCGCATACCAGGCACTCAACACACAATTGCACAATGGGTGGAAAGCGCGCAGGTAAAACTGGTTCATCGTAAGATCAACAGATCTCAGGATTTACCACAGTAATTTCGGTCCTTGTCATTATCAGCGGATTAATAGAATTACTGAACAACAGTAACAACAACGATAACTTCCAATATAACTGACTGGAATTGTAAAATGAAAGCCATAAAATATAAATAATAGTAAAGAGGCCCAAATACAACGAAGCGCAGCACGAATATTAACCCATGGGAGAGAATCGTGCAAATCATCAAAAATTTAAATTCGCCAACACTCACAGATTGATGTCAACTGTTCTCAGAAGCCTACTTACAAAGTCTCATGAACCACACGTGAGTGATGATAATATTAGTCCAATCACAATGTGCACCCAAGTGTGTAAGTAGTCCTTCCCGCACTCCATATGTGAATGGAACATGTGGCACCCCTTTGCATGCACTTCACAATGGTTTTTGGAGCATGTGTGTGGATGAAGATATGTAGAGACTCTGATAAATCCACAGAGGTTCGCAGAGTACGAGTGGGAACGTACATATTTTCAGTACAGATAATATGACTGACAAATATAAAAACCACCACTCACCTGATAATTTGTTCGTATTAATAGAAAGTACAGTACAGTATGCAATCACTTTGAGTAATTAATGACATTAGAATAACACCCTTAGGGAAAACAGCAGCTAAATCATAATATGGGCAGGTACACAGCACAATCCTGTCACAGAAAGAATACACTCTTGTTTTGATGATTCTACAAACAACACAGCATACTGATGAAACACATCAATCAGTTAAAAGACATCTATTTTGAGTATCACATTACTCTCAATATCAATGCACAAAAAGTCAGTTATGATATGCCACATGAATTTTCTTTTTGATAACACTCTTGGATGATTCCAGTAACTGTTTATTCAAGCCATATTGTCTAGTATTGTATGTTTTGACATAGATAGTCTTCACAAATTGTCATGGATTATTGCTGACGAATTTCAGTTACGAAATAAATATACGTATGGTGATGGTGCAATTAAAATGCCCAACTCGTTGAAGGAAGAAGCAACACGTGGCGACCGAGGGTAACGACCAGGTACCATTCTTGCAGCTTGTTTTTGTGCAGTCAATATTTTCTAAGTGGAAAGACTTTTTTTTTTTTTTTTTTTTTTTTTACAGGCGAGGCAAAAACGAAAAATTTATTTCATTCTCTTTAATAGTTAAATACCTCTTGATAACTCGCCTCATATCACGCAACTTAATAAAAGGAACACATTAATGGGCTAACAAGTACAAATTAGTAAAGAATAATGGTAATGTCCACTCATTTTGTTGTGAATCCAAGTGCTTGCCGACACCAATTAGATAATTCTAGTGCCTAACAAATACTGAAATGCCGTTCCACGAAGCTCCTGCGAGATTTAAAATATCACCGATTCAAATTTATGCATTTAATTCGTCAAAACGATCAATAACACTCGGTAAACGCCTCGTTCCCATTTCGCAATACGTACCTCTCGTTGTAAATAATAACTATAGTGTCCAAAATTCAAACATTTTGTGCTGCGATAGTGTTCTAATCCCTTCTCAACGCCGTAAAGATCCAATAAAGTGCCAATATTAGCTGTAAGGACCTGGAACAAAAAGTCTCTGTAACTCTATTCCTCTTCCTATTAAGGGCATCGACATTTATTTAGAAAAGTTTACAAAAACATTTACTTTTAATCTCGATTTCACCACAACACCGCTTTTATCTGACGTTAGCGCGTTAAATGCATGCCATATGCTATTCATAACATTTTTTAAAATGACAGACATCGCTTTCATTCAACAGGTGATCCACAAACATACACAAACTGGATTCTTATTATACGCCTTACATGGTAACGTCTTCGGATTGGGGGGATACACGACGGGCTACGCCAATCACAGATCTAGAGTGCTCACTTATCTCTGCTAGAATAGAGAAATTCACTTGAAATAAGATTACTACCAGAATTCCGAAAAAATATACTTTTTCACGCTGTAACGCTGCCATTTGGCATATGTCGCAATTTTCTGTTGATGCAATGAGTGTGAGGATAAAATACGTTTCCCCTTGAATCTACGGCGCACAATACACGCAGGCCTTATGAAAAAGGTCAATGCACAATACGGTCATCCGCCAAAAACGGAATATATTTCGGAACAGTGAAGAAAATAAGTCTGCTAATCGAACATTATGGGAGTTCTTGTATGCGAAAACTATAATACTCCTCTCCTCGATATAAGACAGTAATCTCTAGATCGATTCACACTTGACGTCAACGGAAAGGAAGGAGCGTCACAGTCAAATGATGGAGTTAGGGCTAGTTGTACAATCTCGGATTAGCTAACCGAGGAATAGGCTAGCCAGGGCTTAACCTGGGGCACGCATTGTACGACATTTTACTCCCGGAAAAGCGTTCCCGTCCAGTTAAGTTGGGAGGAAATGGAAACGCCTATACGATCGCTCCCATCAGCCACAGCGCCTAGTGTGAAATTTGTTTGCGCGTACGTCATTTCATATTTAGTATTTACATTAGTCGTCGTCTGCAAAATAGTGTGCCGATCGTGAGCGACAAGCGTTTCAGATCGCAAAGTTGTAATTTGTGGATATTTTGAAAATGGTGCATATACTGTAGACAAGTTCAAGAGTGTCCAGAAAACGCGAAAACTTCTGCGGTCTCAGTCAATGAAAACAGAAGTGTATATATCAAAGGGTGCTTGGATTTGTAACAGCATAGCAATATATGGTAAAATTAGTAAAGGATCAAATACTTGTTGTTTGACTAATAAGAGATCTTTCTAGATTCCCGAGTACAGTATGGGAAAAAAATAAGAGTTTCCTTTCAGAAACAACTTGTAATTATTATGCCTAGAAAAGTTAGCAGAGGCTGCAGATCGGTGGAGCCCCCATATGTGGAAAGTAAGTTCCAAGTTAACTAATTGCTCAAGTTGTCAGGAGGACGGCACAATCCAAGTAGGAACATAATATAAAAGCGACTGTGAAATGCTGTCTCCATTGTAAAAGTCGTTTGTCTCCAGCTGTGTCAACACAGACATCATTGAGATTGATTTGACTGGCAATACCAAGAGGTATTACTGGCCAGCTTGCTGTTGTATTTATGTCTTTGAAGGACTAATTCATTAAAGCAGCAAGGGGTTGCTACAGAAATGACCTTTGCCGAATTAGTGAACATTGTTCATCCACTTTTGCAGTTATTGGAAATATATAAATCTTGTTTCCAGGATGTGATTATTAATAATTATATTGCGCATATGTATAAAGAATAATATGTCAACATTTACAATATAAACAACCACAATCTTCCATATAATAATGGGGCAGAAATGTACTTAGGCATGTATCCAAATGGATTATCATATCTAACCCTAAATGTTTATGTTCTTGTTCTGGTCTTCAGTGCTGAGACTGGTTTGATGCTGCTCTCCATGCTACTTTATCCTGTGCAAGCTTCTTCATCTACAAAGTACTTACTGCAACCTACATCCTTCTGAATCTGCTTAGTGTATTCATCTCTTGGTCTACCTCTATGATTTTTACCCTCCAATGCTAAATTTGTGTTCCCTTGATGCCTCAGAACATGTCCTACCAACCGGTCCCTTCTTCTTGTCAAGTTGTGCTACAAACTCCTCTACTCTCCAATTCTATTCAATACCTCCTCATTAGTTATGTGATCTACCGATCTAATCTTCAGCATTCTTCTGTAGCACCACATTTCGAATGCTTCTATTCCATGTTTCACTTCCATATATGGCTACACTCCATGCAAATACTTTCAGAAACAATTTCTTGACACTTAAATCTGTACTCGATATTAACAAATTTCTCTCTTTCAGAAACGCTTTCCTTGCCATTGCCAGTCTACATTTTATATCCTCTCTACTTCGACCATCATCAGTTGTTTTGCTCCCCAAATAGCAAAACTCCTTTACTACTTTAAGTGTCTCATTTCCTAGTCTAATCCCCACAGCATCACCAAATTTAATTCGACTACTTTCCATTATCCTCGTTTTGCTTTTGTTGTTCATCTTATATCCTCCTTTCAAGACACTGTCCATCCCGTTCAACTGCTCTTCTAGGTCCTTTGCTGTCTCTGACAGAATTACAATGTCATTGGCGAACTGCCAAGTTTTTATTTCTTTTCCATGGATTTTAATACCTACTCCAAATTTTTCTTTTTTGCTCAATATACAGATTGGATAACATCGGGGACAGGCCACAACCCTGTCTCACTCCCTTCCCAACTGCTGCTTCCCTTTCATGCCCCTCGACCCTAATAACTGCCATCTGGTTTCTGTACAAATTGTAAATAGCCTTTCGCTCCCTGTATTTTACCCCTGCCACCTTCAGAATTTTATAAGAGAGTATTCCAGCCAACATTGTCAGAAGCTTATGTTACAGTAACTATTTAATACATAGTTTTGGCTTTTGCTCTCATCTTTATCAGCTATTAGTAGCATGGGAGGGAAGGGGAAGTGACTGGAGGTAAGACACCTTCACTGTGTCCTTACTATTTTTACAGTCATCTCAGCTTAAAACTGTCAGTTTTTTTCCAGAATAAAAATACCTATTTTCAGATGTGGAAGAATTAGTTGAGTTTCAGATGGCAGTGCTTCAAAAGTACCATGACAAGAGCAGATGAACAGTTTTCTTTCATTTTTTTAAAAAAAAGTTCAAAATTAGGATCAGAAAATACAAATCAAACAAATGATTTCAGAATAAAACTATCTTATTCCATATACATGTGTTTATTTTATTTTCACTAAATTACATCAGAGAACCAAAATAATTAACAAACTGCCACGCAAACAAACTTGTTAAACTGCCTCTTGTCTATTTTGTCCAGTGTCACACCCACCCTTTTAATAATCCTGCTGGCTGCTGCCTTGCCCATACCAATGAAGTCTCAACACACACACACACACACACACACACACACACACACACACACACACACACACACACACACACAACCAGAGGCAAAATATTTGTGTGTCAGTAGCAGCTGCCTCATTGACGGGACAGAGTCATTTCAAAAAGAAGAGAAAAAGCATGATATGTAACAATTTGTTTGACAGTTCAAGAGAAATTTAAAAACATAACTTACTAGCTACTCCTTTCACTGTTCTGATGATGTACATTCTTTAACCAAACATTCTCTGTTAGCTGAATGACAAGTACCTATGTTCTTATGACCCACATATAACACTTCATTTACGATAAAAATGAATGTGGGTAATACTAATAATAAATAACCAGAATGAGATTTTCACTCTGCAGCGGAGTGTGCGCTGCTATGAAACTTTCTGGCAGATTAAAACTGTGTGCCGGACCGAGACTTGAACTCCGGATCTTTGCCTTTCGCGGTCAAGTGCTGTACCAACTGAGCTACCCAAACACGACTCATGCCTCATCCTCACAGCTTTACTTCTACCAGTACATCGCCTCCTACCTTCCAAAATTTTCAGAAGCCCACGAAAGGCAAAAGTCCTGAGTTCGAGTCTTGGTCCGGCACACAGTTTTAATCTGCCAGGAAGTTTCAATCAATAAATAAGACAGCCATATCCACTGCTTTCTTAAAAAGATTGACTTTCCTCTTAATTTTACTGTGTTACATCTGTCTTGAGTAAGCACAAATAATTCATATTTTTATGGGAACAATTCTAGGTGGTGTATAATTCTTTTTGCTCTGATGCACTCACTAAAACATGGAAAGTTGTTGTCCCAATGGGAGATAAGTCACCATCATCATTATCATCATCATCTAAGACTGATTATGCCTTTCAGCGTTCAGTCTGGAACATAGCCCCCTTATAAAATTCCTCCATGATCCCCTATTCAGTGCTAACATTGGTGCCTCTTCTGATGTTAAACCTATTACTTCAAAATCATTCTTAACCAAATCCAGGCACCTTCTCCTTGGTCTGCCTCGACTCCTCTTACCCTCTACTGCTGAACCCATGAGTCTCTTGGGCAACCTTGCTTCTCCCATGCGTGTAACATGACCCCACCATCTAAACCTGTTCGCCCTTACTGCTACATCTATAGAGTTCATTCCCAGTTTTTCTTTGATTTCCTCATTGTGGACACCCTCCTGCCATTGTCCCCATCTACTAGTACCTGCAATCATCCTAGCTACTTTCATATCCGTAACCTCGACCTTGTTGATAAGGTAAACTGAATCCACCCAGCTTTCGCTGCCACACAACAAAGTTGGTCAAAAGATTGAACAGTGCACAGATAACTTAGTCTTGGTACTGACTTCCTTTTTGCAGAAGAGAGTAGATCATAGCTGAGTGCTCACTGCATTAGTTTTGCTACACCTCGCTTCCAGTTCTTTCACTATGTTGCCATCCTGTGAGAATATGCATCCTAAGTACTTGAAACCGTCCACCTGTTCTAACTTTGTTCTTCCTATTTGGCACTCAATCCGTTTATATTTCTTTCCCACTGACATTACTTTCGTTTTGGAGATGCCAATCTTCATACCATAGTCCTTACATTTCTGATCTAGCTCTGAAATATTACTTTGCAAACTTTCAATCGAATCTGCCATCATGACTAAGTCATCCGCATATGCAAGACTGCTTATTTTGTGTTCACATATCTTAATCTCACCCAGCCAGTCTATTGTTTTCAACATACGATCCACAAATAATATGAACAACACTGGAGACAGGTTGCAGCCTTGTCTTACCCCTGAAACTACTCTGAACCATGAACTCAATTTACCGTCAACTCTAACTGTTGCCTGACTATCCATTTAAAGACCTTTAATTGCTTGCAAAAGTTTGCCTCCTATTCCATAATCTCGTAGAACAGACAATAACTTCGTCCTAGGAACCCGGTCATATGCCTTTTCTAGATCTATAAAGCATAGATACAATTCCCTGTTCCATTCATAACATTTCTCCATTATTTGCCATAAGCTAAAGATCTGGTTCTGACAACCTCTAAGAGGCCTAAACCCACACTGATTTTCATCCAATTGGTCCTCAACTAATACTCGCACTTTCCTTTCAACAATACCTGACAAGATTTTACCCACAATGCTGATTAAAGAGATACCTCTGTAGTTGTTACAATCTTTTCTCCCAGGCCATTTCAATTATCCTGTGTAGCCATTTAAGACCTGACATTCCACTGTATTTGATGAGTTCCGACTTAATTTCATCCACCCCAGCTGCTTTACTGCACTGCAATCTATTGACCATTTTCTCCACTTCCTCAAATGTGATCCTATTTCCATCATCATTCCTATCCCATTCTATCTCGAAATCTGAAACATTACTGATCGTATTTTCACCTACATTGAGCAACTCTTCAAAATATTCCCTCCATCTGCCCAAGGCCTCCAGCAGTTTCACCAGCAGTTTTCCTGACCTGTCCAAAATACTTGTCATTTCCTTCTTACCTCCCTTTCGAAGACTGCTAATTACACTCCAGAATGGTTTTCCAGCAGCTTGACCCATAGTCTCCAACCTGTTTCCAAAGTCTTCCCAAGCTTTCTTCTTGGATGCTGCAATTATCTGCTTGGCTTTGTTTCTTTCTTCAACATAACTTTCTCTGTCTACCTGAGTTCTAGTATGTAGTGATTTTTTATACGCCTTCTTTTTCCTTTTACAGGCTGCCTTGACTGTGTCGTTCCACCAAGCTGTTTGCTTCATCCTACTTTTACACACTACTGTTCTAAGACATTCTTTAGCCACTTCTAGTACTGTGTCCCTGTACCGTGTTCATTCCTTTTCCAATGACTGTAATTGACTACGTTCAACTAACTGGTACCTTTCTGAGATCGTTGTTATGTACTTGTGCCTGATTTCCTTATCCTGAAGTTTCTCCACTCTTATCCTCCTACATATGGACCTAACCTCCTGCACTTTCGGCCTCACAATCTCAATTTCTTGTTGTCCAGTGTCATACACATCCTTTTAATAACTGAGCTGGCTGTCCCCTAGCCAATACCACAGAAGTGTCTAATGGACAGGAAGAAATCACCAGAGGCAAAATACATGGTGTCTCATGAAAGATGGCTAGGAGGGGTCCACGCATAGTGTGGCACGGCCACCGGCTGCCGCCACCACATCTGACATCCACCGCTGCGCCCTTCTCTCAGGCACTAATTTGCAGGTAGCCGGCTGCGCGCCCTTCCCCTGAGTTAAGCATAAAAATGTTTGTCACTTGATTAACTTAAGTTTACCTTTATCCACAGCAGGTGTACAAATTGATGCCTCTCTAAGGTAACAGCAGCCTGACATTTCCTCAACACATTAGCAAACACTCGACGAATTTTAGATGCTGAAATCTGGGAAAGGACTGTCTTCCAACTCTTTGAGCATGTGGGGACTGGTTTCATACACCCTGTCTTTTAACTTTCCCCAAAGATAAAACTCACACGGACTTAGATCTGGAGAACAAGAACGCCAGTCAACTACCCTATCATCAAAAACACTTTATATTGCAGTCATAAAAACATTGGCGATGTGTGTTTTTGCATTGTCCTGCATGAAATAATTGTACATCTTTTTGTTAGGTGTTAGTTCTCAAAAAAAGAAGATGCAATATATTGTTCACATACCTGTCAGACACATTGTTTCATCTTGCACCAATTGCACACTACACTCCTGTTTTGATGTCATGCAATTGTTGATTAATTCATGAGGCTTTTCGGAGCTCTAATGTCTATTGTTCTGAGAATTTACATCCTAACAAATGCAGTCATGCTTTATAGGGGGAAAGAAATCTCAGGATCAACTTACTCACTGTGCAAAGGCTCCAGCATCCAGCTGCAGTAATAATGTCAAACAACAGTATCTGAGTTCCTCAGTTGATGCACTACAGTTATTTCGTATGGTTTCAATTTCAGTTTGTGCACAGATCTTTGAGCAGGTGTTCTTGATACACCAATGTGAAGTGCCAAACGATGCAGAGATTTTCTCGGACTTCCTTACGAGCCCTCCCCTGTCTCATCTAATTTATTTCTGGTTAAAACATTAAGTTCTCTAGAGCTTCATATCTGTAACACAGATCCAGTCTCATTTCTTCACTACTCTATGTATCATCAAATCTTTAGGAAATTTTGATATGAATTCAATCCGTCATTCTACATACAATTCTGTTTTTGCATACTTCAACACAGGAAATACTCATGATCCTTCGTGTATACAATACCAAATGGAAACTCAAAGCAAAACACCAAAACACTCAGGCGGACAGTATAGAAGACATGCACTCAATTAAACTTGACAAAAAAACTCAAAATGAAACGTCAGTATACTCAGCTGCACAGTGTAGGGAGCACAGGGAAGGTATTGGTGTCCGAGGACTATGCATAGCAACAACTGGCAGATGCAGTGACAACAGCCGGCAAACATGCTGTGTGAACCTCAGACCCCGCACCGGCGTCTTTCATTAGACACCCAATATTTGAGTGTTTGTAGTAGCTGGTTCATTGGTGGAACAGAGACTTTTCTGAATGAAAGAAAAGAATGACATGCGGCAATTCAAGAGAAATTTAAAAAACATAACTGGCCAGTCACTCAATCCATTGTTATGATTATGTAGGTTCAATAACTAAACATTCCAGTTAGCTGAATCAAAAGTAACTATGTTCTTGTAACACAGAGATAATTAATTACTTTATGATAAATATGGATGTGCTTATGTGGATGGTACTAACAACTGAGAAATACAACCGCTATCTCCTATAGCTTTCTTTCTCTTTCTCTTCCTTTTTTTTTAAGAGTTTTCTGAGTTAATTGTGAGTTAATTTACCTTCAACTAGCTACAGTTTGACTTAAAGGAGAACACTGAAAAACTTGATATTCAAGGTAAGTTCAAAACATTGCATTCCAGGTACTCCCACATGCTACAACTATACTAATTCAATAATTGCTGCTCTTATAATATACAAACATAGCTATTAATTTATGATAAATATGGGTGGGGTTATGTGGCTAATACTAATAACTGAGAAACAACAGCTATGTTCAAAAGCTGGGGAAGCATCACTTTTAAAAATGGCTAACTTTTCTCATGATCTTACCGTGTTGAACTTAGCTTGAGTAAGAATAAATAGTTCCTTGGCATAATTGAATAATGGTAGATAGGAGACAATGTTCTTGCTCTGCAACATGAATGGGTCTCTGATCCAAATATTTTCACTAAGAGGTGGAAAGTTGTTCAGATACTGCTGTGGTGTTTATCAATCAGGGCATTCCCATTAGGAAAAAAAATAAATTACGATGTTTTCTGCTATTGATGAAATTGGGACACTACTTTTTTTATCAGATCATTTTGCTTTATCAAAATGTTTTGCAGCATCAAAAATCAACGTGTCATCAAGAACAGAAAAAGCTGTTAAAATAAACAGTACACATAACTAGTGTGGTTTTCAATTTGGTTAAGTCTATATGCGGCTTAAATTGAAATGGTCCTTTTCGCTACTGTGGCGGTTGTAACATACACTAGAAAAACAAAACTATTTTTCTAAGAATCGTCATTTTAATGTGTCTGATTTACATATATAACACGAAGGAATTCACGAGGTACTGAAATCGAATTAATACTACTACAAAGAAACAGTATTATTTAAGAAAGCGTGAAATAGTTTCATCTGTCTGTCACATGCTCCACTTTCTCGCATACAAGATTGCCAAGATGAAGTATGGTTTCCTTTGACAAGCAAAATGTGGATATAAATTTGGATTCGGCTTCATCTCTATTTCTTTCTCTTCCTCGTTCTCATGAACGGTTCAGCCAAAATCTCATTGTCGCTGTTTGCATCTGTCACTATCGCTGCCATCTTCAAAACTTATTCCCCTGTTAAGTTCGCTAACTGGCCTGAAATCGTCAGTTAAGTTATGGACTTCGGACGACAATCGGTGAAATACAAATTAGGTATTTTCTTCAGTCAAATCAACCAATGTTCTCATACATGAAATATGGAGCGTGAGAAGCTGATAATTTTAGTCCACGAAAGAATGAGTTTGTGGCATCCTGGGAATGAAAATATCATAATCGGGATATAGTTCGGAATCTATGGACTGTAATCATAGGTTTATTCAAAACTCCAAATATGCAAATTTTTTATTGGAAATTTTAGGCATAGATTATAACCACAAAAACTAATTTGTTCAAGTCAGAAAGGTGATGTATATTATGTGCTTATAGTTCCTGTAATGGATTTTTTTGTGGTAGGTTGTCATTAGTTGTCTACAAATTATTATTACTGCTTACTGGCTTTTTATGCCAGTAGGATAGTGATTCTGTTAATATGAAGTGGTTTGCAAATGTGGTATAAGTATGTATTTCCTGCTTTAGGTTTTCAGAGTATCTTATGCTACGCTTTATGCTTGTCTTTCACTCATGTGCTAAATGACAGTCACTGAAGGTTAATTGATGTGCATCTGCACAACGTTAAATAAATACAGCAAAACAGGGTGTTTATAACTTTCTTTCCAATGTCACCATGAATTGTCTTGAATATGTATCACAACATTTCTCCAGTGATCTCGTACATTTGTAAAACTTGTCTGGTTATTCCAGTAATTGAGGACAGAGTGTATAGAACTCACCATGTTCTTTATGAGACAAGAAAGTTCATTCACATGCATTTTGCGTATTTTTGATAGCAGAAGCTGCTATACAGCACTCGTATCCAAGCACGGAGGTCTCTTGGTATCCATCCCACCGTACTAGCTTTAAATCTAACATACTTCACACATAGAATAGGTTCTAACCTAACCTCCTTGACCCTACCAAAAACTAACGATGGAGATTGGACGCACTATGACCACACTATTGGCCAATGTTATAAGGCGACTTTTGGCGACAGTATTTGACAACTTCTGTTGATGCCACTGTGAACACAGCCACAGGCATTAATCTGGGTTCATACAACGCATTTCTTGTGCCATTCCAAGGATAGAGCTCAGCTGGCTGTTAACCAGAGATTGTGCAACTAGCCCTGTATAAAAATTATCTAATTCATCATAAAATATATGCAATGTGTCATGAAATCAAAGAGAAATAATAAAGGCTAAAAATACAAAAAGAACAAAATTCACTACCATAATACCGGGATTGTGATATGACTGAGAATGACAAAAATGGTTAAAATCCAATGTTAGCAAGCAACAAGACCATTACCTCCACCAACATCAGCATCAAAACTTTCTTCCACAGAAACCTTGACCTTGACCTTGATGTCATGGTCAATCCTGTCTTATTTTCTTGAATACTTGTGAGAATGAAACTCCTTGATGCTGCAGATTAACATCATTTGAAATGCACTGTAAAAAAAGTGTTTCAGGGTCGGTCAATGCTAGTTACATTAAAACTTCTTATTCAAATTATTAACAAGCTTATGTATAAGCACAACCTGTAGGTATCCTGTATGTTCATCGTCATAGGCAATGTACCATGGGCAGCAGAAACATGATATCCATGTTGCTAAAAAGTACTGCCTCTGCCCACCAAGTACATATATCAATTGCTAGCAAGTATTGGTACGCTTCCAATGGGGAAAGTGATTCTACAATGTCCAAATGTAGATGGGAGAAATGGTCTTGACATTTTTGGAAATGATGCCACTTCCTTATGGACTTGTTTGCCACCTTACACTCCATATGTCATTGCCAAACTGTGACAATCTTTCCATACACTGGGCCATACGAATAATTCTATCCATAAGCCTAAGCTTGTGTTTGCATTAGGGTGAGCGAGATTGTGAATTCCATGTAAAACTGTTTCGTGTAGTCCCTGAGGTACGAAAGCTTTTTGACATATCATACCAAATCTTTACCGTAGTCCCTATTAGCAGTTTCTGCTTAAAATTCAGCCCCGTCCATTTGCTCGAGAGCTGAGTATCAGTAGCCTGCGCTTTGGCCAGCTGCTCGTAACCCACTGTATGTGAGACAGAACCCATTGTATGTGAGATAGTTCTGCCCATGCAAAAAAGTCAGCCACTACGTTTTCGACTCCTTTGATATACCTAATATCTGTTGTGAACTGTCAAATAAACTTGTACCATCAAAATTGTTTTGGGGACCAGTTGTCCTTGTCTTTGCTGAAGATGAAGGCAATAGGCCTTGGCCCTTATATATTATGAACTGTCTGGCCTCTACTTACGAGCAAAACTACCTTACTGCTTTATACACAGCTAGTAGTTTTTGATTAGATGCCCCCATTTCAATCTGGAATGCAGTGATTTTATGAGAAAAAAAACTTAAGTGTTGCCAATATGCTTCCATATACTATTGGAGTGCAGCTCCAATTGCCTGTTGGCTGGTGTCTATGATTATTTCTGATGGTGCATCATACACGAGATGGTATAAAAGAATAACTTTCTGTGAGATGGCATTAACCTGGTTGAAGGCTCATTGCATCTCAGGTATCCACTGCCAATGCTGTTGACCTGTGGTGTTTTTACCTGCCAGTGCCGTCATCAGTAGCCCTCATACCTCGACCGCGCCAGGGAGATGCCAATTGTAGAAGTTTACAGCCCCTAAGAATCTTCTCAATTGATGGAAGCCTGTCAGGTGAGGTATGTCCTTTATCATTTCAGTTTCATCTTTTAAGGGATGGGTGCTGGCTGCCAAAACTGCGTAGCCAAAGACATTCACTTGCTTCTTCCGCAGAGTACACTTTGCTTCATTGACCACTATTCCACACTTGTTTATTGGGACCTCGAGATATTCCTCATGTGCTGTGGCAGTCCTGTAAAATACCAGGATGTTATCCAGGTATGCAAAGCCTCTTAGGACTTTGTCAACAAAATGCTGCCATGTCTGCGCTGTGTTCTTCGACCCGAATGGCATTCTTAAAAACTTGATCAACCTGTATGAAGTTATAAGAGCAGTCTTTGGTATGTTTTCTTTTTTTTTATTTATTTATCCTTTAACAAAGTACATTGCATGGATCAAGATATATTTTCCTTTCATGCACCTGCAGGTACACATTTTTACTGTCCACTAGTTAACAAAAATATAATTTATTACAAAATTATTCTAGGGCTATTTCATATTAAATTAGATTTTGTACTATTTTTCTTTTGATATAATAATGGTATTGCAATTGCTTTGACCTGCAGTGCACATAAATTTATTAACACTGTAATAACAGTATTCTATTAGAAAATTTTTGAGACATTTTTTGAAAATATTTTTATAGTTTATTTGTCTCAAGAGTGAAGGGAGTTTTTCAAGGGCTTTTGGTCCACCATATGATGGTTTTTTGTGTAGGCTCATGGAAGAGGTTCCGTTTTCTCGTGTCATGGTTGTGTTGTGTGTTGTTATCTCTAGTATCAGCAGAATATTTGAATTTTGTCCGACAGAGGTGTTCATATAGGTATATACTGGGTAATGTTAGTATTTTGAGATCTTTAAATGTTGGTTTACATGAATCTTTCCTTTTAAGGTTGGCTAGCATTCTTATGGCTCTTTTCTGTAATTTAAATACTTAATTAATTTTTGTTTTTGAGGTACCTCCCCACAAAATTAAAGTTTACACAATGTGTTTTGGCACTGGTGTCTGATTGTACGCTTTTTTGGAATCAATTATGCTGAGTGTTGTGGCTCCTGCTGTCACGTGTCACGTCAATGAAGTCTTTAGTTGTAGTATTCAGCACCAGTTATTGGTCTGGAATTGTGCATTTATTCAATACACGGTAATCTCCACAGGTTCTCCATGTGCCATCCTTCTTTTCACTTGATGCAGTACTGTTGCCCCTCAGGCTTTCCAATCTACATATGGCACCTGTTTTTAGCATGATCTCAAATTCTGCCTTTTGTTGCAGCAAAGCAGTTGGACGCTAATTTTATCAGCTGTCGTGAGATTGGTTGGCCAGGTGTCACATTTATTAGTGTACTGTGTTAGGCAACACCCTTACATCCATGGTGCTCATAACAGTTTGACCTAAAGATCCTGTTATGACCTCTCTATCCATCTTTATCTGTGCCACACAGATTAATCTCTACCTTTGTCTGACAAATAAAATCTGTTCCCACAAAGGCTCTGCTATATCTGCTTGTACAAAATTCCATATGACCTTCCTACTAAATCTCAAAGCCACCTCTACTTCAGGATCTCCATATGTTGCTATGGGCAGACTGTTTGCCACTATGAGGTTAGTAGGCTTGGCTGGCATTGCTCTTCTTTTTTTACCAATTGGTAATGTGCTAATGTCAGACTGAGTGAATGAGACAGTAACAATCCACCTGAACATATCTCAAGTGTTGTCTATGTGACAATGTTAGCAGGCTTGTTCAGTTACTCACTCTTTTTAGGGTAATATTGTCTTTGACTTCTTTATTATGGAGCTTTTGATGAGTTCTATGGCCCAACATGCCTACTGTTGGGTGCTGGCAACATTTGGGTATGTACACCTTGAGGTCCACTCACCGAAATGCCAGTGACACCAACGTGTTGAATCTGGCTCGTTCATATAGTACTGTCTACACTTACTTCCAGTGCCTTGACTGGGTGTATTCTTCTTACCTTCTGCTAGCGTAGCAACTTGCTTCTGCAACGCTTCTATCTGCTATTTCAGGTAGCTTAACTGCTTACTATTGTCCTTACGTTGCTCCTTCTGGACAGCCACAGTCTCTTGTGTGTTGATTCCTGCAACCACTTTCGTTACAGTCTATGCGTGTTTGTCTTGTCCAATGTTACATACACCCTGTCTGCAACTGTCATTACCGAATTGCTATCAGTTCTTTCATACATAACAACAGCTGCTTTAACCAGCGCAGGCAGCTGCACCATCTATACATGTCATAGCATTGCGTCAGATAACTTTTCTTTTCCAACATTGCTCTGTAAATGCTGCCAGAATTCTGAAAGCTTTCTGTCACCTATCTGTTAGCTATGCAGTACCTGCTGCACCCATTGCTCTGTTTTACACAACTAGTTGATTAGTGTTTCCTTCAGACATATGAAGCATTGTTCTTGCAGTGGTTTCGGTGTAACATCTGTCACTACAGTGGCCGCCCTAGCTAACAAACTATTAACAATACCATTAATATTGTGTCTGCGCCCTCATACACACTTCACAAGCCCCCAAATGGTGTGTGGCAGAGGGTACCCTGTACGACTACTAGTCACACTTGCAAACAGAGTGAGAGAAAAACGCCTGTCTACATGCCTCTGTACGAGCCCTAATTCCTTGAATTTTATCTTCATGGTCCTTATGCGACGTGTATGAGTCCTAGATGTTTAACCGATGTGACTGTCGAGCGGCACACTAATAATACTGTATTCAAACATGATGGGTTGGTTTTTCCTACTCATCTGCATTAACTTGCTTTTCTCTACATTCAGGGCTAATTGCCATTCATCACACCAACTAGAAATTTTGTCTACGTCATCTTGTATCCTCCTACAGTCATTCAATGATCATATCTTCCCATACCCAACAGCATCATCAGCAAACAACCACAGACTGCTGCTGCGTGATTGGTGAATCTGTCATTCTGTGCAAATGCTAACTCTAACATTCTCTCAACAACTTTGGGCATGGCACTCTGTTATCCTACGTTCGAACTGTTTCTGCAAATTGTCTTGTAGTTTTAACAGCTGCAACTTGGCCTGAGCTTGACTAACTTCTTGATATGATGACACCATATGACTCTGCATAGTCTTTGTTGTTTGCAAATTTTTCTCATTTTGAAGGTCACCAATTTGTAGCTATCCTGCATGTTCATCCTCATAGTAAATCAACTAAATGATGCTTTTGGATAATACAGTGAGATTTATTAATATGTAACTTATGAATTTACACAAAACTATCAAACGACAAAGAGTAAGCAACTTGGAAGAGTAAACAAAGTCACACTGACTCTGTTCCATGGCACACAAAAATGCAATGTATGATTTACCCATCCAGTGGCAATATCCACACATAATTTGACTTAAACATATGCTTTTACATACTCAGATAATCCTCAATATTATGCAGTAGAAATTACATATTATTAAAAATTGTTCTGGTTCCACTTTGAAGTTGTGGAATTCTTTAACTTCCTTTATTGCAACAGAAATGCACCAAAAAGTGTTTTGGCTTAATGAGATACACTTTTTGGTAAAGGGCTTCTGTGTGTGTGTGTCTACGAAAAATATCTGTTTCTTGTTTTGTAGTTATGAACCTCATTGTTCAACTCTGAAAATCCTGTGACAGATTTCAGAAAACACCCATTCATAAATCAAATTCTTTGAAGATTTTTTTGCATAGCTCTCTGTAAAGAAATCCTTGCATAGTTCTAATAAACCTTTTTCAAAGTCCGAGAAATTGTTTTGCCATACCTATGTTTCCCTAGCACATCACACTGTGTCTAAGCAAGGTGTTCATATGTGGATAATAGGCACACAATAATGATGGATTGCCAAAACATTCCTGAAGCATTCTTAGAATGTAACAACATTTATTTAGCATTTTTTACTCAAAAATTCTATATACAGTTCCTGACTCAATTGCTCCTCCATCCATAAGCCCAGAAATTTTGTGTATGGGTCCTGTGCAATAGTGTAATTTCCTAACTCAATTCTTGTGCTACTTTTAACAGTACATAGGGTATTATCAAAATTCATCCCTACCATTTTTGTTTTTTTATTATTATTATTACTAAAGCATTATTCCTAAACCATTTTTCTGTTTCATTTATTGTTTTAGAGGCTGTCTGTTGTACATTATCGTTAGGATATCCTTTTATAAAAATAGTTATGTCATTCCAAAAATCACTATATCTGCTGTCATCAAATGGTTTAGCACATCAAGACTAACAGAAGACTTAATATGGAACTCTGGGGCATTACATGCATATTTTTTTTAAACCTGAAACATATTCTTTGCATTCACAACATACTTCTACTCTCTTTTGCCTATCAGAGACATACAATCTGAACCATTTGTAGGTCAGTTTCCAGATCCCACAATACTCTAGCTTTTGAGCATTAAGTCATGACCGATCAGATAAAAGTGCCTTGGATAAACCTAAGAATGCCCCACAACGTAATTCCTTCTTATTGGAGACAGACATTATTCTCCTTGGAAAGCCTTTCATGATATCTAACAAAACTGAAAGGATGCAGAGACTGAAATTTCCTTCGTGAAATAGGCTAATTACATTACAATTGTTATTTATTTTAAAATTTGTGACTGTTGGCCTAAGGCCATAGAGATGGTTATAACTGTTTGAAGTCATTTTGTTCTCTGGTTATTGCCAGTCAACTCATATTAGTTGCCAGTTAACATTTATTTTTGGTAAATCCGTTGTACCAGCATGGCATAATGACTAACCAGAGTATAAACTTGGTATAACATAAGCAGCTATTTCTGTTTGCGTTGACAAGGTTATCTAGTCCCCTAGAACTTAGAACTACTTAAACCTAACTAACCTAAGGACATCACACACACCCATGCCTGAGGCAGGATTCGGACCTGCAACTGTAGCGCCTAGAACCGCACGGCCACACCGGCTGGCTCTTGCAAATGAGAAACTGGATAAGATGACAAAAGTCAGCCATGGCTCAAAAGCTAGAGTATTGTGGGATCTGGAAACTGACCTACAAATGGTTCAGATTGTGTCTCCTAGAATTATTTTATTGTTTACTGAATCTGAATTATGTGGCATTTTCCTTGCTGATATTTCAAAATTTCATACCATTACTTCACTTCAGAATGAAAAGAACAATATTCTGTAGTTTTGTGATGAAAAAACTTCAAATATATCCCATCTTTGTGTTAACCAAACAATGGGAAAATCCAGGATAGAATGTAACAATATTATGAAAATGAAAGTTGCTACTGATTATACAGTGGAGATACTGAGTTGCATATAGACAACTGAAACCACACTGCAAGCAACAGCACCAATGCATGATGGGAGTGGTGACTGGGTGGGAGGAGTGAAAAGAGGGGACGGCAGACAGTTAAGTGCTGCAAGTTAGGCAGTGGGCAGGGGAGAGTTGGCTGGAGGGGGGGGGGGGGGAGGAGGGGGGGAGGAGGAGAGAAGTAAAAAGACTGAGTGTGATGGTGGAATGACAGCTGTGTAGTGCTGGAATGGGAACAGGGAAGGGGCTGGATGGGTGTGGACAGTGACTAACGAAGGTAGAGACCACGACGGCTACAGGAACAAAGGATGTATTGCAGGGAGAATTACCAGCTGCACAATTTAAAAAAAAGCTGGTGTTTCTGGGAAGGATCTGAGGTACGGCTATGGGTATCCACATGCCACCATGGCACCATCCTATGCCAACCTATTCATGGGCCATCTAGAGGAATCCTTCCTAGAAACCCAGAATCCTAAATCCTGGTTCAGATTCATCGACGACATCTTTGCTATCTGCATCGATGGAGAGGGCACCCTATACAAATTCCTCCAGCATTTGCTTCACCTGGTCCTACTCAACCCAACAAGCCACATTCATAGATGTTGACCTTGAAGATGGCTACATCAGTACCTCCATCCATACCAAACCTACTACTCACCAGCAATACATCCACTTCGACAGTTGCCACCCGTTTCATACCAAGAAGTCCTTCTGTACAGCCTAGCCACCTGTGGTCATTGCATTTGCAGTGACGAGTAGTCTCTCTTGAAATTGAAGGTATCACTGAAGCCTTCACGGACCATAATTATCCTCCCATCCTTGTACTAAAACAGAGTTCCCGTGCCTTATCTTTCCAGTCTCCCACCACCTCAAAAAGTCCCACAGTCCGGCCACAGAGGAGCATTCCCCTCATAACTCAGTACCACCCAGGACTGGAGCAACTGAATTACATTCTCTGCCAGGGTTTCGGTTACCTCTCTTCGTGCCCTGAAATGAGAAATGGTCCTACCCACTTCCTTCCCACCCCTTCTACCATGGTATTCTGCCAAACCACTGAACCTATACAATATACTTGTCCATCCTTACACAACCCCTGCTCCCAACCCTTTACCTCATGGCTCATGCCCCTGTAATAGACCTAGATGCAAGACCTGTCCCATACATCCTCCCACAACACCCTACTCCAGTCCGGTCACAACCATCACCTACCCCATCAAAGGCAGGGCTATCTGTGAAACCAGTCATGTGGTCTACAAGGTAAGCTGCCATAACTGTGCTAAATTCTATGTGAGCATGACAACCAACAAGGTGTCTGTCCACATGAACGGCCACCGACAAACTGTGGCCAAGAAACCAGTAGACCACCCTTTTGCTAAACACTCTGCCAAACATGACTGTTTCACAGCCTTTGCCACATGGATCCTTCCCATCATCACCAGCTTTTCTTAATTGCGCACTTTAGAACGCTACTTGCAATACATCCTACGTTCCTTTAACCCTCCTGGCCCCAACCTACATTAGCTACTGTCCTTACCCATCCAGCTCGTTCCTTGTCCCCATACCAGCACTACACAACCATCATTTCACTATCACACTCAGTCCTTTTATTTCTCTCCTTTTCGGCTACTTCCCCCCTCCTGCCCCTGCCTCCACCTCTTCCCCACCTCTCCCCTGCCCATTGTCTAACTTGCAGCACTTCACTCTCTGCCACCCCAACCATACTATCCCTCTCCCTCCCTGCCCCAGCCTACTCCTTACCAAACCCAGTCGCCTCTCCTGTCATGCACAGGTACTGCTGCTCAGAGTGTGGTTTCAGTTGCCTGAGACTGTGGTTTTGTGTGTGTGTGTGAGTGTGTGTGTGTGTGTGTGTGTATTGTTGGCGAAGGCCTTAATGGCGGAAAGCTTTATTTATTTGTGAAAGTAATTTTGTTGTGCCTATCTACAATTCAGCATCACCGGCAACTTTATTTGGTGAAAATAATGCAGAATAACCCTAGCAATGCTGAAAAACTTCTCACTGTCTCCATCTCCATCTGTCTCTAATAGATGGACAGATGGACAAAAGAGGACAACTATATGTCATTGTTAATAATATACAAATTAAGCACAAAACACAAATTGCAGTAAATTTTCAAAATATGTTGATCATCTGGCAAAACAAATCAAGTACCACTAAAAATAAAAAGTGTTGAAAATACTGGTACATCTGAAACAAGAATTAAACAGTAATTTAGTCTGATGTGTCTATAAAGTATAAAAGTATATTTAGAAGTTAGTTATTTTAGGAGGCCTCTTTTTCAAACAAGAACATCTTACCCATATGCAGACAAAATTTATTCTGGTACTGTTACAGGAATACACCTGCTGCTTTTATTATTAATATTATTATTGTTTCTTTCTTATCTCAGACGTTATGTCTGGTCAAAAGTAGAAAGTGACGCGGACCTTGATCAAGCGTGACTTCCTTTTAACTGTACGGTATATGTTATATTGCATTTAGGAACTTTCGGGTAATTGAACATGTATCATTAATTACAGATTTCTGTAGTTGTATATATAAGTTTGGATGTAGCTGTATTGCATTGATGTACTGGTGGATGTTGTGTGGTATGACTCCTGTAATTGATAGTATAATTGGTATAATGTCAACTTTATCCTGATACCACATATCCTTGACTTCCTCAGCCAGTTGGATGTATTTTTCAATTTTTTCTGCTGTTTTCTTTTGTATATTTGTTGTATTGGGTATGGATATTTTATTATTTGTGTTAATTTCTTCTTTTTATTGGTGACTATGATGTCAGGTTTGTTATGTGGTGTTGTTTTATCTGTTACAATGGTTCTGTTCCAGTATAATTTGTATTCATCTTTCTCCAGTACATTTTGTGGTGCATACTTGTGTGTGGGAACGTGTTGTTTTATAAGTTTATGTTGTAAGGCAAGCTGTTGATGTATTATTTTTGCTACATTGTCATGTCTTCTGGGGTATTCTGTATTTGCTAGTACTGTACATCCGCTTGTGATATGATCTACTGTTTCTATTTGTTGTTTGCAAAGTCTGCATTTATCTGTTGTGGTATTGGGATTATTATTATTATTACTCCTTTTTCATTGGTTCAGACACTTTCAAATGCAAAGGAGGAAGTTCATTTTTCTCACAGTGAATTGTAATTTTTTGCACAAATCAGAACTCCATACAACCAGCTTATTGTTAAATACTTTTCATAATACACAATGATGTAAATAACAAGCATGAAGTTGGTAAGTTCTCACTCTCAGAGAATGAAAATGCAACAATAGTTTCCAGAACTGCAATGAATGTACCAGTTGAAGATATATGTTAGCTGCTTTGTGTGCAAGAACTGCTACCACAGTCACAATACTCCATATCATTTTTTTATAGTTTCAGAGCAGTGTTTTCTCCTTTTATTTTTTTTTATTTATTTTTTTTTATCTTAAAACTGCTACGGTCATTAGCGTCCATTCTGCGGCTCGCATAGTGGAGTAAAATAGGGGTACTCATGTAAAAGGTGTCTCACATCCACAGTTGAGAGCAGTGGGGACAAAGCGGAGGAGAATGGCCACTTAAAAGATGTCGATGGCTAAAACGACGGTGCCCTATCCGGAGCCTAGTTAAAATTACCTCCTCCCGACGACGAGTTCGGGAAGAAGAGGTCCAAGCACAGGGAAGAGTATATCGGTCGCCTTGTTTCCACGGATACCAACATGTCCTGGGATCCAGAGGAATGCCACGGCGATCCTCCCCAAGAGGAGCAAGTGGAAGGTAATTCTGAATCCGGTGGACCAGAGGGTGGACAGGATAAAGAGCTTGGAGACTGAGGAGAGAGCTGAGCGAATATGAGCATATAATATACTGTATCCACTGATGGCGGCAGCGGATGTATTGGACAGCTTGGAGAACAGCGTAAGGCTCCACAGTAAAAACCGAACACTGGTCAGGAAGCCGAAATCAATTAAGGGTGTCGCCACCAATATAGGCACTCCCAACACCAAATGATGTTTTTGAGCCATCAGTGTAAATAAATACGACATCCTTCATTTGTGCACATAGAGCAGCAAATGCCCAACGATAAACAAGTGAAGGGGTACCATCCTTGGGAAACTGACAAAGGTCACAGAGCAGACAGGTCCGCAGGCGGTGGAGCCAAGGCGGTGCTGTACCCTCAGTTGTCAAGAAAGTTTTAGGAAAGTGGAAGGAAAGAGAACATAGCAGTTGACGGAAGCGGCCTGCATACCCTAAATCCAAGGAGGCGTCGAAAAATAGGTCATGGGCCATATAAGCAGGCATGGAAGACAGGTGGCTAGCATAATGACTCAGAAGGCCAGCTTGCCAATGCAGCAGTCTCCACATAAAGGCTTTCCACAGGGCTGATGTAAAAAGCTCCAGATGGTAAACGCAATCCACAGTGGTGGACAGAGTCGAGACACCGAAGAATAGGTGGCTGAGCAAAGGAGTAAACTATGCTTCCATAGTCCAATTTTGAGCGCACTAACACGCGATAGATGCGGAGAAAGACCACTCGGTCCACTCCCCAGGAGGTACCATTCTGAACACGGAGGGTGCTGACAGATCGCGGACAGCGAGCCGAAAGATAGGAAATGTGGGAGGACCAGCAGTTTTCTGTCAAACATAAGTTCCAAGAATTTAGCAACGTCCATGAACGGAAGGCCTACAGGGCCTAGATGTAGGGAAGGCGGAAGAAACTCCATATGGCGCCAAAAATTGACACAAACAGTATTGCTGGGAGAAAAGCAGAAGCCAGTTTCGGTGCTCCAAGAGTGGAGGCGATCGAGACGTCCTTGAAGACATCTTTCAATAAGGCTGGTTTGTTGAGAGCTATAGTAGATCACAGAATCATCCACAAAGAAGGAGCCCAAGACATCGGGAAGGAGACAATCCATAACTGGATTTATGGCAACGGCAGACAGTACAGCACTTAGCACGGAGCCCTGGGGTACCTCATTTTCTTGGGAGTAAGTACAGGAGAGTAGTGTTCTCCCGCACTTTAAATGTGCGCTCTGTCATAAATTCACGAATAAAAAGGGGCAGCTGACCTCGAAAGCCCCAAGAGAACAGTGTGTGGAGGATGCCTGTCCTCCAACAGGTATTGTATGCTCTCTCCAGATCAAAAAATATCGCTACTGTTTGGCGTTTCCTGAGAAAATTGTTCATGATATAAGTGGAGAGAGCAACAAGATAGTCATCTGCAGAACAATGCTTTCGGAAACCGCATTGGACAGGTGTTAAAAGGCTTCGGAGCTCCAGCCACCAGGCTAAACGGCAATTCACCATACGCTCCAAAACCTTACATGCACTACTCATGAGAGAAATGGGGCGATAGTAGAGGGGAGATGTTTGTCCTTTCCAGGTTTCGGAACAGGAACGACGATAGCTTCCTGCCATCTTCTGGGAAAGTACTGTCAGGTCCAAATTTGATTATAAAGACGAAGTAGGTAACGCAGACTATGGTATGATAAATGCAGCAACATTTGGATGTGGATACTATCTGGTCATGTGGCAGAAGAGCGAGAAGAAAAGAGTGTGTGTTGTAGTTCCTGCATGCGCAGGGAGAAAACAGTACTATAGCTTCCACTATTTTGAGAGGAGGATGCAAGAGGTCGCACTTATGCTGCACGTTTCTTTGGGAGAAAGGCTGGCTGGCTGGTAATTTTAAGAGCTCAAAATCTCAGAAAAGTGTTGAACCAATGAGTTACAAATTGCGATGGGGTCCACAAATGTATCATTCGCAACAATGAGCCCAGAGGTCATGGAGAAACTAGGTGCGCCAGATAACCATCGAATTCAACTCCAAGCTTCTGAGGAGGAAATGAAGGTGTTAAAGGAGCTAGTAATAAAGTCCCAGCTTGCCTTTTTGCTATCGCAGATAATGCGGTGGCATCACACACATAACTGCTTATAGCGGATACAGTTGGCCAAAGTAGGATGGTGGCGGAAAACGCGAAGAGTACGTCGCCACTCACGTATTGCGTCACGGCAGGCCTAGTTCCACCAAGGAATTGGAGTGTGAGGTATTCAACATTCTGCGGCTGTAAGAATAGTTACTGTAAAATGAGTGATCTGATCGTTGGTGCTAGGATAGTGACGGTCATCGAATGTCGCTAGAGATGAAAAAAGTGTCCACTCGGCTTGGGCAAACTTCCAGCGTCTCGGGCGCGTAGATGGCAGTTGTGGCTGCAATCGAAGGACACATGGAAAATGGTCACTCGAGTGCGTATCAGTAAGAGCAAACCATTCAAAGTGTTGAGCTAGCTGAACAGTACCGACCGAAAGTTCCCAGAAATTCATCGTGGAGGCAGACAAAATTGTAAGGGTCCGCAGTGATGAGGCAAATAAGATCCGCTTGGAGGAAGACGTCAATCAACAGGGAGCATTGTGGACAAGGAGGCGGAGATCCCCAAAGCAGGTGGTGGGCATTGAAGTCCCAACCAGCAAATAGGGGGGTGTGGGATCTGACCAAAGAGATGAAGGAGATCAGCTCTTGCCATCGGTGTGGACAATGGAATGGATATGGTACAACGAGAGAAGGTGTATACAGAAAGGGTAAGACGGACAGCAACAGCTTCGAAGGTACTGTTTAAGGGGATTGGATGATAATGGACAGTATCATGGAGAAGAATAAGTCCTCCATGTGCTGGAGTGCCATCAACAGAGTGGAGATCAAACCATACTGACTGAAAATGAGGGAAACAAAGTAATCGTGGGTACGCAGCTTTGTTTCCTGAAGACAGAAGATGACCGGTGAGTAGGATCGTAAGAGGATCAACAATTCATCCCAATTGGCTCTAATGCCATGGATATTGCAATGGATAATGGACATAAACTGGACAGAAAAGGGAAGAATCTTACCACGGTTGCTCCCATCTCAATGACTGCTGAGAGCCAGCAGCTGACAGAGTGGAACGGCATTCAGCCAAAGGCCAAAGGTCCTGATCCATAGGTTGTTCGGGGGCAGCTCCTGCCACCAGCAATCGGCCGGTTGATCGGCTGCCAGCAGTGCGCCTTGGTGACACGGAAGATGGCCAAGGCTGGGTACCGCCAGGTGGCGCTGTAGAGGAGACACGCCGTGGCGGAGGAGAGAAACTTCGTTTCTTATGAGCCTTCTTGGAAACAGGACATTGCGATGAGGGAGGCATCGATGGTTGTGAAGTCTGGGTACGTAAAAGAAATCTTTGCAAGTAGGCTCTTTTTTGGAAGTCCAGGTGTCTGATTTCGGAGCTCTTGATTTAGCAGAAGCTGACGAAGAGTCAGATGGAGAGCGAGCAGGTGATAGTGGGGAGGTTGAACGGGAGATCTTTGCGCTGGCCGGTCTGACAACCATGGCACTAAAGGTGAGATCACAAGTTTGTATGGCTGCCTCCTTAGTAGGTCGAGGAGATGCAAGGACAGTGCTATAATTACCTGCTGGAGGCACAGTGGGCTTTCGACTGGCAAATAACTTATGAGCAGCAAATGTAGACACCTTTCCCATCACTTTGATTTCCTGAAGAAGCCATTCATCTTTGAAAATGGAGCAATCTCTAGAGGAAGCAGCATGGTCACCCATACAGTTGATGCAACGAGGGCATAGAGGTGGTCAAGCACTCTCATGGGCATCCTTGCCACACACAATGCATTTGGCCGGATTGGAACATGACTGGCTGGTATGATCAAACCCCTGACACCGATAGCAATGGGTAGGGTTGGGGATGTAAGGGCGAACTGAAATTATCTCATAGTCCGCTTTAATGTTCGATAGAAGTTGAACTCTGTCGAATGTCAAGAAGATAGTATGGGTTGGAGCCAAGTCCTTATCAACCCTTTTCATGACTCTATGTACAGCCATTACACCCTGGTCAGATAGGTAGTTTTGAATTTCCTCGTTGGACTATCCGTCAAGTCAGCGTGTATAAAGCACCCCTCATGATGAATTTAAAGTGTGGTGCGCTTCCACCTGGACAGGGAAGGTGTGTAGCAGTGAAGTTCGCAGCAATGTTTGCGCCTGGAGGGCACTGACTGTTTCTAACAACAAGGTGCCATTTCGTAATCAGGAACAAGACTTTACAGGACACACAATTGCGTTGACACCTTTCTGAATAATGAAAGGGTTGACTGTGGATAAGTCTTGTCCTTCGTCCTACTGAGAAACAACAAGGAACTGTGGCACTGATGGAAGGATTGTCTGTGGCTGAGACTCATTTAACTTTTGCTTGTGAGCAGAAATTGTAGACGTAGAGGAAACCATTGCAGAAGTATCCCCCATGATTGCGTCGACACCTTTCTGAATAATGAAAGGGTTGACTGTGGAGAAGTCTTGTCCTTCGTCCTACTGAGAAACAAGGAACTGTGGCACTGATGGAAGGATTGTCTGTGGCTGAGACTCATTTAACTTTTGCTTGTGAGCAGAAATTGTAGACATAGAGGAAACCATTGCAGAAGTATCCCCCATGATTACTGGTGTCTTCGATGGTGCGCTCCTTCCTTGTGGTGGCCCTCTCTGTGAGCACTGCTGCCTTAGGTGACAGTTCACACCTCCAGATAAACGGACGGAGGGACCAATCGGCACGGTCAGAAGATACCAGCTCGGGTAACCACCCCTCCCTGGGCCTGGCCGTTACCCGGGGGTACTTACGTGTCCTACCGGTCTACCTGGGGTGGGGAATTACGTGTTATCTCGTAACTGCCTACGCGTGGGAACGTGTGGGTCGGCCTTCAGGTACGCATAGGGAGGAATGAAAGAGAAAGGGAGGAACAAAGAAAAGGAAAGATAAGAGGTTTCAAATGCCGCATTGGAGAAGAGGGTAAAGAGAAGGACAAAGGGAGGACAGAGACTTTCCAGCATTGAAAGCAAAGAAGAGAGACTGTCTTACAGTTAAAAACATCCGTCTCCGGATGTAGGCACGAAACATACTCCCATAGTGGGAGAAGGGGAAGGGAAGAGGTGGAGGTGAGGGAGGGGGGAGGATGGGGGAAGGGAAAGGATGTGGAAAAGGAAGGTATGCAGCCCGGAAAGGAAAGAGAGCAGCACTAGCTTGGGGTCCCGTGCTCACCATGCACGTATCCACAAAAGAGTTGTGGACCCCCTGCGGGACAGTGTTATGGTGATACTATGTGTATTATTCTACTGTGCAAAGCACTTCTTACTTTCATGCTTGGAAAAGATTAGGTACTAGAAACAGCTACCAGTCACATTGTTTCAAATTGGTAAACTGATATTACAAAAAAGTGCCCTAGGTGGTGGCATGTGTCAACAAGATGATAGTGCCAGCCCATAAGTAAAGCCATAGGATTGTAGGCTCAGTGCAGTGATACCTCTCTGTAAACATGAGACGAAAGATGTTTCAATGGGAGGCTCACTATGCCCTGACTCGGTACAACCATGAAAGTCTATAGATGTCCCCAAAGGTCAAAACTGGGCATGTACACATCATAATGATGTCACAGAGAAGTGTCACTGAGGTAAATCTAGCATCTCCTGCTTACACGACTTGAGGCACATGAGACATCATTTTGACATCACAGACTGTTTTCTAAGACCACAATAACTGCTATTGACTTTTGTTAGCATTTGACTCAGGTGCTTGGAAGATAACATATTGCATCTTGTAACATAATTTTCATACACAGCTTGTATGTTATGAAAGCACGCCATTTCAAGACGATTGCACACTGAAGTATAAAAACATGTTGTTCTTGGTATGATTTGTTATAATTAAACATCACATAACGACATACTGGTGATTAAATCTTCCATGAATCAAATCCAGGGCACAATATCTTAAGTTCTGCAGGCTCATTGTTGTGTACTGGTTATGAGCAACGAGTTACAAAGTGTAAAGTAGCTAGCTTGTGTCTTGCCATTTACTATTTTTTTCCTTTTTCCCTGCCTTTGCACTTCTAAAAATTTTTGGGACTTGCTTATTAATTTAATAGGAGTGTGGACACACTGAATCACAGTAACGCACAAACAACATTGATTCCACATGCTCAAAAGACAAAGATACTCTACACTTCTTTTAGTTATTTTCTTTGACTAAACTGCGTCACCGTGCGGACAACAGCCCCCCCCCCCCCCAAAAAAAAACACACACACACACACACACACACACACACACACACACACCAATGAAGCAGAGCTCCAGGGATGAAGGGATATTTGTGCCATATGAACCTGCGAGTCCTCATGTAGACTGGATGTAAAACAGGAGAAACTGGGCAAGTATCCTGTGAAGATTGGTGTGGCAATGGTGTAGTCGCATCAGCAGCTGTAACTACCAGCTGTGGAGACTGGTGTGGGGACAGCATTAGCTTGTCGGACGCTGCGTGATGCGATGTACACATTGTGTGACAATAGGGAGACCAAGCCACAGCGTCATCTGCTGGGAGCAGGTAGGCTGGCTTGACACGTTGAATGGAAACCGTTATGTGCTAGCCACTAACCAATACCTGTGGTATGTGTTCACTCTATTCCAGTACCAAGTACAGATTCACGTAAGGCACTTGTCAAGAAACTTTGATGGAGTCTGTATGTAGCATAACATGAGAAGCGTACTTTGGTCGTTATTAATGAAAATATGGGGTTCATGTGACAGGATGCTGTGGACTGACAAAAGTTGGAAATGCAGTTCTTGATTTGTCATGACAAGAATGAAGGCTCTCTAGGCATGTGGTCACATTGGTGACTGAACAACTCCAAAAGAAACCTGGTGGGTTCATCATGCAGAAACCCATTGCTGAAGCACCAATATCAGTTTTGAACTTAGCACACAGACCTAGCAACACCAGAAGAAAGGCCAGCAACCAAGAAAGCCATGACATATCGTGGCAAATTATAAAGTTCAGTAGGTTCCACCATTTCATTACTGGATGAGTGACACTGGTGGTATGATGATGATGTGTAAAACCACAAAAGTTTGCTAGTTCATGGACCAAGGTGGACTCAAATTGGTGGCCTCGTTTCATTGTTACATTGACTGGACCATTGACCGAGAGAGTAAAGTGATTAGAGTTTTATGAGAGGCTCTTCCCACCGAAATGTCCAGAATGGGTACTGCTTCTATGCCATGGGCAGACCAGCCAGTTGCTAAAAATGGAATAAAATGTACTTAAAACTGTGAACAGGAGTGAGATGGTCAACCAAGTCCATATGGATATGAGAAAAACTCTGTAGGCTTCTTGAAGGAACAAATAGGGTTTTGGACATGACAGACATCCCATCTTAGCCATTTGACAATCTAAGCAAGTCTTTACCGACATCCTGCAGTCGAGCTTGACACGTGGTCATACAAATCTATCAGTCGCCATCCGTGTTTCCGAAAACCTAGCAGAAGGAAGAGGTGCAGTCACTTTTGGAAAGTATAACACCACATTAGGATATTGTCCATTGGATGATTCAGGAGATGCAGTTCCATACTGAAGTTCTTAATAAACTTTTAATTCCGCTTCAGTGTCTTTGCTGCCACCAGTCGCTTACGATGGTCATGGAAACGGCATTAACTCTGGAAAAATTGTCAGCCTCAATACTATTGTGCCCCATAAATGGAGTATATAAGTAGTAAACTGACTGATAAATTCCAAACGATGGAACTGTCTTGGTGAGAATGAATCACGTGAGGTGTTGAGAGCAAAGGCAACAGATTTGTAATCAGTAAGAACTGAAGTACGATGCCTCCACATTGGCCCTACAATGCTTAATGTTTTCATATGCCACCCACAATTCTCAGTCATAGGTGCACTAAATTGTTTGTCACTGATAATTTGCAGGAAAAGAAGCTGAGCAGTTGCCACATACCTCTTATCTGCCATTGAAGAGCCACCCCTATTACTATCTAAGATCAACAACAACATCCATGGCTGCAGAAGAGACAGGATGTACTGAAAACATGACATCCTTTAAACTGGATGTGACCTTGATAAATGCCAACATCTCTGGAGGCTAAGTGATGGGGTACTTTCCTCTCAAAGTTGGTCCTGACGGGACAGCACTGTGCCTGTAAGGCCATGGTGGGGGGAGGATGGCATCTGTAGTAGGTCATCAGAGCCAGAAAGCAGTGTAACTGTTGGAAGATGTCCAGAGGAGGAGCAAACTGAATTATGTCAGTTTTATTTGTAGGGACTGAATGCCAACAGGTTGTTCTCAGACAGAAAGAAGTGCAATTTTTGGGCCATAGGTACAACAGCCCAAGCATCTCTCTTTTTTTGTCTCGGAACATGTTTGTCTTTGTTGGTGTGTCTGTACTTTGAAAATCTATTAAAAATAATTTGTAGATGTTTGTCACATTCTGCAGGGGAAAAAAAATCTAAAATCATATAGATATATGAAACAATAGGGCAGAACCACTTCTTCATGGAATGTTGCAATATTTGACCAGCATTCTTTAGATAAAATTACAATCTGATTTATTCAAAGAGATCTAAAGGTGTGATTACTGACATTTTCGGTATAACCTCTGGTGCCAAGGGAATCTGGTGATAGGCTCTTTGGAACTCAATATTGAAAAATTGAGCACCTGCTAAAGTACCTGCAAAGTCCTGGAGATGTGACGTAAAAAGGTGAAAGTAAGAAAATAAAGTTAATATATATTTTTTTTTTATAAAAGGTGAATGCAAGAAAATAAATAAAAACTGACAATTCTTTACCTAAAATCTTCCTAATTCGGTCTTCCTCACCAGCAATAAGATTTTTATGAAGTGATATTTCTATATATTTTTTGAGACAATTCTTCAAATTCAGTTCTGCGACATTCACAGGTAACTTTAATTTTCTGATATTCTCTGCAACATTCTTTCCACATCCTACAGTATCCGTCTTTTCTATATTTGTGTTTCTAAAATTAATTTATATTTTTTTTCTATAGACACTCGCCACATCGTCTTGGGGCTTTTTGTTATTGTCCATTTAAAGAATATAAAATATAAAAGGAAAAAAATTCACATAGTGAATTCCAGATCATGAAATTAATTTTTTATTTTTCATATTCTTCATTCCTTCTTTAATTTCATCTGTCCATCTTCAAAAAATTGAACATCCAAGTCTATAATTAATTTAGAATATCTATCTGGTAAAATAATTTTAAAATCATTATTAAGCTCTATGCAAGTTTTTTCTCCATATCTAGTATTTAAATATTCACATCCAGTAACATTCTATAAAATGTTTACCTCAAGCTCACTTAGATTTTTAATATGTTTCAAAACACTTACACTGTTGAGCTTCTTGATTAGAATTTCCATTTATATACAAAAAATTTATTTCAATTTATTTATAATTTGTGATGTCCATATGGTAGTATATCTATTTTATTTTTCAAGACGTACCTTTTGTTATGATATTGGCTCAGCCATGGTGCCGACCAAACTCGGGCCGACCCCCAGAGCTGAAGTTGACATCTGGCGGTGAACGGATGACTCCTGCGAGCTGGAGCAGACTCCCAGAATCGTCACCTAAGAAGATTGAACATTTGGACACGGACCACGTCCGTCCTCAGATCCGAACTGCTTCCTAATGGCATCTGTCCGCTGCTGCCTGCACTCCACCACTTATAACAAGCAGGAGGACGCTTTTTACCCTCGACGGTAGCTTCTTGTTATCACTCCCACGTGATATTGCAGAGTAACTTAGCGTGCTGGCCTCACTTCCCCTTACTGAGCACTCTCCAGGCTTCGCTCGACACTCAGTCTGTGTGCGTCCTTGCGTCAGCCGGTTGGTAGATTGCTGCTGTCAGCAAGGCTATCTGTGTCGCGCTTACTTCGCTATGCCTCACTCACTGGCTCTGTTTTGCTATTCTCCACTGCGTGAAGCAACACTTACAACGTGTGGGTGCAACACATCATTCCGACTTCCGAGGGGCAAGATCTTCTGGTTCTTATTCAATATAAGGTTTTACATTGGACATGTGGTGCAGACCCTTTGATTTCCAAGAGCAGGGGTTTCTACTTCAATCGCATTTGGATGTGGAATCCGCTTGATTCTGTACAGCCCGTTGAATAAGAAAAAGAACTTCTTTGACAACCCAGCCCGTTTATTAGAGAGCTTGTGCGAGTGTAAAAGTGCTTTCTGGCCAACGTGAAAAGTTATGTTCCACATCTTCTGTTTGTAGGCTCTTATACGAGCCTCGGCGGCACTTTTTATATTTATCAGTTCATGCTCCACAGTTGCAGATCTCCGTAACCTGGGTTCTGCTGGCCAGAGAACTACCTCTTTTATCTTACTCGGATGTTCCTTGTTTTTTAGGAACGGAATCGGTGGCAACTTCGTCAAGGCATTTGGCAACTCATTTAATATGTTCTGGAAACCGGATAGTATCGCGTCCCACGTCCAGTGGTCATGGTAGCAGTATAACATACACAATTTTCCAATCTCCGTCATCCACCTTTTACAGGGATTTGCTGAAGGGCACAAAAGGGAGATAAAGATTGGCTTCACTCGTTTCCTCTGAAGCATATACTCCCAGAGACATGACCTGAATTGTGGCCCATTGTGGGAAATAACACACTTCACAGTGACAACCTCCCGTAAGCAAACACGGCAGCTATTATCTTCCCGGTGGCCCTACGCAGCGGGGTGAGGCAGACGAATTTTGACGTCAGCTCTGCTGCCACAAAAATTTACGCAAATCCGTTCCTAGAGTGCAGTAGCGGACCGAATAGATCTACTGCTGTGAGATCCCTGAGTTTACTGGGAACGATTGGGTGTATTTGTGCGGCTTGCTGACAGGGCTTGTGTACCATAATTACTTTATGTATATGCCAAAGCATATTATTAAAGTAATAGGTTTCCTGCAGCTTCTCCAAATATTTCCTTAAACCAATGTGACCATAGTTCGGATGCACATACCACACGAGCTTGTTCACCAGTTCCTCCAGATCGCGAACAACCACCTGGAGTCATCCAGATCTCGCCTCTTAAATAGGATGCCATTCTGGATAATACACTCCTGGAAATGGAAAAAAGAACACATTGACACCGTTGTGTCAGACCCACCATACTTGCTCCGGACACTGCGAGAGGGCTGTACAAGCAATGATCACACGCATGGCACAGCGGACACACCAGGAACCGCGGTGTTGGCCGTCGAATGGCGCTAGCTGCGCAGCATTTGTGCACCGCCGCCGTCAGTGTCAGCCAGTTTGCTGTGGCATACGGAGCTCCATCGTAGTCTTTAACACTGGTAGCATGCCGCGACAGCGTGGACGTGAACCGTATGTGCAGTTGACGGACTTTGAGCGAGGGCGTATAGTGGGCATGCGGGAGGCCGGGTGGACGTACCGCCGATTTGCTCAACACGTGGGGCGTGAGGTCTCCACAGTACATCGATGTTGTCGCCAGTGGTCAGCGGAAGGTGCACATGCCCGTCGACCTGGGACCGGACCGCAGCGACGCACAGATGCACGCCAAGACCGTAGGATCCTACGCAGTACCGTAGGGGACCGCACCGCCACTTCCCAGCAAATTAGGGACACTGTTGCTCCTGGGGTATCGGCGAGGACCATTCGCAACCATCTTCATGAAGCTGGGCTACGGTCCTGCAGACCGTTAGGCCGTCTTCCGCTCACGCCCCAACATCGTGCAGCCCGCCTTCAGTGGTGTCGCGACAGGCGTGAATGGAGGGACGAATGGAGACGTGTCGTCTTCAGCGATGAGAGTCGCTTCTGCCTTGGTGCCAATGATGGTCGTATGCGTGTTTGGCGCCGTGCAGGTGAGCGCCACAATCAGGACTGCATACAACCGAGGCACACAGGGCCAACACCCGGCATCATGGTGTGGGGAGCGATCTCCTACACTGGCCGTACACCTGTGGTGATCGTCAAGGGGACACTGAATAGTGCACAGTACATCCAAACCGTCATCGAACCCATCGTTCTACCATTCCTAGACCAGCAAGGGAACTTGCTGTTCCAACAGGACAATGCACGTCCGCATGTATCCCGTGCCACCCAACGTGCTCTAGAAAATGTAAGTCAACTACCCTGGCCAGCAAGATCTCCGGATCTGTCCCCCATTGAGCATGTTTGGGACTGGATGAAGCGTCGTCTCACGTGGTCTGCACGTCCAGTACGAACGCTGGTCCAACTGAGGCGCCAGGTGGAAATGGCATGGCAAGCCGTTCCACAGGACTACATCCAGCATCTCTACGATCGTCTCCATGGGAGAATAGCAGCCTGCATTGCTGCGAAAAGTGGATATACACTGTACTAGTGCCGACATTGTGCATGCTCTGTTGCCTGTGTCTATGTGCCTGTGATTCTGTCAGTGTGATCATGTGATGTATCTGACCCCAGGAATGTGTCAATAAAGTTTCCCCTTCCTGGGACAATGAATTCACGGTGTTCTTATTTCAATTTCCAGGAGTGTATAATACTGCCTGATAGCTGCGTGGGATTCATCATGCCATTTCTCTTTGATCTGAAGCAAGATTTTGTCGTTGTCTTGCTCTGCCCCGAGTTTACTCGAGTCTGTACTTTTATTCTAACACTTTTTTCATATATCGCGCCCCGGACTGTGGTTCCTCTCACCTGGAAAGTCAGCCAACTCCCCATTTCCTCAGACTTCCGAAATGCCTCCTCACTTATAAGCGAAAAGGGGCTGCCTATATCAAGTACACATCTAACAGTGACTCCCCGAATGTAAACAGGTGCGACTGGGCTAACCGCGGGCACAGCAATACTGTGGCCCTCCACCAATAAATCTTCCCTAATATCGTCTTCCTCTAACAGATGCATATCAATATCATCAATAGAACCGGTTCTCATTAAGTGGACGCCAACCAAATCAGCCAATAGTCATTGATCCCTTTGATTAGGGATATTTGGCGGATTGTGCAGAGGGTTTAGGAGATGAATTTCAACACCCACTGGTGGACCACACATACTGTTTACACCACCCCTATTGTTGCTTGTTCTATAATTATTCTGTGGTCGGTTACAACTACCGTTCCTAGGTCCACTATAGTTGCGCCCAAATTTCTGCTCATTACCATATCTTCTAAACTCCTGGGGGCGTCTTTGATTTCGTCTCGGCGAATGATTACCACTGGTATCGTTTGTTCTGCCCACATTCCGTGAGGACTTGCAAAGTTGCCAACGCTCGCGCGCTCTGTAACTCTCAGGCGTCCCATTACGTGTGGACGTGTGGATAACGTAACGCAACTGCATTGGAAATTTTCCCAGGCAAATACAAATAATTTCCGCAGGTCCATAAGGATCATCAAGATGTTCATTTGCCTGCAGCATGTGTTCGAACATCTGCACAGGGCTAGAGAATTTCGACTGGTCTAACTTTGGTAGCATAATGTCTCCATGTTTTACACAACTCTGCACCGCCACTGACAGGAAGTGTTGTCGAAACTCCACCACTGTGTAGCAATTGCGTGCAATTGACCTCATCCGTGCCACTGGCTCACCTTCGAGGTAGCCGCACACATGCTCTATCTTGTGTGCACTGGGCCACGCAGGGGGAAGGGAGAACTCGAACTGCTGTAACCAGGCCCACGGGTGAATCCCTGTAACCAAGTTAAGAAAGACTTCAAACTTCCTCAGTGTCAGAATATTGGCCCTTTCATTCATTTCTTTCAACTTCATGGTTCGTTAACAATTTTAGGTGAAATTCTAAATGGGCCACGCACCCACATAGTCCCTCACTAACCCTTCTTTGTTGTATATTTATTTCACACCGTCTGCACAGACATTTCATTATCGAGCACATTTCGTCCACATCCACATCCACATCTCCATCTACATCTACATCCATACCTGACGGCGTGTGGCGGAGGGTACCCTGAGTGCCTCATCGATTCTCCCTTCTATTCCAGTCTTGTATTGTACGTGGAAAGAAGGATTGTCGACATGCTTCTGTGTGTACTCTAATCTCTCTGATTTTATCTTCATGGTCTCTCCGCAAGATATACGTAGGAGGGAGCAATATACTCATTGACTCTTCGGTGAAGGTATGTTCTCGAAACTTTAACAAAAGCCCGTACCGAGCTACTGAGCGTCTCTCCTGCAGAGTCTTCCACTGGAGTTTATCATCTCCGTAACGCTTTCGCGATTACTAAATGATCCTGTAACGAAGAGCGCTGCTCTCCGTTGGATCTTCTCTATCTCTTCTATCAACCCTATCTGGTGCGGATCCCACACTGCTGACCAGTATTCAAGCAGTGGGCGAATAAGCATACTGTAACCCACTTCCTTTGTTGTCGGATTGCATTTCCTTAGAATTCTTCCAGTGAATCTTAATCTGGCATCTGCTTTACCGACGGTCAACTTTATATGATCATTCCATTTTAAATCACTCCTAATGCGTACTCCCAGATAATTTATGGAATTAACTGCTTCCAGTTGCTGACCTGCTATTTTGTAGCTAAATGATAAGGGACCTATCTAACTATGTATTCACATCACATTACACTTGTCTACATTGAGATTCAATTGCCATTCCGTGCACCATGCGTCAATTCGCTGCAGATCCTCCTGCATTTCAGTACAATTTTCCATTGTTGCAACCTCTCGATACACCACAGCATCATCTGCAAAAAGCCCCAGTGAACTTCCGATGCCATCCACCAGGTCATTTATGTATATTGTGAACAGCAACAGTCCTATGACACTCCCCTGCGGCACACCCGAAATCACTCTTACTTCAGCTCCCCATTGAGAATGACATGCTGTCTTCTGTTATCTAGGAACTCCTCAATCCAATCACACAATTGATCTGATAGTCCGTATGCTCTTACTTTGTTCATTAAACGACTGTGGGGAACTGTGTCAAACGCCTTGCGGAAGTCAAGAAACACGGCATCTACCTGTGAACCCATGTCTAAGGCCCTCTGAGTCTCGTGGACGAATAGCGCGAGCTGAGTTTCACACGACCGTCTTTTTCGAAACCCATGCTGATTCCTACAGAGTAGATTTCTAGTCTCCAGAAAAGACATTATACTCGAACATAATACCTGTTCCAAAATTCTACAACTGATCGACGTTAGAGATATAGGTCTATAGTTCTGCACATCTGTTCGACGTCCCTTCTTGAAAACGGAGGTGACCTGTGCCCTTTTCCAATCCTTTGGAACGCTTCGCTCTTCTAGAGACCTACGGTACACCACTACAAGAAGGGGGGCAAGTTCCTTCGCGTACTCTGTGTAAAATCGAACTGGTATCCCATCAGGACCAGCGGCCTTACCTCTTTTGAGCGATTTTAATTGTTTCTCTATCCCTTTGTCATCTATTTCGATATCTACCATTTTGTCAGCTGTGCGACAATCTAGAGAAGGAAGCACAGTGCAGTCTTCCTCTGTGAAACAGCTTTGGAAGAAGACATTTAGTATTTCAGCCTTTAGTCTGTCATCCTCAGTACCCTCAGTACCATTTTGTTCACAGAGTGTCTGGACATTTTGTTTTGATCCACGTACTGCTTTGACATAGGACCAAAATTTCTTAGGATTTTCTGCCAAGTCAGTACATAGAACTTTACTTTCGAATTCATTGAAAGCCTCTCGCATAGCCCTCCTCACACTACATTTCGCTTCGCGTAATTTTTGTTTGTCTGCAAGGCTTTGGCTATGTTTATGTTTGCTGTGAAGTTCCTTTTGCTTCCGCAGCAGTTTTCTAACTCGGTTGTTGTACCACGGTGGCTCTTTCCCATCTCTTACAATCTTGCTTGGCACATACTCATCTAACGCATATTGTACGATGGTTTTGAACTTTGTCCACTGATCCTCAACACTATCTGTACTTGAGACAAAACTTTTGTGTTGAGCCATCAGGTACTCTGTAATCTGCTTTTTGTCACTTTTGCTAAACAGAAAAATCTTCCTACCTTTTTTAATATTTCTATTTACCGCTGAAATCATTGATGCAGTAACCGCTTTATGATCGCTGATTCCCTGTTCTGTGTTAACTGATTCAAATAGTTTGGGTCTGTTTGTCACCAGGTCTAATATGTTATCGCCACGAGTCGGTTCTCTGTTTAACTGCTCAAGGTAGTTTTCAGATAAAGCACTTAAAAATATTTCACTGGATTCTTTGTCCCTGCCGCCCGTTATGAACGTTTGAGTCTCCCAGTCTATATCCGGCAAATTAAAATGTCCATCCAGAACTATAACATGGTGGGGAAATCTACTCGAAATATTTTCCAAATTATTCTTCAGGTGCTGAGCCACAACAGCTGCTGAGCCCGGGGGCCTATAGAGACATCCAATTACCATGTCTGAGCCTGCTTTAACCGTGACCTTCACCCAAATCATTTCACAATTCGAATCTCCGTCACTTTCCTTCGATACTATTGCACTTCTTATCGCTATAAACACGCCTCTCCCTTCACTGTCCAGCCTGTCTCTGCGGTTTACATTCCAATCAGAGTTTAGGATTTCATTACTGTTTGCATGTGGTTTCAGCCAACTTTCTGTCCCTAGTACTATATGGGCGTTGTGACTGTTTATTAATGAGAGCAGTTCAGGGACCTTTCTATAGACGCTCCTGTAGTTTACTATTAGCACATTAATATTGTTATTCCCTGTTGCATTTTGCCTACTCCTGCCTTGCCGCGTCTCAGGAGACGTCATGTCGGGCCTAGGGAGGGAATTCTCTAACCTAAAAAAACCCCATGTGCACTCCACACGTACTCCGCTATCCTCGTAGCCGCTTCCGGCCTGTAGTGCACGCTTGACCTATTCAGGGGGACCCTACATTTCTCCACCCGATAGCGGAGGTCGAGAAATTTGCACCCCAGCTCTCCGCAGAATCGTCTGAGCCTCTGGTTTAAGCCTTCCACTCGGCTCCAAACCAGAGGACCGCGATCGGCTCTGGGAACGATACTACAAATAGTTAGCTCTGATTCCACCCCGCGAGCGAGGCTTTCCGCCTTCACCAACTCTGCCAACCGCCTGTACGAACTGAGGATGACCTCTGAACCCAGACGGCAGGAGTCATTGGTGCCGACATGAGCAACAATTTGCAGTCAGGTGCACCCAGTGCTCTCTATCGCCGCTGGTAGGGCCTCCTCCACATCTCGGATGAGACCCCCTGGCAAGCCGACTGAGTGAACACTGGCCTTCTTCCCCGACCTTTCTGCAGATGATGAGGTAATCATTTCCCTATTATTGTCAGATGCACTACTGCGTCTGAGATCCTGGATATTTCTTCTCGCATCTCTTGGTGGGCCGTGTCTTGCTGTGTTTGCATACACCCTTGCTCTCTCTCGAGGGCTATTATTGCCTGGCTAAGGGTTTCTACCTGTGCGTTTAGGTGGACCGGGCACTTAGACACAGTGGCCTCTATTTGGGACACAAGAGCCACGTGGTCACTCTCTGAAATTGTTCTGCTAACCTGGAGAGATCCCCAGCGAAACTTTCTCCTACTCGATACTCAAGAGCTGTGTGTTCACTCCAGTACAGGACCCTTTCAGGGGAACAAAAGGTTAAGGACCAGAAATCTAAAGGATGGATTATTCCCATGGGGTCATCACTTCAGTCAAAAGAAAACAATAGGTTTGTGCCTGATTGCATATGTGCCTCTGATGTAGACAACCCACACTAACAAATTGTGCTCATGCCCACTTTGTCCCCCTACTAACATTCACCTTCCACCTCGATTATTTATGCTATATAATATTCATTTAAGGTGAGGCATGGAGAAGTGAAATTTCATTTTTGGACTCCAGGTATTCTGTCGGTCACAATTGTTCTCATGTTTGATGGTGCATTATCAGGTTGAGCAGCCAAGCTTGCAATATGAGAACGCTGCTGTTAGCAGTGTACTCTAAATGTGCAATGTACCTGTGTTGCTACAGATCATGCACAGCGAAGTAATCGCAAATTTACCGCATTCATTTAATGTAAGGAATCAAACAACGCCAGTAAAATACCATGCACCGTAGTTACTCACTGTGGCTAGACAGAAATAGATGAATTCCTGAAGATATGATTGCATTAAGAACCGCCTCTACAAGGGAAAAAGCGATGTTTAAAGCGTTACTAACATTAAACAATGTTGTGAGGTATTTTAATTGAATCACAAAGTATAAAAATAATTTTGTGCCGTACTCATGTCTTACACATTAATGTAATACACAAGTCACCGTATTAAAACGGGCCGTCGGCCTACGTTGATATCGAGTGCGAAACACTAATCGAAGACTTTTCTGTAGAGCAACACTCAACAACAGTAAAGCATTTTATACTTTGCATACCGACGAGTGGTGGCATGCGACTTTGACAAGAGGGGAGGCAGTGCAGCATTGCATCAGCAACTGCTGGCGGTAACTGACAAGTGGGTCCCAGACAGCACTAGCGCATGTGGGGTTCAAAGCCAGAACGTCCGCAAAACAATCTGTTGCAAAACTGTTCTTGGGCAGAAGAGTGTGTCAGAAGGTAAAATACGTTGTAGCCTCGTTATGATTTCATTCATGACATCAACATTCAGACGAAAACCGCTATAAAATTTTAAGCAACAAGTGGTCTCGATCGCTATACTTCACATTCGGCCATCACAACTTTTACAGCTAGCCAACGGCTACACGGAACAAGCTCCCTCAAATTGGAAGCAAGAATCCCTTCAGGAAGTGCCGCAGCATGCAGCGATGCCAAATCGTGCAGATGGCTGGACTTGGAATATTTATCAATACCTGGGACTGGCACGGACTTATGCTCTGTGACGGCCGACCACTGGACAGGTGGTATGTCGAAGGGTGCATATTTACAACGCAGAATCACAAAAAAGATAATGGTTGCTAATTGTAACAGTTGGAATCTTATTCTTCATGTATAACCTCAATATAATTTTTAATTGCATCACAGAAACAGGAACTGCAAAAGTGATTGCACAAGTAGTGTTCAGCAAATGTATTTTCTGTAGAACAGCCATTGCTGTTGTAATGAATTAATAATCCCTAGACATACGTACAACATCAAGCTACCCAGTAACACCTCTCAGAATTTTCAGTCAAATTAATCTCCATGACGTCTGTATTGTCACAGATTGTTGGAAGCACTGAAAAGACCAACTGTTTCACAAAGCAGACAGTATTTCACAGTTGCTTCTATATTATGCGCCTACTTATGGTTCAGCATCTACCATACAGCTATATTTGATAGAATATTATCGCGTATAGGATTGTTGCATCTGAAACGAACTGACTGTTGCGTCCTTCTGTTGACAGCTTTGTCAAATCGTGTATTTCATTGTACACAAATTGGAACTGACATTCCAAGAATGGGTCGCCACCAATCTGTAGCCTCTGCTACCTTTTCTAGGCATAAAAATTTACGTGTTCCTTTATTTATTTAATTTTTTTTTAAATCGTATGCCCATTGAAGCTGTTCTGTCGATCTACGTGAAGTTGTTTGTGAATGGAAACTATTGCACACTTTTTCCCATACTTTATTCGGAAATCTAGAAAAAGTTCTTACTGCTCAAACAATGATTACCTGATATATTAACTAACTTCAAGATGGATCGTTATATTTTCATACAAGTTTCACACAAGTTTCATTTAGTTAAATGTTTTACACTACTATTTTCATTGAATGAGACTGCAGTAGTTTTCGTGTTTTCTGCTACGCACTTAAAGTCATTTGCAGCATCTACCACCCTCAACGCATCCTCAAGCGAATAATTTTGCGATCTGTAACGCTTATCACTCATTTTTGACACGCCATATGGCAGACAGTGACTAAGTTAATATGAAATGACTTACGCAAAAATACCCAGATTGCTCTTCAGTTGTTGCCAACTCCAGATTAACGCCATTCCAGGAAAAAGTAACCGGGGGAATAAAATGGCGTCGAACAACGAGCACTCCAAGTTAACCCATGCTGTAGGCTAGCCTCACAGACATATATTATGTATATCTGTGGTTAGCCTGTTCCTCGATTCGTTATCCCAGGATTTATCCCGAGATTGTAGAACTGGTGATACAGCCGTTGGCATACGGGACGAGGCAGCTAACGTACGTACACAAATAATTTCTACTGTAAATGTCGGGTGACTAGGGCCTCCCATCGGGTAGACCGTTCACCAGGTGCAAGTCTTTTGCTTTGACGCCACTTCGGCAAATTATGGGTCGATGGGGATGAAATGATGGTGATTAGGACAACACAACACCCAGTTCCTGAGCAGAGAAAATCTCTGACCCATTCAGGAATCGAACCTGGGCCCTTGGAATTGACATTCCGTCGTGCTGACTACTCAGCTACCGGGGGCGGACATCATTTCTATTAAATTCATATGAAATTCCCACAACCTTTTAGAATATGCGGAGGTGAAAAACAAATTGGAAGTAGCGCAACATGATCCACTCGCCCTCTCGTGTGCCTGCATATTGTCACAGTGCTTCAACCAATTACGCTGTGCAGTGTAACTGTTAATGATCGTCTCTTTTTCTTTACTTTCATCTTAGAAATGTGACAATTACATTGTCAATCATAATACGAACGACACGTTTTCACGAATCTTAAATGGCTCGTTGCCTTAAAACAGCTTATGCCATCGGCACACAAAATGTGTTAAGTAACATCGATATGGTGCTCTACGAGTTTTGTGACATCACTTGCTGCTATTTCTCGTTGAGAACCCATTTCGTCATGTGGAAAACAAAATAATAATGCAAGGAAAGTTCTGGTTAAGAATAAGGAATTACTTAGGAATAAAGAGAGGACTCACTGAAAGGCAGAAAAGCTGTGTCGTCGACAGAGACTGACAAAAGGTACAGAGCTTTGCTTTACTAGCTTTTGGAATAAAAGGTGCTGGATGGGTGGATAGGGTGGGAAACATTCCCAACTTCCCCAAACCACAAACCCCTGGACTGGTTCAGGTTTATTGATGAGATCTATATAATATGGACCCAAGGCCAGGACACCTTATCCTTCCACAATCTCAACACCTTCTCTCCCGCCAATGTCACCTGGTCCTCCTCCACCCACCATGCTACCTTCCCAGATGTCAATCTCCTCCTCTCAGACCCACACTTCTGTCCACATCAAACCCAACAATCACCAACAGTATTTGCATTTTGACAGCTGCCACCTCTTTCACACACAGAAATCCCTCCCATACAGCCTGATAGCCTGTGATAGACGCATCTACAGTGATGAGAACTCCATTACCCGGAATGCTGAATGCCTCACAAAGGCCTTCGAGGACAGGCAATACCCTCCAGGCCTAATACACAAACAAATCCCCCATGCCATTTCCCCAAACACACTTGATCCTTTCATCCATCCCAAGAGCCAACCACAAAGAAGCACCACCCTTGTTGGCTACTACCACCCGGGTCTGGAATGACTGAACTCTGTCCTTCATCAGGGCTTTGACTGTGTATCATATTGCCCTGGAATGAGGGATATCCAACCCAAGATACTACTGTCCCATCCCAAAGTGGTGTTCCACTACCCACTGCCCACCCAAACTCCACATCATCCTACCCAAGATACTACTGTCCTCTCCCAAAGTGGTGCTCCACTGCCCACCCAAGCTCCACGAAATCCTATTCCATCCCTATGCCACTCCCACCTCACGATCCCCTGTCACAGGGATCATACCCTTGTGGAAGACTCAAATGAAAGACCTGCCTGTCCACGCGCCCAACACTTCCTACTCCAGTCCCATCACAGGCTTATCCTGCCCCATCAGACGCCGGGCCACCTGTGAAAGTATCCATGTTATATACCAGCTCTGCTAAAACCACTGAACAGCATTTTACATTGCTATGACAACCAACCAGTTATCAACCAGAATGAATGGCCACCATCAAACAGTGTCCAAAAAGAAGGTGAACAACCCAGCGGCACAACATGCAGCAGAACACAATATGCGAGATTTCAATGGCTGCTTCACAACTGTGCCATCTGGATCCTCCCCACCATCACCTGCTTCTGTAAGCTGCACAGATGGGTGCTACTCTTACAACGTATCCTTCACTCCAGTAACCTCCCTGGCCTAAACCTAAGGTAACTCGCCGTCCATCCACCTCCCACCCATTAGTGTGTGTGTGTGTGTGTGTGTGTGTGTGTGTGTGTGTGTGTACATACATCATCTAGATTTCTGAACTTTGGATAACTCTTTTTGGTAAACAGTTCGCTGACAGACTTAATTCGCTTGACTTGCCTTCATGAACTCATCCTTCAGGACAGCGTAAATAGCTTCATATGTGTTGGGTATTATTTTGCTCGACGCTTGTTTCGATATTGCCAGTTGAAAATTCCAAATCCTTGTAGCTCCTTCCTGTTACTAGGAATCTTAATGTTACCGCCAGCCGTTCATGAGAAGAAAATGGCCTCATACAAGTATTTTTTCTCATAATATGAGGGGTTTCAAGCGTTAAGAGATAATTATAAGTTTCGACGTCCATCCGCAAATAATTTCTCCAGTTCGCAACGAATTAATTTTTTTAATTACTGTTTCTCTGTTTGACGAGGCGTCAACTGCCCGCAATTTTTCAATTAGAGCAATGTATGCTGCTGTCTTTTTGTCTCGGTCACTATATTCTTCACTTTTAATCTTCCACAAACATGGGTGTATATATATATATATATATATATATATATATATATATATATATATATATATATATATATATATATATATATATATATATTTGCAAACTCTCGAGAACACTGACGAGTATCAGCCATTTTAATGCTCTGTGTGCACAAATACAAACAGTAGACTGAGCAAACAGTTGTTTCGCTCCAGTTTTGCGGCGATCTCCTGTCCACACGCTCCAACTTGTCTGCGCACATGTGGTTTGAACCCACAGCTGTGAGAGGTTTCGCTCAAACCTCCAACGCCAACTTCCAGGTGTTTGCACACACCACAGGTTGGTGCAATTCTTCTGTCCACACGCAATGATCTGTCTGCGCAGATGTGATGTGCGCAGACATTTGCGTGTGGACGGGCCTTTATGTTTAGACCACAGTCTAGAGTGTGGTTTAGACTGTGTTTGGTACATTGGTAACATCGATATTTTGTGCCGATTTATCGATCCCTTCGTTAACGTGAAAGTATAACTCTGAAACGAGTAGTCACAGAGTAAAATATTTATAAATAAATGCACGTGTCGTAACATGTCAACAATGATTTCGAATTGATAATTATTTTTTAAATAGTTGTATTTTAAGCAAACTATAGCCTGTTTCGTTGATCGCGCGTGTAATTTCGCTGCATTAGACGGCATTTGCTCAAATTAGTGGGACTTGGGTGGAAGATATATGTGTCATTATCGGGACATGTGACAACACCATGATCCCTGTTTATTTAACCATTGAGAGCAGACGATAACACCCCTTGTTAATTGCGCTCTACACGACTCGTTATTGTACTCTGTATTGTTTCGTTCATAGCCATACCATGACTGACATTAATATCTTAAGAACTGTCAATGACACTATTAGCAACGTGAAGTTGCAACTTCCAAAAGAACCACCTGATTATCTTGGAATCGAATTTCTGGAGAATGAAATGGTCAGTAAATAGCACATAGTACACATAAATGACATTGACAAACATTAATTGGTTTTCTAGGTATATATTTTTGAGTGTGTTATTAGTGCAATGAATTTATGGTTTTCCTTTACCATTTCTCGTGTGCTCATGAAGACTTAACTTGCCCGTTATGAATAAAAATTAAGTGATTGGTCTTGATCAAGTTTTCACTGAGTTACAATATATTTATTTAGTTATTATCCATGATTAAAACTCACAAGCTGACTTTTCTATAAAAAAATACCATGAGATGGCGTCTCTGGGATTCCTATGTTTAAACCGAGATTTAAGGCAAAATGAAATTTTTAATTTATGGTATATGACATTTATTTTTACAGTTATGTAAGTGTTGTTTAAATGCTTTTAGTTTATTTTATTGCAATAAACAAAGCCCGCAGAATTTTACTATTTATCATAGAAAATCATATCATTTTGTGTGGTTCTTTCAAATAGTACACATAAGTGGACTGTTAGAGATTGAATTTTACAGTCTGAAAAATTATATAATCTCTGTTGGAAACAAATTTCCAAATAAATTTAAACTCCAGGGTTTAAATTTGCACATAAAAATTTCACCCGATGGGTACAAAAAGAAAGTTCGTCAAATTGACATTCATTGCTGGGAACTACATTTTTCTTATCACCACTCAAAACACATTCAGTTTTAACAGACACTTTAAGAATTTCATTGAGGAAACAGACATATCACCACCACAACTTTCCTGAAGTTCTTCCTCCAGATGATACTCTTGTTCGATAACAGGACTGTGATCACAAGCTAATGTAAAATTGTCGTCTTTTTCATGTATGTCTTCATCCATATCACTGACACGTCCCTCAATAGACCACTTAACAATTTCATCAAACTCTGGAAAGTTAAAACTCACATTCGCGCGAACACATTTTGAGCTATATGGTACCGTACAGAACGAATCATGTATGTAGTTCACACCTATCAATAATGTGTGTCAACATTAAACGCAGAAGGCGATAGCACAACGGACAACAAAACATTGTAGGCTTGGCAATTAAAGGAGGGTACGGGGAGTATAGAAGCATTCCACCACAACTGACCTCGGAAGCATTCCAATTCATGGTGCAAATGAACAAGCACATGACTGCCAACTCTGGCAGCAAGGACCAGGTCTGGTCTGAGCTGCCAGAGTTGGCGGTCATGTGTGCTAGAGTGTGTGAATGAACAGTGTGTGTTAGTCTTTTAATTCTTCCTGTCTGCAAGTTAACATGTCATCTTTATGGTAAGTAGCGATCTATGTTTTCATACATTGTTTATGTTCCAATGTGAAATTTCCATTGTTTGAATATGAATGTACATTATGAGATAGGATGATAAGCACTATGGGGAAATGCATTAGGCAGTTATTATTACAATCTAATTTCTTTGGAAACCAACATTACATGCATACAAAGAACAAAAATTGAACAACATCGGTATTCAAGATCATCTTTCGGATATATTTTTTTAAATTCTTCTAATGAATAAAATGCATATTTCTAAAGCCAGTTTTGTATGGTGCTTCTGAATTAATGGCAACACATTAAGTAATTGGAAACACAGGTGTTTGTGACTGTCATGGGTTTTCTTGACTATGACAGCTGGGATGTCGGTCTACTCTTATTGTGTGTGTAATGTTCATTAGCATTCTGCTGCAGTTTATGGTTATGTTGATTGTCCTTTTTTGTTGATCAAACATTTTATAATGCAGAAGCTAAGGGCAATTGGTATTCTTTGAAATACAGACTTCAGAACTCTCTACTTTTAACTCCAAAGAAGCATCTAATGCATTATGGTTATTCCTTAACAAAAATTGCACCCAGTTTCTTGGTAAAGTGGTTGTTCTTACCTTTGAACTGTTGATTTGTGGATACACTCACATAGAAAATAATGATTGGAACAGTGTAGGTATAGATACATCTGCTTTTGTTAGCATATTTGCCTTACAGACCTCCATATGTTCGGAAAGGGAGGGGGGTTTCGAAAGGTACAAGTGCCCTTCAGGTTTTTCTCATAAATCCATTCAGCATATAGGTGGAACATTGTATGTCACAGGAAATGGGAAGCTACCAAGTACTGATGCATAAAATTTACTTTTGCAGCCACTGCATGCACTACAAAGAGACATTAGTTTCAAATACTCAAGCCTATTGAGATTGCAAATTACAGAGGGCCACTGAAATGTAATAATTATGTTTGCAGTGATGTTGTTGTAGTAGAATATTAAAAATCTTGTGCTGGGTTGATAGTATTATCTTTAAGCTATCTGTGCAATCAATCAGTCAGTGGTTTGAAGCATATTTCCTGACATTTAAATGTGCTTTAGTATCTCCCATCTGCAAAACCGGAGATAAACAAACCACCTCTAATTACAGACCTATTCATTCCTTCTAGTCTTTTCAATAGTTTTAAAAGTTTAGACTGAGTCAGAGCTACTCGGCAGTCAGCACTGTCCCATCAAAATCGATATACTCTAATAGTGCTTAAACCGAGGTGGAAGATTGTGTGATTGAAACTGCTTTCTGCAAATAAAGTAGACAATACAGCATTTTTCCCATTCTTAAGTACTTTGTAGCTGTAGGGGAGGCAGAAGCTTATGATAGAATACTGACTAATTTAACACAGCATGAGTTATTAACTGCATCTCATTTCGGGTTTTGTAAAGAATTCTGCAAAGACATAGGAATACAAGAACTCACAAATGAAGTGTTAGTAGAGCTAAACAAGAAAAATTATCCTGCGGTCTTACCAAAGGCTTTCATTGGGATGTTCACAAAATTCTACTTGACAAACTAAAGGTTAATAGTATTAATGGCATCCTGATTGCTGGAATGGAGTCTTACCTTCATGAAAAGCAGAGGGTCTCATTAACAGACTGTATCTCAGGCACGAAACTAACCACAGAGTGGTGACCATAGCATGTTAAGTGCCATAAGGATCGGGACTGTTGCTCGTTCTTCTGCCATTCAGGGTTAGCTTTAGGGCCTTTTCCGGTCTCACTATCACTTCTCGGTCTTCCCAAACTTCTTGTGTCCCATGTTTTATAATCCACTGCTATTTCAGGAAGTTTTTATGGTGAAATACAAAGTACATATTGTCTTTATTTTCCATGTATTGGATTGCCTCTCAGGTTATTGGCTGGGTTCCTGATTGCTTTTTTATTCTTTTGTTTCTTATTTTCTCTTCCTAGTGCAGCCTTTCACAAATCTTAGAAATTTCATTTGTGATTCTTCTAGTTGTTATAAGTCTTTATTTCTCAACATACAGCGTTCTGCCTAATATAATAAGGTAGGCATCCTTATAATATTTCAGACACATCTCTCTCTCCTTGTTTTACCCTTAAGTGTACTTCTTATTGTGCCACTTATACACTGGTAAGTATTAGTTTTTCTATGTATCTGTATTTTGATCATATGATATTCACATCCTAAATACTTGAAATGGGCTACCTTTTCTGTTAGTTTGTTATTGAGAACAGAGTTGTGTGTGACCTGCCTGATGTATGAGAACTACTACTGTGCTTCTCCATGCTCCAAAAACTGACCCAGTTACAAGGAAAAAGCAAATGCGATTCATACCACCAGCTGTACCAATATTTTTCATTTTTAGTGATTTCATACTTGACAGGGTGTTGCCTCACAACTTTTTTCATATTTTCTAACCAGTCTTCGAGCAACCACTCCTGATCTTGTAAAGGCATTGCAGCAGTGTTGTTGGCCAGCTCAAAGCCACAGAATCAGGTTCCTGCCCCTGTTTGAGCATAGGCCTTATACGAGCTGTTTTTAGTAGTGTAATATTGTAACGTTCCTGCCAAATTTTGACTTGTAGTAAATACCCTAGCTGTTCATCTGTCAGGTACAAGAGCTTGTAGCAGTTGATAATGTCTGGGCCAGGAGCATTGTTGTCAGAACAATTAAGAGCTCTTTGCAACTCCCACGTCAATTGTAGCAGTGGGTGGCTGTTTTCAGATTCGGATCACATGTGCTTGGAGTTTGGCTGCTGGTATTGCCTACTCCTCAAGCACCTGTTCCAAAGTACAAAATCGTCGGTGGAGCAGGCTACGGAGATTCCTTGAAGCTGTCAACCTTTCTCCACACACTCGACACTGAGATTTGCCTGCTTCACCCTTTTTTTAATATCATCCTCTTAGTACACAACTGTTATTGTTGTTGTTGTTGTGGTCTTCAGTCCTGAGACTGGTTTGATGGAGCTCTCCATGCTACTCTATCTTGTGCAAGCTTCTTCATCTCCCAGTACCTACTGCAACCTACATCCTTTTGAATCTGCTTCGTGTATTCATCTCTTGGTCTCCCTCTACGATTTTTACCCTCCATTCTGCCCTCCAACACTAAATTGGTGATTCCTTGATGCCTCAGAACATGTCCTACCAACTGATCCCTTCTTCTAGTTAAGTTGTGCCACAAACTTCACTTCTCCCCAATCCTATTCAATACCTCCTCATTAGTTATGTGATCTACCTATCCAATCTTCTGTAGCACCACATTTTGAAAGCTTCTATTCTCTTCTTGTCTAAACTATTTATCTTCCACGTTTCACTTCGACACATGGCTACACTCCATACAAATACTTTCAGAAACGACTTCCTGACACTTAAATCTATACTTGATGTCAACAAATTTCTCTTCTTCAGAAACACTTTCCTTGCCATTGCCAGTCTACATTTTATATCCACTCTACTTCGACCATCATCAATTATTTTGCTCCCCAAATAGCAAAGCTCCTTTACTACTTTAAGTGTGTCATTTCCTAATCTAATTCCCTCAGCATCACCTGCCTTAATTTGACTACATTCCATTATCCTCATTTCGCTTTTGTTGATGTTCATCTGATATCCTCCCTTCAAGACACTATCCATTCTGTTCAATGCTCTTCCAAATCCTTTGCTGTCTCTGACAGAATTACAATGTCATCGGTGAACCTCAAAGTTTTTATTTCTTCTCCATGGATTTTAATTCCTACTCTGAATTTTTCTTTTATTTCCTTCACTGCTTGCTCAATATACAGTTTGAATAACATCGGGGAGAGGCTACAACCCTGTCTCACTCCCTTCCCAACCACTGCTTCCCTTTCATGCCCCTCGACTCATATAACTGCCAACTGGTTTCTGTACAAATTGTAAATAGCCTTTTGCTCCCTGTATCTTACCCCTGCCACCTAAAGAATTTGAAAGCGAGTATCCCAGTCAACATTGTCAAAAGCTTTCTCTAAGTCTACAAATGCTAGAAACGTAGGTTTGCCTTTCCTTAATCTTTCTTCTAAGATAAGTCGTAGGGTCAGTATTGCCGCACGTGTTCCAACATTTCTACGGAATCCAAACTGATCTTCCCCGAGGTCGGCTTCTACTAGTTTTTCCATTCGTCTGTAAAGAATTTGCGTTAGTTTTTTGCAGCTGTGACTTATTAAACTGATAGTTCGGTAATTTTCACATCTGTCAACACCTCCTTTCTTTTGGATTGGAATTATTACATTCTTCTTGAAGTCTGAGGGTATTTCACCTGTCTCATACATCTTGCTCACCAGATGGTAGAGTTTTGTCAGGACTGGCTCTCCCAAGGCCATCAGTAGTTCCAATGGAATGTTGTCTGCTCTGGGGGCCTTGTTTCAACTCAGGTCTTTCAGTGCTCTGTCAAACTCTTCACGCAGTATCGTATCTCCCATTTCATCTTCATCCTCTTCTATTTCCGTAATATTGTCCTCAAGTACATCACCCTTGTATAGACCCTCTATATACTCCGTCCACCTTTCTGCTTTCCCTTCTTTGCTTAGAACTGGGTTTCCATCTGAGCTCTTGATATTCATGCAAGTGGTTCTCTTTTTTCCAAAGGTCTCTTTAATTTTCCTGCACGCTGTATCTATCTTACCCCTAGTGATATATGCCTCTACATCCTTACCTTTGTCCTCTAGCCATCCCTGCTTAGCCATTTTACACTTCCTGTCAATCTCATTTTTGAGACGTTTGTATTCCTTTTTGTCTGCTTGATTTACTGCATTTTTATATTTTCTCCTTTCATCAATTAAATTCAATATTTCTTCTGTTACCCAAGGATTTCTACTAGCCCTCGTCTTTTTACCTACTTGATCCTCTGCTGCTTTCACTACTTCATCCCTCAAAGCTACCCATTCTTCTTCTACTGTATTTCTTTCCCCCTTTCCTGTCAATTGTTCCCTTATGCTCTCCCTGAAACTCTGTACAACCACTGGTTTAGTCAGTTCATCCAGGTCCCATCTCCTTAAATTGCCACCTTTTTGCAGTTTCTTCATTTTTAATCTACAGTTCATAACCAATAGATTGTGGTCAGAGTCCACATCTGCCCCTGGAAATGTCTTGCAATTTAAAACCTGGTTCCTTAATCTCCGTCTTACCATTATATAATCTATCTGAAACCTGTCAGTACACCAACTATACTTTCTGTAAGTCGATGTCAGTGCTTAGTAACATTTAGTGACAGACTTCTATCCTGCTATCTAAGACCAGCTTTATTTCCAATGCAGAATGATTTGTTTTAGGAAAATATGTCTCTCATATGATTATATTCTGCTTCTTGTGGACACAGACCTGCAGAATTTTAGAAATAACATCATCTCACCCAACTGTTACTAAAAGTGTCTTCTGTAAAACTATACTGATAGTTTCAGAATTAGTGTGGAATAATTAGAGGTAAGGATGCCAGGTTTGTCTAATGGAGTAAGGATCACTGTTTGTTTAGCTGTTAACTTACTTATTCCAGTCAGCTTTCTTGATCTTCCATGTATGTGCTTCCACTAAGGCATGGAAATTCAAGACCTTGTCTTGCCACGGTGTTTTCTGTTGTGGTATAATTACGTACTGTGCTTTGTGTCTCACTGTGTAATTAATTTCAAAAGATGGTTTTTATTTTACGTTTGTGTCATGAAGTACTGAAGTAGGATTCCTTGACTTACTGTAACTTTGCCTGTTTGTGCTTTCATTTACTAGTGTTGTCCGCAGAACGTTTGTCACATATTCCTGCCTTTTGCACTGATATTTTTTCCCTTTTTTCATGTCCTCTTGTAGCACTACACATTTCCTGATGTAAAACACAACTAAACATTGCACTTTAATACTTGTTTATAGGTATGATTCTGGCAACAGGGCTAACTAGTATGGAGAATGTAGCCTTCAAGGACGATGTAAATGGCGTAACATCATTGATAACTATAGACTTTGAACAGAAGTCTGTTGGAAAGGAAGAATAATAAAAATTACTGAATGTAGCATTGATGAGAAATTGAATTAGAAACACATTGATGATCTGCTGAAACATTTGAGTTCTGCTATGTATGCTATCAGGGTTATTGCAATTTTTGGTCATAAACATATCGACAAATTAGCCTACTATGCCCATACTTGATCACGGCTTTCTTATAGTGTCATATTCTGTGGTAACTCATGGTAAGGAAAAAAGTATTCATTGTACAAAAGAGTGTAATCAGAATTATAGCTGGAGACCACTCAAGATCACTTTGCAGACATCTATTGAAGTAACTAGTGATATTCACAGTACTTTCACAATACATATATTCACTTATGAAATTTGTTATTAATAACTCATCCCAGTTGAAAAATAATAGCAACGTGCATAAGTATAACACTAGAAGAAAGGATGATATTCACTATTCTGGGTTAAATCTGACTTAGGCACAGAAAGGGGTGAATTACACTACTATAAAAGTCTTTGGTCATTTACTAGATGCCATTAAAAGTCTGACAGATAGCCAACCGGCTTTTAAAAATGTTTCTGAATGGCAAGTCCTTATGCTAAAGAAATGAAATTTTCAATATGAAGTAATAACTGGTAAAACAAAAAATTAAGTATATTGTGTAAAGAAAACTTACATTAAACTGACGTATTACAGAATGTTGTATACATGATGTATGGAAGAAGTAATAATGTAATATGTTTTCTTCTTGCTTTCCTTGCATATGTTTCTGTATTAATGTTATCATATAATTCTTGCCTTGCATTTCTAGTAATTTGCTAAAATTTGTGTACTGGGTAGCCTCAACCTTTCTCTGTTGGTCATTAATTTACAGAGAGAAGAGGGAGGGGACATCAGCACACACACAAGATATTTTGATTGTACATTAATATTAAGAGGGTGATTTGTTATTTTGTAACTGTTTTTAGGAATTGGTGAACCAGAAGATCCAAAATGATTGTGAAATGCCATTAGCAGCGAGTCCTATCTATCTGTCGAGAGTAATAGATGCCAGAGTATTGTCAACGGGTGAAGATGTTAAACAGATCATTGAGATGTCACTTGACATAAAAGTAAGTCTTAGAATCAAATTAATTGTCCCTTAGAAGATGCTGATATACTGTTATAGGTTTCCTATTTAAATTTATTTCCTGTCTGTTAATGTTGTGCATCATATGTGTGAAGACCATTTGATACCTTATGGTGCATAAAAGATAATACCAAAACCAATATTTTTTTGATGATAGCAGCTGGATGACTGTACACATAAAATATGAAAACCTTTCAGCTTCAGAGACAGCTGCAATATGAAAGTGACACCAATTCATATCTCTGCATATATACAAACAAACACAGTTTGACCATACTGCGCACAGAAGTATAGCAAAGCTGGTAGGAGATATGAAACACTGCAATACTGAAGTTTTGGGAACTAGAAATATCCACAGCAAAACATAAGGTTCTTCCTCACTTCGGAATAAATTTTTGTAGCATCTGAAGTAGAATACTGATGAGCCCTGTGTAATATGAAATGGTTCTCTTCCTTTTCTGTGTCTGTTGCATCTGACTGCAATCATAAAACAAACTGTGGTTGTATCTATCATTTGAGTACTAATGGTCTTTCAACTTTCAGAAGACACAATTGAATATTCAGTTTCCTGTAACAAAAAAAAAAAAAAAAAAAAAAAAAAAAAAAAAAAAAAAAAAAAAACTAGTACTTATGTATTCAAAGAATAATTGTGAATTTTGCTGGGCACAGTGTGAAACACCTTCGTACATATCGGAAAAGTTATGTCTCCAATGATAATTATAATACAGAATAGGATAATAAATGTGTGCATAATTGATTGAGCAACCTTTGACTACTGTCTTGCGATATTCAGTTCAAAGGTGTTTACTGGTGATGGCTGCCAAACTTTAAAAACGATCACTCTTTCCAGCAGCATTTGATCGAGGCTGCTTGCCATCCATCTCATAGTGCACTGCAATATTTTGGGAGCATCTTTTTAATGAAGAGCAGCACGGCAGCTTTGATGTTCAGACAACCATTTCGCATTTAACACGTATTAATTAATGTCCTCTGCCATTACTACACAAAGCCCCGAGCCCTTCCGGTACTACTTCCTTTTCTCGCACTGTATTTCTGACTCCCCTGTCCTGGCAGTTCGGCCTGAGCCAGCAAGGAGGGTGTATCGATTGCGCTGTGCGCAGCGCTTTCTCGGCCGAGGAGAGGTCCGAAAGAAGTTCAGTGGGTGCCGCAAAAAGCAAATTGTTGCGTGTTGTTTTCACAATGCTAGCAAAATGCTGTCCGGAGGAGGCCTTCGGTTGTGCAAGTCACCGAGTCTGCCGACCAAGCGAGGAAGACCTGAGAAGACGAGTCGCAGCCTGTTCCTCCTTTGTAAGTCAAGTGCAGAGGCGGGTGGACAGCGCTGTTCGACTTGATGGTGAATTGTGGCCAAAACGAGGTGGTCTAGAAGTCTGTCAACACAGACTCACTGATGTGCATTCTAGCAGTAAACCTGGCCAACCACAGGGTGATTAGGAGCGCTGTGGCTGCCCATATCGCGACGTGCCGCCTTCGTGTGAGAAGGTGCTTCCGATGGAAGGAGGAAGACGACCGAGGCACTCCTAAGGAGGTTGCCTCGGTGTGTGATGAAACAGTGGTCGGGGGAAGGACGCTGCGAGCTGGGTTCGGTAACGCAATTGCGAGGTTGCACAGGAGGACAAACAAGAGGAGGGTGCTGCTCTGTGCCGTGACTGTGCAATCGGCCACGGCAAGAGCAACATCTTCGGCTTGCGGAAGCTGCTGGGCTTACCGGTTACGACGGAGGCTCTCCCGACTGCCACGGGTCCCCAACTCCAGTGCTTCAAGTGCCAGGGTGAGAGCCACGTTGTGAAGTACTGCCGCAACGTGGCGCAGTACATCAAGTGCTCTGGCAAGGATGACAGCTGCGCCTGCAACTGCGGCAGAGAAGCTTTGCCGACTTGTTGCTCCCCGTGTAGTGGCCCGCACAGCTGCCTGGCTTTTTCAAGCCACAGTCCCGCCGAAGGCGACCGCGGCCGGACCGACGCAGCGGAAGAGACGATGACGTCGACAACGGGTGCAGCTGAGGATAGCAGAGAAGCAGCTCCCCCCGCCAAGACCGGGGACAACTGTCCAGAAGAGGTTGGTCAGGATGCACCTAGCGCCTGTGAGAAGAGCAGCGGTGTTGACATCAGCACTGCCATGGAGGAAGCCACAGCAACCCTCAAAGCCGTCATGTTGGCAGAGAGGGCTGCCTTTGCAGCCGCTGTGGGTGCTGAGAAGGAAGAGGCCTTGAAGCAGCTGCGTGCAGTCCTTGCCCAAGGCCTGTGTCCATCAGAAGGGGTTCGAACCCCTGCAAACGCTCCTGGAAATTTGCAGAAGAAGGGTGCAAAGAAGACGATTGCCACCTCAACGGCATCGGCAGCAATGTCGACTGCCATGGAGGCAGCCTCTGCAAAAGACCTAGAAGTCAAAAGGGGCAGCCTACATTGTGCATGTGCGAGAGAACAGTCTGCAGCTCTCCAATGATACTGCGATGCAGTACGCTGGGCAAGAAGAGCTGCTCGAGGAATAGTTGCGGCAGAACTGTGCCACGCCAACCGACAATGAGCTGCCGCCGTTCAGCACCAGCCTGATGGAGCTGTGCCAAGTCGCTGACGACATGGCACGGAAGAGAGCTTAAGGCAACGCACTGCTCTGCAAATGGTTAACCTTAACGGGATATGTGCAAATATAGCAGTACCCACATCCTGTGACACCTCACTTTAGTGACAACTAACCCTTATGCGCAGATGGCAGTAGAACTTTAGGGTTGGCCATCATGCTGGTGTGGGCGTGGAGAGGCTCCACCTCATAAGAGAAAGGCAGCCCTGTTCCCAGTGGCCCGCAGCTCTTTTGTGGGTACGTGTGTGACAAGCATTGGGAGCCCATTGCAGAATTCCTTCCTTTCCAATACGGCAATCCTATTCTCTGACTGCACCTTCTCTCTTGTGTGTCCTATAGGAGAGCTTTCATGTTGTCAGCCTGGTTTTCCTCTTGGAAACTGAGCAAGATTGCTTTCTTCTTCTCATCTCTCCCACACCATTTCAACTGATATATTTTGGTCCATTCCCCCCCTCCCCTCCAAAAAAAGAAAATTTTGCAGCGGTGTGGGGGGTGAGGGGTAGGAGGAGGGGGGGTTGTCAGGTCTACAGGTCTACATTTCAGACTTCATTTGTAGCACCCCCTACCCCCCCATCCCCCTCCTCCTTGCAGCTACGTAGGGAATCTGCTGTCGGACCAGACCTGCAACATTTGGTGTGTGCTGAGAAGTACGTGCCCGTCAGGTCTGGGGAATGGGGACTCCAGGCAGTGGTCACTGTGGCCGTTCTTGCCAAAGTGTTTGGCACTGAAGTAATCAATCCGCAACAGATTTTCTCATGTTGCCAGCCGCAAGTCCCCGGTGATCTCACCGAACACGATAAAATGGTTCGGTGCAGAAATGTATGACCCGAAGGCATTCCCTTCCCTACTGTTGCACGGGTGGGGAATAATTCAACAGAAACATGAAAAATACTCCTGTCAGTACCTAGTTTGTACTCGAACTATTGACGAGTCCTAAGTACACTGGAGAAAATTTGAGGGAGTAGCTTCTGTTGGCAAAATACTGAGAGGATACAGCTGTCAACGGAACGTCGGAGAGTTATAAAATGCAGACGCGACATGTGCTCTTTGCATGTTTATGTGAGGGTGGGCACCACTGATCTAGCTTGGCTGGTTGAAAACTAAAGAAGCTCAAGTTTCGATGGGGCTGTGGGCAGAAGAGCCAGTAGGCAGCACCAATAGACACGTCTGAAACAGGGTCATTGGTGGGCACAGTCAGTATGAGAAATGTGTGTCCTGGCTCGCAGCCGAAGTCTGCAACTGCCTCTGGTGATGTCACAGCCCAACTGCTGTACGCGGCCTCAAGCGCAGTGGCATTAGCAGTTCACGGTGCCATTGCCAGTTGGAAGTTTCGGTGCAAATGTGTAAACCACCGTAAATTGTATATATCTCGAGCAGATTACATAACAGATGTAAAGAACTGAGAAAGGAGAATTGAAATTATAACCACTTTCAGCAATATTGGTGAAACTTAGCTCAAAGCCAGTTACTTAAAAAGTTTGCTTTATTTTCGAGTGTTTGTGCAATGTACAATAGTTGAACTTCATCTGATGTCAAAAATACTATTTTTATATCGTGTGGACAAAAAAATTGAAAAGAAAACGCACATCACTACACATAAATCCACTTGCATTTGGAAAATTTAAGTAACTTACATTCGTTGTTGGCTACAAGGTGGATGTTCATTATTTTAGAATAATTTTTCATGAACATCTTTCCCAGAAAGTGACATGTTTTTGAAATTATTTGTTAAATGTCTTTACCACAAGTGCATGTCTCTGAAAAGCGATAACAGTCATCTGTAATTTTTAGAAGCTGTTTGAACACTTCTCTGCGATTTATGCTGCTTAGAAACAATACATTTAAAAGAAAGTGTCTGATAACGATTGTTATCCTTCAACAATAATTTGAAACGTAAAATCAGATGGTTGCTTTACGGTACTTCTGCACAGGTTGAGTATAAATTAACTCCACTGTTGATGGTGCTTGCAGTGAACACATCAGCACTAACAATAATTGCTTTACATTTATTGCACCCACTTATGAATTTTCACTTACGAGTTTTAATGAGAAGTGAAGTTGATGCCAAGTCTTTTACACAGAAGTCCCCCAAACACTGCCTATCAGAGTTTAACACACCCATTATTTTCAGTTTCTTTTCAGTGTGTAAGACCTGTGAAACTGACAAAAGGTAACATGCACCACACATTTTCCTGTAGCAACCAAACCCATTCTCTAGAGGATCTGTCTCAAACTTACCTAATAACAAATATTTGCAGCACTCAACAATGCTGAAAAAGTATTCAGTTAAATAAATGATTCTTGTTGTATGTAGCAAGGAGGAAAAAATGCTGCTGCTGTTAGTTTTTTAGTATTTTTAGATGGAGGGTAAGATGGTGGTCTGATTTTCCAGTCATTAAGAACTTGTCAAAATTTTTAAAGTACTGTATACTGGCCTCGTCAACATTGCATATTGGTTCTTGCAAAGGCGACATTCTCTTGGTCGACAGACAAACAGACTTGTAAGAAACAGCATCAGGTGCTGAATTGTGAACTGTACAACAAACTGTTAACACAGAACCATTTGCTCTTCTAGTTTTTTCTTCAGTAATTATGTGTGTCTTGGCGAAATGCTTAGCACAAACTACAGAATTCTTCCCATGTGTGAAATTTGCTCGAAGAATTTCTCAAGATCACTTAACCCGGATATTTGAATCTTTTGGAAAATAAAACATTAAAATAGTTTTCTCATTGTTCGTCCTATAATTTACAGTGCAGCCCGGTAGACAAGTATGCAAGTACTCATAATTAAGGAAAGATTATTTGTGTTTACCTCTTATCCTTATTATTTTTGTTTTTTGTGTTGTTAAACATTGCTCATCAAGATATAGCCAACAGAGAAAGTGTTGCAGGTGACTCGAGAGTTTCATGTGGCATCATATTTATGGAAAGTTAATAATTCCAACTATAAAAATCAGAACAAGGAGAAGCTGGTTATCGAAGAGCTGGTCAAAAAATGTTGAGTATCTGTGATGGAAAATCCAGGATGGAGTGTAACAATATTACAAAAAGGGTAGTTGTTACTCACCCATTACAAAAACGGTAGTTGTTACTCACCATATAGCAGAGATACTAAGTCACAGATAGCCACAACAAAAAGATTGTCACATTTCAAAACTAGAATTTTTTGTTTTGTTTTACGGACTACTGATTTTTAAATAATATTTCATCCACAGAATAGGAAGAGTTGTGTGGAAGAAATAATTTCAAGTTAAATTTAAATATTATTTTCCTACCTGTTAGACATTCTGTGGTATTGGGCAAATGGTCAAAACTTTTTGCTCTGAGCCACTGCCAACTTCAGTAATGGGTAACAAATGTCATTTTGTCCTCTAATGGTGTAGGTATGGACATGACTATTCTTCTCAAATGGTCATGATTCATTTAAGATGAATTTCGTTAGAGAATATAAGTATTGTGATGGTTTAGTTAAAATACTTAGCTCCTTGAAAAGATACCTACATGACAATTGCAGGGAACACCACACATTATTCTTACTGCTGAATTTTGTGTGATCAATACTTTCTTTCCTAGTGATGAGTTATCCAAGAAAATTATTCTGTAGCACATTTTGAGTTGAAGTATTCAAAATATGTCAGTAGATTGATATGACTGTTTTCAAGAGTAGCAATTACATGAAGAGAAAAAGTAGCTAAACTTAATCATTTGATCTGCTCAGTAATGTGCTTCTTCCATCTTTCTTCATTAGTATGTACAGCTCAATATGTGGAGCATACTACTCTGTCTACTGACACTGACTTAAAATTCGATATCCAATTCTGGTATCTATGTCTGACATAATGTAATACATCCAAAGTCTACGCCCACCTCCAAGCTTTTTGCAAGTATACCTCCCCCTTTTGTGATTTTTTAGTTGTGTTACCTGACATTTATTGCTGAACTCAGTTAGTCTCTCTCTTCTCTTATTCCTAATGTTGATGCCATATTGACACATAACTGTGCCTTCTGTTCCTTCTCCCACTAATGTGTTCCAGTCTCCCACATTTATTAGTGGTCTTTCTGTACATACTGAGTCACTAGTTCAGTGTCCTCATATACTCTAATCGTCTTTTGCTCATCATGTCAGCACATACTAAACGGGCAAAACAAAACTGCCTCCCCCCCCCTCCCCCCCCCCCCCCCCCCCCCACACACACGTATACACCCTGCCTCGAGTACTTCACTGTGTAATTATGCCTGAAGGGGTAAGAGGAGGTGATGTGTGTAGTGACCAGTCGAATGCAGCACAAAATGGTACTCATGATAAAACAGTGCATGTTTATTGACAATGCACAATTTGTGCAAAATGAGTGCAGAACTGTTTGCATGAGGCTTTAAGCCTAGAAGTATTTTGATAAAACATCCAGCAAAGTTTGCAGTCCAAAACTTAGTGACAGAATGGTACAAAATGGGCAGTTTAGTGATAAACACCAGAAAACATTGCTCAATTGGAGGAAAGCCTGGAACAAAGTCTGACAAATTTCAACACTGTTCGTCCGTTTGCATTGGAATTATGAGATCATCATGTCAAAACGTTAAGGAGGACCTGCATCTGTATACTTACGAATTTACTGTTGTGTACGAGTTAGGAGGTAAAGTCTGCAGACAGTTTTGCGTGTTGAGTTGTGCCTGTGGTTTCTGAGCAAAGTGGAATGAGGGACTTTGGATAGTCAAGTTTTTCACTTCCCCAGATGAGGCATGGTTTGGACTATCAAGATATATGGACATGCAGAACGAGTGCCATTGTGTGTCAGAAAATCTTTATCAGTGCTTTGAAGATCAGTTGCATAATCTCAAGATTGGTATTTGGTGGACAGCACCTCATGTCTGTATTGGAAGATGATTCCTTCTCCAACTGTTAATGCTAACTGTTATGTCCAGAGCTGAGATCCATATGTGGATCAATTCACAGAAGATGAATGGTTGAATGGATGTTTTCAGCCAGATGGGTCAACAACACACACCACCTGAACAACCTCGTGCTGGGTGTATGAGGTGTTTGCTGAGGAGAGGACAGTCAGCAGATACAGTGCAATCTCCTGGCCGCATTAATTACCTGTTCTCTCTCCCTGTGATTTTCAACTGTGGGTCAAATTATACTCAAATAATCCTCACACATTGGAAGAGGTACAGCAGAACATTTAAAACACTATTGCCGCTATCGCTCAGGAAGAGCTGCTGAACATATCTTGCAGCTCGATAAATTAAGCATAGCAATCGTCGACATCAGTAACGGCCATTTCCAGCATCTCAAGTGATGTTTTGTGACAAGGGTCAATCCTACATCAGTCATGCTGTAGATATTTTGGGGTGCTGTTTGAAGTTGCTCAACATACTATTATTGTCATTTGTTTGCTGTTCATTCTAAAGACAATAATCCTGTCACTGTACTGTCCACAGTATCTTACACTTTGCCGTGCTTTCATTTCCATAAAAATTCCTACTCCTCTTACATCATTTTCTGCTGCTATTGATATTACCATTTATTTATCTCACCAGAAACCCATTTCTTTCCATATCACTTTACTGGCTCTATCTAAATTTTCCATTAGTGGTTAAAGTAAATACTCTCCTCGACAAATATACTGTCTTGGAAATAATGTCACCCTTTCAACAATTAATAATGATTTGTGGGCAAGGTGTCAGATGTCATTGTGATAATTCCACGATATTTCATCAGCACAGCTGATCGACATTTTTAGCTGCAGCAAATTCACTGCTCAGGCTGTGACTGATGAACACTCCAAATGTTGGTGACCAATACTGCAAATATGCAGATCGGTAGTGAGAGAGAGACAGCTGTGCCACTTGTCAGATGATGAATGCATGCACAGATGTTGTCAGTCATACTGTGCACTCCAGTCGGCCATCTCAGTGCCCCCTGTCAGGAGCTGTCTGCCGATATATGTGTCCGCACTGGCATGTGCCCGTCCTTGCCGTTGTCAGCCAGATATCTATGTCGTGACTGCAGCGTCGTCCCCAGTACGACTAACAGTTCTTTTTTGTGTTCACTGTAATTTTAACATCGGCAGGGCTCGATCTCATGCCCTGCTGAGCTGGTATCCCGTGTCCTTTTTAAGAAAATTAGTCAAGCTGCGAATTTCCATGTGCTTCTTTAATAACACTGTCCCAGTACGAAAATGTCAATGACAGAATTTTGGGCCAGTTGCTGCGACCAAGTGGTTCTAGGTGCTTCAGTTCAGAAACACGCGGATGCTACGGTCGCAGGTTTGAATCCTGCCTCGGGCATGGATGTGTGTGATGTCCTTAGGTTAGTTAGGTTTAAGTAGTTGTAAGTCTAGGGGACTTATGACCTCAGATGTTAAGTCCCATAGTGCTTAGAGCCATTTAATTTCAACAGAATTTTGGTGTTCGTGTATTCCATACAGTGTTCTGTACTGAGACAATGCAGAGATCTTTGACTTATCGAGGCACACGTTTCGCCGATGTTCGACACATCTGTCCTCCACAGTGCAGCAAGTTTGTTCTATATACATCCTGCAGCTACAAGGTATCTTATAAACACCAGGCCTTCTTAAACAAAGATCATCTTTCACTGAGTCTAAAAGAGCTCTGAGATTCGTTGGTGGATGAGAGATGCATTTAACTTTATATTTTTCCAATAATCTTTCTATTTTCAAAGAAACATTGTCAGCCTATGGCAAAACAACCATTCTTCTTTGTTCATCACTTTCTTCCAGTTTCTTACTTTCTAGCATGCGCCAGATGTAAGATACTGCAAATCTCCTGTTCAGCATATCCATTTTCTGAAAATGTGTACACAGGTGGCATAGCTTGTAGATGAGCTGTCAGAATCTAATATGGCTCATGTTCTGTGTAACAATGTCCTGAGCGTGCCACTTCATTGGTGACAGTTGGTAAAGTGTAAGTGTATGTCTATGCATGTCGGTTTAGGGTACACACTGTGAGTTGAGCTGCCATCCTCTTTTCTCTGCACCTGTTTTCTCCATCCCCATTGTGAAATTGATGTTTCAATGAAGAGAATTTAGGTGTTGCAAAAATGAATCCAATGACACAATGCCGTCGGGCCAGATGACAAAGGTGTCATGCAAATATCGCCAGAAGTATGTAGGTTTCAAATCCACAGACTGGAGTGCTCTGTCCTCAAAATCTTCCAAAAAAAGGTTCGGTGAAAGATGATCTTTGTTTAAGAAGGCCTGGTGTCTAAAAGATTCCCTGTAGCTGCAGGATGTAATTCTTTGGACGAACTTGTCGTACTGTTGAGGACAGGTGTGTCGAACATCCGCAACAAACACGTCTGGACCGGCCAGAGATGCCTGCAGTAGTCAAGCATTGTCTCAGTACAGGCCACTGTATGGAATGCATGAACACCGAAAGTCTGTCGTCGACGTCTTCATACTGGGACAGTGTTATTAAAGAAGCACGAAGACATTCACAGCTTGACTAATTTGCTTAACAGGTACACAGGATACCAACTCAGCACTGCACAGGATCTGGCACTGGCCGTGTTAAAATCATAGCAACCACAAAAAGGAGCTGTCAGTTGTACGAGGGATGATACTGTGGTGGCGACATGACAATGGCGAGGAAGGGCACTTACCAGTGTGGACACACATTTCAACAGGGGGTGCTGAGGTGGCTGACTGGAGCGCACAGTACGACTGACAGCCCCTCCATGTGCGTTCCTCATCCAACGAGTTCTAATGGCTTTGAATGACGTATTAAGTGCAAAGTAAATATACTAACTTCCACTTCCTTTATGAGATGAGTTACTTGAGATGCACCGAGCGAGGTGGCGCAGTGGTTAGCACACTGGACTCGCATTCGGGAGGACGACGGTTCAATCCCGTCTCCGGCCATCCTGATTTAGGTTTTCCGTGATTTCCCTAAATCGTTTGAGGCAAATGCCGGGATGGTTCCTTTGAAAGGGCACGGCCGATTTCCTTCCCAATCCTTCCCTAACCCGAGCTTGCGCTCCGTCTCTAATGACCTCGTTGTCGACGGGACGTTAAACACTACCCACCACCACCACCACCTTGAGATGCCCGGCCGACTTTCCTTGCTGGTTAGTCTGCTGCTGCAAACTCATTTTCACTTTCTTCTCCAAAGTTTGCTCCTAGGTACAGGAATTTCTTAAGACTCTCTCTACTTATAAAAATGTCATTTATTTCAACTAATAACGTATATTTGAACTTCAGACATATTACAAATCTCACTCTTCATATAAATATATACTGCTTCGTAAGCCTCTTGTGTCTCCAAATGTTAGAAACAAACTAATTTACATACAAGAGAAATTCGCTGCCTGACTAATTTGCTTAACAAGATCAGATCTGTAGGATCACCAGTGGTACAAGGACATCCCATTACGCCCAATGCTGGGATGTTTGCCAATATCAGATGAGCCCTGGCAGTAGTGACAATATGTAAGGGAAAAAGAATTGAAGTTTGTTTTGGGGGAGGACACTCCTTAGGTAGTTTGTGCAGCAGTGTTTACCATTGTACTGCGGGTGTAATGATTAGCGTTTCTGCCTAGCAAGCAAGAAGACCTGGGTTCGAGTCCCGGCTGCTTCGATCATTATCATAGATAATAAAAAGAGATTTTAATGTCTCAGGGAAACATTTAGTTACAAGATACATAAGATAAAGTTGGCTTAAACACCATGCCCAGTCTCAACATGAACCATCAACAAGGCAAAGACAAAAGTTTTTCTCAAGAGTGCCTTCTCAGCTGTTCTCGTTATTATAACAATGGTCACTGATACAATTAGCACAGAACAACATAGAAGCTCCACGGTTCTTCCGTGCACTTTCACTAAAATTTCCACGGATCACCCGACAAATACTTGTCGTTGCCGTTCAATTACCGGGTCTACATTCTTCTCGTGACTGAATTTCAAACCTGCACATACAAACATGTGACGTGCAGTAGGTAGGATTCATAAAAGGTATAAAATACTCTATACAAAATAGAAAATTTGTACACTATGCTATCACAGTTGTTTAATTATTCACCTAATATTATATTATCCATAAATATAATACTCTATTCATTTTATTTTATCTCTATATCACTTTCTTTCTTATTCTGTGATTCTCCTAATTTTTCTTTATCTTGTAATCATATCTAGTTTTCTAAAAACTATGATTATAGGATAGTTTAAAATGTTAAGTATAGATGCAGAATAGTTTTAAGATTTTAGAGGAATTCAGTGCAGGAAAACTATATTGGAAGAAACCAAAAACAGCTTGAGATCCAATGGTCATCGCTCCACCCATTAACTCAGAATGTTAACATCCCTGGGGGAATATATGACTCCGCCCAGGTCCCGTGGATCTGATATGAACATTTCTTGTGCACTGGCAGACCAGTATTTCTCTTTAAATTGATTTTGAAAGTCTCCCCAAGAAGAAAAATTCTCAATATTCACAGTTCCCCATTCTGAGGCTTCTCCCTGAACGTAACCCACAGCAAATTCAATCTTTTTAGAGTCTTCCCAATTTTTTGGCAAAGCTTGGTTAAACCTTTTCAAGAAATGGGTTGGATGTACATCTCCATCAGGCTTAAATTTGGGGAATTGTGTGGTAAACCCTGAGTTAGCCCCCCCTTGCAGATCAGCCATCACTTCACTAGTTAATACCATACCACATTACGTTAAGTTACCCTTTTGTTTATTTTATCCTGGATAAGCTTAAATTCTTTCCACAGGTCATCTATACCTTTCCTGGTATCATTAAGTTCAGAAGATAAAATAGGAGATAGATTCTGGATGTTACTCTCTCAGTAACTTTTTGATCTATAATTGCTTCAACCTGTTCCTCCAAACTACTAATATGTATGACATCTGAGTTTGCTAATTTCTCTTTGAAGTTCCTTCCCACATTATCTGCTCGTGAATTAACACCTGTAATTTCCAATTGAATCATCAGTATTAAATTATCTTGCTTATCGATACTCTGTTTCAAAGTACTCAATCCTTGCTTTACGGCATTAAATTAACATTTCACACATTTTCAAAGGATCCTAAAAGATGAAAATTAAGCTCTTGATTCTACACTAGTACATTTGTCTTCAATTTTCAGTTCTAACCTTTTTATCAAATACTGAAAATTATCATTTTGTTTCTGGCTGAAGTTAGTAAACATTTGATTCACATGAATAGTCAAGGAACTAGTCAATTCATTCTTTAAATCTAATTTCAAATTTTCTACTTTAAGCCATCAAATTCAGTCTTTAAAGCATCCATGCCTTCGCATAGATTACTAAAATTTGTTGTTTGGGCATTTAATTGAGAATTTGATCATTCTAGTTTTTCACGTAGATTCGCTTTTTGAGTTTAGATTAAATTTACTATCTCATACCAGTCAGGCACTTCCTTACTAAGTTTCATAGCCATAGCTGGTTATTGCGTTTCCTCAACTTGTTGTACGCAAGCTTTTGATCTTGTAAGCATTTACCTAATTTTAAGTATGGTAACTACGCTAACAAAGTTCACTAAACAGTTTGTATCACATTCTCCTAAAACAATCAAGTTCTGTTTTACGCTCACCTGTCAGAGAATCTGCGTTGCATCGGTGAGCGGATGTGGAGGCAGGTCAGCACCGGTGAACAGAAACTGGTGCCAGGAGCACCGGGTGTGGGTTTCCACTTCTGTGTACCCCCTTTGTGTGTGTGAGAGCTCTACAGTCCCTTCACCAGATCTTCGTAACCGAAGTGAGTGTTCTAGGCGTATTTCTTCTTAGAGAAACACACTGGGATCTTTTCTCTATTTATCAATTCCAAATTTTGTTCCTTTAAATACTTGAGCATGTTCTGTTGTCTCTGAATAAATTCTTTGTCGTATTTGGTCTAGTTGCTATGGCAACATACAACAACCTCTTTCGTCATTTTTTGGTCTTAGAATTCTTGTTTATTCAGTCCTTTCTCACTGGATGCCAAGTTCTGTCAGCTTTGGATGATGATTTAAGTGCGAAGTAAATATACTAACTTCCACTTCCTTTACGAGATGACGTACTTGACATGCTCAGCTGACTTTCCTTGCTGATTAGCCTGCTGCTGCAAACTCGCTTTCACTTTCTTCTCCAAAGTATGCTGCTAGGAAACTTAATTTCAAGCCTGCACACACAACCATGAGATGTGCAGTAAGTAGGATTCTATCATCCTACACTCACTTCTAAAACATCATTTGTTGGAGACGGTAGAAGACTGAGTGGTTATAGAATTTACACCGAAATTCTTGAAACACTACAGACTGGTCTCTCTCAATATCAGTTTGCATATTTGCACTACTGGTCACCAAAATTTGGCGTGTTCACACCTGCACAGTTTCTTCTCTGAGTGTCATAATAGGAGGCTTTGGTCACAGTCTGAGCAGTGAGTTCATTGCAGCTGAAGATGTTGGTCAGTTGCGCTGATGAAATATTGCAGAATTATCACAATGATCCGATGTCTCACCGAAGAACCATTTTTACAACTGGTCTGTCGGGAAACCCTCAAGCATCACAATTTATAACAAATGTGGAACCAAGCCTGAAAATCTAATTTAACCAATTGCATCTCACACAAAATACATTATGGTCCGTAACACTCTACTTGAAGAATTTTTAAAATTTTCTTTCATTGTGCTTGTGTGCTTTAGCACTGCGCTTTTGTTAGTCCACTGCAAGCAATTTTAAATTTTTTTTATAGGTGTCTGCTTCATTTGTGTCCTTTTGCAGTGCTCCACATTTCACTTACATGTTCTTTTAACATCTGCACAACTCCTTGTAAACTTCTATTCTATGGAAATACTCCAGTGAGTCAGAAGGTGTGTCTGTGGTTTTTTTCTTTTGTGCTATATCCACTCAAATATCAGTTTCATTTTTGGAGAAAAAGATGTAAGACATTCCCTTATCGGTAGATGTTAGTTTATAAAGACGACGTATGCTGAAAGCTATGAACTTGAACCAAGTGGTTGGGCACCTGTTCTTGCCACTGTCTGAGGAGCAAGCGATGCTCCTGTGGCAGGTTGATAGGTAGAACCCTCAAAACATGGATCCAATAAGAGGGTTGAGAATAGACATGCTTTGGATAAATCTAAAAAAACAGGTTTTTGGGTCAATATGGAATAAGGGACAGCACGTTCTAGGTGCACCTGATCCCTCCCCACTGCAAGGGTTCACAGAGACGTGCGCTGGTGTTGTAAAGCATTTGTAGGTGAAACAGAGAGAACTGTACACGGGTGCATGAAAAAGAACAAATGTCACACACTACAGTAACATCGATTGTATAATGTTGCACCTTTAGAACTGTGGGAAAGGTATAGATATTAACAGCATGTGGATTGTCAACATAATGGCTGCTGTTGGACTCCGTGACTATTCTCTAAAGGGTAATGTCAATTAAATCCGCCACCAATCATGATTGAAAGTGATTATTTATCTGAAACACATTGTAATCTTACCCTCACACATCAGCATTGAATTTTTCCTTAGTTTATTCATTATTTTCAAAAGCTTCAAGAGGCGTAAGACAAACAAAAGAAAAACTTTTTACCTATCTTCATTTTCTCTTGTTGTTGGCTGCAGTTCTCACATATAGGAGTACAGTCTTGAGGCTGTAATTTTTTTTAACATTATGTGTTGCAGTAGACTAAATAATTGATGAAGTACTATCTGTTGCTATGATTGACTTTTATTTTATCCCATTCTTCTCTTTAACACTGACTGCACAATTTCCATTTTCAGAAAACCATCAATTACACCATTAGGGACAAAATTAAAAAAATACGTGTATTTCCATCAGAGGCATGCCAATTACTCCTTATATTCTGCACTAACTATATTTCAAAGAGTTTACAAAGCAAAAGATTTTACAAACTTTCTTGACAAAAGAAGAAAATTTACTAATTTATATCATTATTTTATAAATGAGTCTAGAAATAAATTTAATAATTAGCATTTGATCATGCAATTAATAATATGAATTTTAAGAATGCCAGGTATTTTGTAATTTCAAATACTTCTAAAAGAAGAATAATTTTAGTTGTATCGATTGTAACAAATTTTAGCATGAAATATTTGCAAAAGTAAGTGACAAGAATTGAATATGCTAATGTACTTATGTGTGGATTGAGTATCCAAATGGTAATTACATTTTTTATCTGGGGACTTGCCATCAATCTGTGGTGGTTTCCGGTGATTGAGGGTGGCAGCATGGTACTGGTGTGCAAGACTCTCGCTCCCCCTTGTTGTTGAACTTACTTCGAGTTGCTTCGCCGATCTTCTTTCAGGATAGCCAGCTGCGATATTCGACCCAGCTTCTTCTCTGAAGAATTGATGTTACTCTGGAGGAATTTTCTGTACTTTTAAATAACTCGGTACACTCGAGAATACCTTGAACTCAGTCTCACTGTATTTTCATAACACAAAACAGTTTTCATACCCTGAAACATTTCTCGTAAGCTCAACAACTTCTGGTTTGACAGAAGCTATTACAATCATCTTTCTATAAATACAGTATATAAATCTCTCCATGTTTAACAAGACAACTGGACTGACTTTATGACAGTAAGTGAAAGAAAGAACGAATAAAGTCTCTTCTTTTCTTTCAACATGCTTCAGATGTTCACAACAATAATTTTTCACGTCACACAGAGTACGATGTGTTTATTCCTTGGGGCCTTGTTACTTCTTAGGTGGGCTTGGCGAATACCTGCTCGCATCGATCACCCGTCCGATACACGTCTGTCCTGCATACACATAATTGTGGGGCAGTAGACGTAGTTCTACTTTACCACACTTATCCCTAAAATAATGTGTGTTTGAGATGGTGGAATTACGAGTGTCTCTAGAATTTTCCCAGAAATTCTCGAGGCACTACGCATCTTGGATGGCAAAAGAAAAATAAAAAATGTCTGAACTTTTGTTTCAACTCTCAGCTTCTACTCATCATTATCATCCTCCTCCTCCTCTTCTTCTCTCTCTCTCTTCACCACTCACCCCTCTGGAGGGGGTGAGAAAGGGAAGGGATAGTAGTTTATAGGTGGGGGGAAAAGAGGAGCACTGTCTGGCAGTGTGTGCAGGAACTAGAATGCCATCAGGCAGGTTGTGGAGCAGGGAGGTGGGAAAAAACAGAGTGAAAAAGGAGAGGAACGGGGAAACATGGATGGGTGCATTGGCAGAAGGTACCAAACAAAAATTGTAGGAGACGGGAATGAGGAGATGATAGGACAGATGGGGTGGAAACTGTTGGAGGGGGGTGAGGACAGCATGTTACCATAGATTTAGGCCGGCATAATTACGGGCACGGAGAATGTGTTTTAAGTATAATGCTTATCTGCACAGTTCTGAATAGCTGGTGATGGAGGAGAGGATACAGATGGTGTAGATAGTGAAGCAGCCATTGAAATCAAGGATATTATTTTCAGATGTATGTTATGCCACAGAAAGGTCTACTTTGCTCTTGGCCAAAGCTTGGCAGCAGCTGTATGTTCTGGTGGACAGTTGGTTGGTTGTCATACCAAAATAAAAAGCTGTGCAATGACTGCAGCAGAGATGCTAAATTATGATGTTGTTTTCACATGTGGCCCGGCCCCTAATGGGGTAATATACACATGTAGCAGGACTGGAATAGGAAGTGGATTGGATTGGTGGATTGGGCAGGTATTGCACTTACGTCTTCGACAGGGATATGATCTTTGTGGCAAGGGGTTGGGATTGGAGTGGCATAGGGGTGGACTAGGATGTTGTGGAGGTTGGGTGGATGATGGAACACTACACAGCATGTTGGGCAGCAACAACAGGTGAGGAAAAGACACTGCCTAAAAATAACGTTGGCGACCAGGGCAGGTAACTGGAACACAAGGCAGAAAATTCCGCTGGTGGTCTATAATTGTAGTGAACCAACATAGTCAATTGCACCGCTTGGCGGCTAAATTTCAGCAATAGAAACACTCTGTCTTGCTCACAGAAAAATCAGCGAACTACCAAAACAAACCACCACAATGTGGATGGACGTAGCTGGAGTAGTTGATACCACTACTCAACTTTGACGTCCTGGGTTGATGAACCACAAAGCTCATAGAGATCGGACAGCTCCACACGTGCTCTGACACTGCACAGGAACTGGGAGCGGACCCAGCTGACTGCACCACGCGGAGATAACTTCCCTGGTCCGCAGCAACTCTCTCAGGCCGACAACACGGGTAATAGTCAGTGGAAATAACGCCAAGTACACACACACACACACACACACGTCGAGAGTAGACATGCGCGCGCGCACCCACACACACACACACACACACACACACACACACACACACACACACCTGATGAATGATTAGCAAGCCAAAACTCGTCGTCCGGTAGGATGACTGACTGACAATCCACCAAGACCGTGGCCCGGCTCAAGTGATGCATTGATTGCCAAGCCAAAACTCGTCGTCCAGTAGGATGCCTGACCGACAATCCACCAAGACCGTGGCCCGGCTCAAGTGATGCATGGCGGCCATGGTCGGGCGAGCCATGTTGGCGCAGACCTCACTGCTCCAATCTGACTGCACAAGTGCCACATTGCAACTCTCCGACTGGCAGGTCCGGACTGCCCTCCAGACGCGTTCCAACTGACTGGCAGCCCTAACTCATGGCGACTTGAACTCGCTATCCATACGACCGGGAAGTAATAGCAGTCCAGCAAAGATACTACGAGAGGAGATATATCGATGTGCGCTGCTAATGTGGCTCACGGTCAGGCAAAGCAACAACTCAGTGACAGTAGTAATTTAATTAACGTAGTGAGTTGGAAGTAATTTAAAAACAGGGTGTAAAATACATGACGGTGGGAACACGAGCCACGCACGGTTCAGTTACGACTGAAACTTCTTTGGAGCTTAGGGTTTTGATGGAAAGGTTAACAACAGTGTTATGGAAATGTTTCGGCTGTGGATTTGGTATGGAGTCTTTGGGGATGTGTTATTTTGGAAACTTAGCTAAGCAGGGTTTAGATGCTATTAGGGGTGTATGAGGAGGAACACCGTAGGTTGGAGGTTGGAAAGTGGTTCACTGAGGTAGCAGTAGGATGACAGCAGGTTGGATAATTATGGAAGTGCTGTCTGGAAAGCTCCTCCTGGTGCTGGAGAGTGAGGGATGTATTCAGATGCTTGTATTTTCTTTCTTATATTAGATGTGTATTGAAATCTTGCTGCATAACCACCTGATGACTGGCATAAAAAAATAACTAAAATTAATGCAGATAGTCATTTGTTCCTAAAAAGATATTTAGGATGTGCATAGAGTGTAAGATGTTTATGGGACAATCCTAAACTCAATTTCAGTATAATGTTGAAAGTAAATTTTTATCAGAATAATTTTCAGCATAAAAGCAATGTGAGACCTGAGTTGGACAGTTTTACCTTGAACATGACAGTGGTCGTCAACGATATCACCCTGCTCCAATCCCAGAAGTTATCATATGAACATATTACCAACAGCCCGGGACAAGTCACTATCATTTCATGCCATTTACTGTAGTTTTTGTTTACAGGAAGAAAATATGTCTTGGCATCCAGGGGATACAATAGGAGTAATTCCACAAAATCCAGTGGAGGAAGTAGAGGAGCTGTTGGAATTGTTGGGTGTTAGAGACAAAGCAAATATCCCAGCAAAAATATTTGTTAGAACTGACTCTCTGGAAAAGAATTTTGTTGTACCACCATATTTACCATCAGTTTCAACACTGAAACACATTTTCTGTACATGTTTAGATATACGAAGCCTACCCAAAAAGGTAAGTTAAACAGTTCTTTAAAATTTACGTTCACTCACATAATGCATATGCACATTATAACTTTATTGTCTTATAATCCCTCCCCCTCCCCTTTTCTCCTTTTCTCTCTCTGTATTTCTGTTTGTCCCAAAATGAGTTCTAAGAAGAACTGTGGTCTAGTGGTGGGGTCTTTGATTAGTAATCAAAACATCCTTGATCCTGGGTTTGAACCCCATCACCACTTAAACTGTGAATAAAAATCATCAGTCATCCCATTCAGCTGATGGCCTTGGCTAAGAGGATGGAGAAGTGGACAGAGGTTCAGGGCACCCTTGCCTGTGGAGTGGGAAACTGAGGGCAGAAGACTCAGACGATCAGCAGAATCAGAAGGCAATGGAAATGACAGCATTAAAAACACATAATGTGTGTCCATGTATGTGATCTGTAATTCAGGAAGTGTCATGATGATCTCTCAATTGGCAAAAGATTCTGGACTAGTCTCCCATTCCAGTCTCCAGGAGGTGACTGTGAGAAAAAGATTGAATAACCAATGAAAGGACAACGTTCTACAAGTTGTGGGATGTGGAATGTCAGAAATTTGAAGGTGATAGGAAACTAGAAAATCTGCAAAGGGAGATGTTAAGGCTCAGTCTAGATATAGTAGGGGTCAATGAAGTGGAACAGAAAGAAGACAAGGAATTCTGGTCAGACGAATATAGGGTAATATCAAAAGCAGCAGAAAAAGATATAATGAGAGTAGAATTCATTATGAATGGGACGATAGTACAGAGAGTGAGTTACAGTGAAAAATTCAGTGATAGGGTTGTTCTCATCAGTATCAACAGCAAACAATCACCGACAATGATATTCCAAGTATGCATTCTGTCATAGCAAGCTGAAGATGATGAGAGAGAGAAAGTATGTGAGGGAGACGAGAATATAATAGTCGTTGGGGGACTGGAATGCGGTTGTAGGGGAAGGAGTAGAAGGACGGGTTATGGGAGGATATGGGTTTGGTGCTAGGAAATGAGAGAGGAGAAAGCCTAATTGAGTTCTGCATAAAATTTCAGCTAGTAATAGTGAATATTCTGTTCAAGAATCACAAGAAGAGGAGGTGTACATGGAAAAGGCCAGGAGATATGGGAAGATTTCAGTTGGATTACAATCCTGGCCAGGCAGAGATTTCAAAATCAGATACTGGGTTTTTCAGGTGTGCACAGGATCAGATATGGACTCAGATTACAATTTAATATTGATGAAGAGTAACCTGAAGTTTGAGACTAATTAGGAAGAATCAAGGCGCAAAGAAGTAGGATAAGGAACTACTAAGGAGTGAAGAGGTATGCTTGAAATTCTCTAAAGCTATAGACACTGTGATAGGCAATAGCTCAGCAGGCAGTTTAGTTGAAGAGGAATTGAATTCTCTATATTATGTCAAACACAGAAGTTGGAAAGAACAACGTAAGTATAATTAAGGTAACTGCAAACCAACCATGGGTAACAGAAAAAATACTTCAGTTCATCAATAAGAGAAGGAAGTACAAAAATGTTCAGAGTAATTCAGGAATACAGAAGAAATAAAAGTCTTTTAAGAATGAATAAACCAGAATTGCAGAGAAGCTAAAGCAAAATGGTTGCATGAAAAATGTGAAGAAATCAAAAAATAAATGACAGTTAGGACTGGCTCAGCATGTAGAAAAGTCAAAACAGTCTTTGGTGAAGTTAAAGCAAGGGTGGTGACATTAAGAGTGCAAGGGGAACTCCACTGCTAAATGCAGAGGAGAGAGCAGATAGGCGGAAAGAGTATGTTGAAGGCCATATAAGGGGGAAGACTTGTCTGATGACATGATAGAAGAAGAAGAAGCAGGAGTAGATATAGAATAGATGGGGGATGTGGTATTAGAATCAGAATTTTAAAGAGCCTTGGAAGACTTATGATGATGTTAGGAGGCAGAAGGGATGGATAACATTCCATAAGAATTTCTAAAATCATTGGGTAAGCGGCAACAAAATGACTATTCACATTGGTGTGTAGAATGTGTGAATCTATTGATATACTATCAGACTTTTTGGAAAACATCATCCACACAGTTCGTGCAACAGCTGACAAGTGCGAGAATTCTCACTGTCAGCTTAATAGCTGATGCATTCAAGCTGCTGACAATAATAATAATAAACTAATATACAGAACAATGGAAAAGAGACTTGAGGGTGTGTTAGATGACCATCAGTTTGGATCTAGTAAAGGTAAAGGCACAAGAGACGCAATTCTGACATTGTGATTGATAATGACCTGGAAAAAGTGTTTGAGATGTCAAGTTCTGCAAGATGTTTGAAATTCTGAGAAAAATAGGGATAAGATATAGAGAAAGATGAGTAATATACAATATGAACAAAAGTGGAAGACCAAGAACAAAGTGCTCAGATTAAAAAGAATGTAAGATGGGGATGAAGTCTTACACACTCTACTGTTCAAACTATACATTGAAGAAGCAGTGACAGAAATAAATGAAAGGTAGTGACAGAAATAAATGAAAGGTTCGAGACTGGGATTAAAAGCCAAAGTGAAAGGATATCGTTGTTAATATTGGCTGATGATATTGCTGTCCTCAGTGAAAGTGAAGAAGAATAAATTACAGAATCTGTTGAATAGAATGAACAGTCCAATGGGTACAGAATATGGACTGAAAGTAAACAGAAGAAAGACGAAAAGTAATGAGAATTAGCAGAAATGAGAACAGTAAGAAACATAACATTAGGATTGGTGATCACAAAGTAGATGAATTTAAGGAATTCTGCTACCTAGGTGGCAAAGTAACCCATGATGGATGGAACGAGGAGGACATAACAAGCAGACTAGCCATGGCATAAAGGGCATTCCGGGCCAAGAGAAGTGTACTAGTATCAAACATAGGCCTTGGTTTGCTGAAGAAATTTCTAAGAATGTACATTTGGAGCACAGCATTATATGATAGTGAAACATGGACTGTGGGAAAACAGGAACAGAAGAGAATCAAAGCATTTGAGATGTGGTGCTGCAGAAGAATGCTGAAGATTAGGTGCACTGATAAGGTATGCAATGAGGAGGTTCTCTGCAAAATCAGTGAGGAAAAGAAGGTATGGAAAACACTGAAAAGAAGAAGGGATAGGGTGGTACTAAAGAGAGCTGTAGAGGGTTAAACTTGTGGAGGAAGACAGAGATTGCAATACATCCAACAAATAATTGTGGACATAGGTTGCAAGTGCTTCTCTGAGATGAAGAGGTTGGCAGTGGATAGGAATTGAATAACCACTTTTGCTATTTTACTCAGAAAGTAATTGTTTTGAGCTCCATATTGTGCAGGAAATTTTGTTTCCTTTGTGCATGTTATGAGAGCAACAGTGGATGCAACGTGTCTGCAAGGCATGGGTGATGGGCACCTGGATCCTGCGCATGGTGACAGCTGTTCATTGGGAAAGTTGTTCCGTGAGAATGCCATCCCACCTTGGAGATTCACTGTGGACCACAGAACCTTGCTGTCCAAGACAGTGGTCACGAGTCATTTGACGGAACCTCATAGAAGATGGACAGAGCTACATAAGAAAGGCCTACTTTTCTTGTAAGCATTATTAAAGCTCTGGTTTCGTAAAATCTAACGTTGTTGTTGTTGTTGTTGTTGTTGTTGTTGCTGTTGCTGTTGCCTTCAGTCCTGAGACTGGTTTGATGCAGCTCTCCATGCTACTCGATCCTGTGCCAGCTTCTTCATCTCCCAGAACCCACTGCAACCCACATCCTTCTGAATCTGCTTAGTGTAGTCATCTCTTGGACTCCCTCTACGATTTTTACCCTTTACGCTGCCCTCCAATACTAAATTGGTGATCCCTTGATGCCTCAGAACATGTCCTACCAACCAATTCCTTCTTCTGGTCAAGTTGTACCACAAACTTCTCTTCTCCCCAGTCCTATTCAATACTTCCTCATTAGTTATGTGATCTACCCATCTAATCTTCAGCATTCTTCTGTAGCACCACATTTCGAAAGCTTCTATTCTCTTCTTGTCTAAACTATTTATCGTCCATGTTTCACTTCCATACATGGCTACACTCCATACAAATACTTTCAGAAATGACTTCCTGACACTTAATTCTATACTTCATGTTAACAAATTTGTCTTCTTCAGAAACGCTTTCCTTGCCATTGCCAGTCTACATTTTATATCCTCTCTACTTCGACCATCATCAGTTATTTTGCTCCCCAAATAGCAAAACTCCTTTACTACTTTAAGTGTCTCATTTCCTAATCTAATTCCCTCAGCATCACCCGACTTAATTTGACTACATTCCATTATCCTCGTTTTTCCTTTGTTGATGTTCATCTTATATCCTCGTTTCAAGACACTGTCCATTCCATTCAACTGCTCTTCCAAGTCCTTTGCTGTCTCTGACAGAATTACGATGTCATCGGCGAACCTCAAAGTTTTTATTTCTTCTCCATGGATTTTAATACCTACTCGAAATTTTTCTTTTGTTTCCTTTACTGCTTGCTCAATATGCAGATTGATATGGAATGTAATAACTGATGTAAAATACATGCACAATAAAGAAGCAGCAAGTGAATTTATATTGTAGTGACTAGTGTTTGAGTTTTCCAGCTGGCGTGGACTTGGCATCTTCAAGGACGGAGTCTACTGCCTCAAGATAGAGCAACACGGTCCAGTCAAAACGGTTAATAGAGATAAGAAACAGCATATTACATTCCAACCTTTCATTATTCATAAGATCAAAACTTCAGTGTCTCAAGTCTTGACACCAGAGACACATTCCTCACGTGACAGTTGCACTTTGATCTTAACTTTGGCCATGTTGATAGAAAACAATCATTATATGAGTAAAGCAGCTATTGTGCCATCAAACTGTGAAGAAAACATTGAGATGTCTTGCCGAGCTGATATTGGTCCGTATGTCTAGTATTTTTTCTTGTGATGCTATGCAAATGCAATCAGTCAGTGATGTGAGGGACAGTTGCGGCCCGACTCATAAATATATGAGGAGGGAAAAACAGACATCCCTCAAGGGCTCCTTAATTAATTGACAAAGGAAGTCTCTTGAGAGGAAGAAATTAACACTTGTTTTACAATTTTTTCCTAAAAAAGAGAATTGTGTAACTGTATGTGTGTTTCCAAGTGACATTTTGAATAGAAACCTCAAATATACATTGTTGAAGTGCATTAGGCACATTGTGGATAATGCAGTTACACTGTTTTAAAGTTTGCATCAGTCTTCGAACAGTACGAGGCTCAAATACATCATTCTGTGGAATGTGTTCATGTAGAGCTCAGATATTTTGCAGGAGAGGGAAGTGTCTGCATGTGTGCTTGTCTGTCATGTCACCTCTCAGTCTGTTACTCGAGATGCAACATGAATTGCACCCGATTGCTTCAGGTAAGAAACTGCTTTGACATTTGTCAGCAGTCGCTATTCCAGAGATTTCTAATATTTCACTAAAGGCTCATAGGGTAAAATGTACTTTAAAGAGGATACAGTAAGACTAAAGAAAGCTGCAGTTCTACAGTGGACTGCTGCTCAGTTGTGGACTGCTACAGTTGCTAGCAAAGTGAAATACTGCACATAGGAGAAATCGGTGTATCTAAAAGAACATTGTCTTGTTTTCCATCCAAATAGAAGGCACTGCTGTCAACTGCTGTCAGTTCCCAAATATTAAGCGATTCCTGCCCTTTGCTGCATCCTGCGGACTCATTTATGAAGTTGACAATTCAGGTATTTATTCACTGCTCGCTTTGGATAGGGAAAATAGGGCATTCTGCGACTGCGCTGTTAATTTCCCCTTTTGTCTGGTACTGTGAGCGTCTAGCCATTATCAACTCTTTTTACCACATTCCCATTGTGCTCACCAATGGCATTTAAATTGACAGTGTGATAGTAAATAGTACACATAGGCAACAGTGTACTTTGATGCCTGTATGCAGTGAGCCATTTTCCCAGTTTGAGGTAGCACCCTGCCTGGCAATGTATACAGCTAGAATCTACCAGCTTTAGCACTAGTGGTCCACGGCACTTTAGCACTAGTGGTCCACGGCACAGTATTTGGGCAATTATTCTCCAGAGAGATGGAAAAGGATCAGACACCTCTTTCTGTACGCATCTAGGTACAGACTGAGGAAGAGGGAATTTATTCACAGATCTTTTTGTCTTTTTTTTTTAAAGGAAACTGTAATTGTGTAAAATTTCTGTTAGTGAGCAACCCAAAGCCTTTAATCAAACGGTGCAGTCAGAAAGCCATTTTACCTGTGAAGATGTGAAAATGGTAGCCATTATTTTAGGAAGTGATTACCAAATTTGGCACAGGCTGAGAAGAAAAAATTCATCACAAATGTGTCATCCCTATACCATCTGAAAATGGACTCATACCCACTTGTAATATCGAATTTGTGTCTCGGTGATGAACTGGTCCACCCATTTCAAATGTTCCCAGCTGCTACCACCCGAGTAGTGCACTTCTCTGAGCAGCCAAACGGCAGCTGAGGTCACTCGGGATGTGTCCAGTCGACCAAACCGTCGCTCAAAGTGGCAAGGCCTTTGTGAGAAAGCACACCTCTCTGTTCCCACGTCACAGTGTTCCACTCTTGTGAGCCACCCTCAACTACTGCATATAAAATCAATGAACTTTTCTGTTATTAACACTTCATTTTAATCATATTTATTTTATCAAACAATGGACACCCCACATAGGAATACCAACAATGTAGGAAAAGACAGATTGCTGCTTACTATAAAGAAGGTACGCCAAGTTGCAGACAGGCACAACTAAAGACACTCACATATAGCTTTCAACCATAGCCTTTGTCAGTAAAAAACACACACACACACACACACACACACACACACACACACACACACACACACACACACACAAAAACGCGCGTGTGCGTGCCCCCCCCCCCCCCCCCCCCCCCCTACACGTTAACTCCAACATCACTTCTGCAGGTTGCAGATGCATTAAAGATGAACATCTTAATAAAATTTACTTACAGTCTTACCTTCCATTGTGTATAACTACTAAAATAAACAACAGCCTTAGTTGTGATTGACTACAGGATTAAAAATGTGACAGAGTGCCTCATTCTTACTACTTCTCTTTATACATTATAATCACACAAAATAGGTTCCTATTACAGTTAAATTACCCAGTTACACACTTATCACATTGATCTGGCCTCACCGTTCGTTTTATTTGACCCGACAGGTCCTGCTCAGAGTGTTGGCAGAGCACGTCTCCCTGCCAGAGGAACGCCTCCGGCTGGAGCAGCTGTGCAGCCGGCAGGGTACGCGCGACTACGACGCCTGCATCGCGGGGACGGGGGCCACCGTGGTGACACTACTTCGTGCGTTTCCGTCGTGTCGGCCCCCAGTCACCCGTGTCCTCCAGCTCCTGCCGCGCCTCACTCCGAGACCATACTCGCTCGCCTGCTTGGAGGCTCCCCCACGTGTGGTGTTCAGTGTCATTCCTCACGGCCTGTGCACCAACTGGCTGAGAAGTCGACTAGAAATATTTTGTGACCTGAGTAAAAGGCTCTCGGCTGTGAAACTCGAAGACAGTGTGGAACAGGATGTTCGGGTAAATAATTCTGAATAAAATCTGTGATTGTGTTATATCTGTTCACATTGTCACAGGTAAACTAGAGTCGAAACATAAAATCTGTTTTTTTACCTCACAAACTATTATCTACTTCCTCCAATTGGCATTCTGTTTAGTGGACCTTAAATTCTTAGCAGCTAAATGATGAATATGTCTTAACTTCCCAAGATGTGACTCTCATCTACTGCTTTGGAAAATACCGCCAGAATTCCATCCCTTTCCAGTGTTTGTGCGTATAATGTCACTTGTTCACACAGTGTCTGACATCTGTGAAATGATGATAATATTTTCATACAACAAACTGGAATTGTTGGTGGAAAATAATATCCATCATTTCTATAGTACAAAAAGCTTCTAATTTGTCCGTTAAAACTACATGCTGAATACTCCCTAAATTACAGAAAAAATCTTCAACAGACCAAAACATAAGGACATTCTGGACACTAAGTCATGTTACTGGAAAAATAGTACACTATACTCTGATATAGATATAGTGTTACTCGGTGGAAGTGTTCATGACAGGTGAATTGATAATTTGAGCACGGTGTCATTGGTAATTAATAGCCTTACATAAGTATATTTAGGAAAAAAATAAAGTTTCACACTAGTGAATTATGTTGCTAATTTCTGATGAGTCTCGTGTTCCCTTTTCAGGTAAGTAATTAGTGTGTGTTTCGAGATGGGTAGATCATTATTCACAGTTGGTCTCCACAGTATGAAGAGTGTTAGTCTAACCTTGGGTGCTGTTGCACCTTTTGTTCAGATAACATCCAAATTATAGTACACAGGCAGAAGAGTACGAGAGATATAACAACATTTATTCCCATCTGTTTGTGTGTATGTGTTTATCTTGATTACAGTGTAAAAAAGCTCTCTCGAGGCCAACATACACGTGCCTAGTCTTATCGCTCAGAACTGAAAATGGGGTGGCTGGGGGCACATTACAGAGAATGGGAGGTCAGATGTAAAAAAAATCGTGTATACTGTGCCAGTCTCAGTCCAGAGATGATGAAAAGTTTGGGTTAAGAGCAACAGAAATGAAACAAAAAATCATAGGAGACTATCAGGGGCCTAGTAGCATGGGTGGGGGAATCCGAGTAGCCAGAGCTGTGTAGCAAACACCTGTGCCGCAGAACATATTCTGTTCAGCAACTGTATACTGGGTGTCCCAATGCAGATAGTTCCTGTATGTCCATTGTTACTCTCATGCAGTTTTGTGGCAGTCATACCCATATAAAAATCTCTACAGTGGCCACGAGGTAGTTTGCCACACTCTCCTGTTAGAATTCTGATCTCCTTCAAGCATTAGTTTCCCCAAATCTCTCCCTTTGTTGTTGCACAAAGAGCATTGCCTATTATTGTATCGGTATACATATAGCTTACCATTATGCATATAACTCAAATGATTTCATTTCTGTTTTCTCTGTGTCCATTTTGCCCCCATTACAAAACAATACTAATGCATTTAACAACAGTTAGCTCAACTCCTCTGTCTCTGTATCGCAACAGTTACAATGCTAAGTGGTCAGCATGACGGAATGTCATGCCCAACGGCCTGGGTTCGATTCCTGGCTGCGTCGGAGATTTTCTCTGCTCAGGGACTAGGTGTTGTGTTGTCCTTATCATCCCCATCAACACGCTAGTCACCTAAGCTGTGTCAACTTGAAAGGCTTGCACCAGGCGAACGGTCTATCCGACGGGAGGCCCAAGCCACACGACATTTATTTATTGAAAGAAATTCTGAAGGATGTTTTTCAACACGCACCATTAAATGTTGTGCTCACTCCAAATGAGGAACGGAAAGCATCTGCAAAAATTATCCGAAATCTGTTGCTATGAAAAGTTTATAGAACCTATGTAAACAACAACACCAAACTTGGCCAATACTTTTTACAGAAACATTGACAGGCTCTACACCCCTGCAGTTTCTGGTGCAAACCTATATTCAAAAGACAAACTGGCTGTTGGCTTCTGTCTCAGGTTCTTCAGCCTATGTTTCTTTGAGCATCAAACAAACATCGATCGAAGAACACGTGATGGAAGCTAACAGGCAGTCTGTCAATAAGTGGCCACAAAAGGCTTAACAATTTTGTATAATTGAAAGATTCTGCTGTTGTTAATATAGCAAAAAGATTCCATAATTTGAGTTCAACTTCTACTCTGTGAAGAGCTTAAATACAATGAATTTGGAAGACCTGCTTTATCTGCAATTTGGGCACCTGTCAATAGTGTGGAAGTAGCGAGGTACTTCTCAATATACCATTTAGTTCTAAGTGACAGAGAGAGATCAGTGAAGCCAGACACTATTGAAACAGCTTCAGTGATTGCATTGAATAGATAAACATTTATGTATAGGCCTACATGAATGAGAACTAATGTTATGGTATTGTGTTAAAAAAGATGATGATGATGATGATGATGATAATAATTATGTTGTTGTTGTTATCGTCTTCAGTCCTGAGACTGGTTTGATGCAGCTACTCTATCCTGAACAAGCTTCTTCATCTCCCAGTACCTACTGCAACCTACATCCTTCTGATTCTTTTTAGTGTATTCATCTCTTGGTCTCCCTCTATGATTTTTACCCTCCACGCTGCCCTCCAATACCAAATTCGTGATCCCTTGATGCCTCAGAACATGTCCTACCAACCGATCCCTTCTTCTGGTCAAGTTGTGCCACAAACTTCTCTTCTCCCCAATCCTACTCAATACTTCCTCATTAGTTATGTGATCTACCCATCTGATCTTCAGTATTCTTCTGTAGCACCACATTTCAAAAGCTTCTATTCTCTTCTTGTCCAAACTATTTATCGTCCATGTTTCACTTCCATACATGGCTACACTTCATACAAATACTTTCGGAAATGACTTCCTCACCCTTAAATCAATACTCGATGTTAACAAATTTCTCTTCTTCAGAAACGCTTTCCTTGCCATTGCCAGTCTACATTTTATATTCTCTCTTCTTCAACCATCATTATTTTGCTCCCCAAATAGCAAAGCTCCTTTACTACTTTAAGTGTCTCATTTCCTAATCTAATTCCCTCAGCATCACCTGAATTAATTCGACTACATTCCATTATCCTCGTTTTGCTTTTGTTGATGTTCATCTTATATCCTCCTTTCAAGGCACTGTCCATTCCATTCAACAGCTCTTTCAAGTCCTTTGCTGTGTCTGACAGAATTACAATGTCATCGCCGAACCTCAAAATTTTTATTTCTTCTCCATGGACTTTAATACCTACTCCAAAATTTTCTTTTGTTCCTTTATTGCTTGCTCAATATACAGATTGAATAACATCGGGGAGAGGCTACAACACTGTCCCACTCCCTTCCCAATCACTGCTTCCCTTTCATGCCCCTCGACTCTTATGACTGCCATCTGGTTTCTGTGCAAATTGTAAATAGCTTTTCGCTCCCTGTATTTTACCCCTGCCACCTTTAGAATTTGAAAGAGAGTATTCCAGTCAACATTGTCAAAAGCTTTTTCCAAGTCTACAAATGCAAGAACGTAGGTTTGCCTTTCCTTAATCTTTCTTCTAAGATAAGTCGTAGGGCCAGTAGTGCCTCACGTGTTCCAGTATTTCTACGGAATCCAAACTTATCTTCCCCGAGGTCAGCTTCTACTAGTTTTTTCCGTTCGTCTGTAAAGAATTCGTGTTAGTATTTTGCAGCTGAGGCTTATTAAACTGATTGTTCGGTAATTGTCACATCTGCCAACACCTGTTTTCTTTGGGATTGGAATTATTATATTCTTCTTGAAATCTGAGGGTATTTCGCCTGTTTCATACATCTTGCTCACCAGATGGTAGAGTTGTGTCAGGACTGGCTCTCCCAAGGCCATCAGTAGTTCCAATGGAATGTTGTCTACTCTGGGGGCCTTGTTTCAACTCAGGTCTTTCAGTGCTCTGTCAAACTCTTCACGCAGTATCCTATCTCCCATTTCATCTTCATCCTCTTCCATTTCCATAATATTGTCCTCAAGTACATCACCCTTGTATAGACCCTCTATATACTCCGTCCACCTTTCTGCTTTCCCTTCTTTGCTTAGAACTGGGTTTCCATCTGAGCTCTTGATATTCACACAAGTGGTTCTCTTTTTTCCAAAGGTCTCTAATTTTCCTGCAGGCTGTATCTATCTTACCCCTAGTGATATATGCCTCTACATCCTTACCTTTGTCCTCTAGCCATCCCTGCTTAGCCATTTTACACTTCCTGTCGATCTCATTTTTGAGACGTTTGTATTCCTTTTTGCCTGCTTCATTTACTGCATTTTTATATTTTCTCCTTTCATCAATTAAATTCAATATTTCTTCTGTTACCCAAGGATTTCTACTAGCCCTTGTCTTTTTACCCACTTGATCCTCTGCTGCCTTCACTATTTCATTCCTCAAAGCTACCCATTCTTCTTCTACTGTATTTCTTTACCCCATTCCTGTCAATTGTTCCCTTATGCTCTCCCTGAAACCCTGTACAACCTCTAGTTCTTTCAGTTTATCCAGGTCCCATCTCCTTAAATTTCCACCTTTTTGCAGTTTCTTCAGTTTTAATATACAGTTCATAACCAATAGATTGTGGTCAGACTCCACTTCTGCCACTGGAAATGTGTTACAATTTAAAACCTGGTTCCTAAATCTCTGTCTCACCATTATATAATCTATCTGATACCTTTTAGTATCTCCAGGGTTCTTCCATGTATACAACCTTCTTTCATGATTCTTGACCAAGTGTTAGCTATGATTAAGTAATAATAATAATAATAATAATAATAATAATAATAATAACCCTATTAATACTGAAAAAGAAAAAAAATACTTTGTATGTACGCGTTTGGGATATATATACACTCATGAAGAACCGAAATGCTAAATTGAAATATTAAAATTCTAAACTTTCAAATTTTGTTTGCTAATTTCACATAGCTCTAATCATAACATCCTTTGTGATGAATAGTGGCCTGGATAACAATGGTGTTTAGTTTCAATATGGGGTAATAATTCTGTGTGATTTACAACTGTCTACCATATATTTATTGTTTTCCTGGTGCATGCTTGTGTTTGCTGTATGCCTCGCCAAAATGTTTTGTGATAAAAATAAATGACACGCACCTTACAGTTATACCACTAAATTATGCATTTATCAAATTTCCCAAGTTGTCACTACAGTTTTGCAAAGTATGTAGTATATCCATATTTCTTGTCTTCAATATGTCCTCCTTCCAGTAGTGTGTGTGTGTGTGTGTGTGTGTGTGTGTGTGTGTGTGTGTGTGTGTGTGTGTGTGTGTGGGGGGGGGGGGGGGGGGGGGGGAGTATTCAAAATCGTAATTACTCTTTAATGTTGTGAAAGTAACAGCTGTATTCTTTATTAGATTCCAGTGTATTTTAGGAGGGCGAGCAATTTTCGCATGCCTCATTGTCATGAGAAACCACTGATACTTATTGGTCCTGGAACTGGAATTGCTCCATTTATTGGTAGGTTGAATATGTTTAATTCATCTTTAAATTTTTTTGATCTTTTATACAACTAAAAAAAAATCATTTTTCCTTATTTATTTTCACAGGGTTTCTCCAACAAAGAGAAACTGAACAATTAAAGTTTCAAAATAAGAAACTCGGCACAATCTGGCTATTTTTTGGTTGTCGCTATTCTTCACGAGATTTTATTTATAGGTATGTGCAAATAAAAAAGTCTAGAGTTTCTAGCGCAGTTTAAAGGCCAAGAGGAGCATATTTATTAATTCTCTGTTTTAAACTTTCAGGTCAGTACTTCAGCAGTTTGTGAAGAAACAGATCCTGTCACGCTTATTTGTTTCGTTTTCCCGTGAATGTGATGAAACTAGTCCAAAATATGTTCAGGTAAATGCAGATGTTCTCTCAGCCGAAAACCTTGCTGCTGCTGTACTTCTAAGTTTGCACCACAAATGATAAATGGCTTTCTGATGTACCTCAATGAAGAATAGCATTTATTTTAACATCACATCTCACATAAGAGAAGCTCCTACTTGCAGTTGTCATAAATTAAATAGCTACAACAGAGACAAGAAGCCTGAAAGCCACAAAGACTCAACACAAGTCTTGCTGGACTGCTGAGTGGATATGAGGACGTGATGAAGAACCTCTTGTAAATCTCTGCCGGCTACAAACCTTTTTTTATTTTTTTATTAATTTCAGGGGCAGAGGAACAAGGTGAAGAATAATAGGGGTCAGTCTTTTAGCTTTAGAGGCCTTTATTTTCAGTTGAATTGGAAATGATTTTCTCTATTTCCCTCCTTGAGCACACATTGATACCAGTAAAGTTAATACCCCATCCCATCCCCCATCACTTAAGACAAGTATATAACTCTACTATACATTTGTTTATGACTATATTTGGACCTGTTTTGACTTTTGCATTGTCTGACCAATCTTCCACTATTACACAACAATACAAGGAAAAGATAGATTGGCACTCAGTCAGGGTGTATATGACCCAGGACAACTGGGAGCTCTGGGAAAAACTGGGAAAAACCCAGTAATTTTTTATAATTCCGGGAATTTTTCAGTTAAATTTTTGTAGTTTTGGCTGGTAAGAACCGATATTCTAACAAAGGATATTACTGTATCCTGCTACAGCAGAATAATACTGCAGCAATAAAACATGAACAAGAGAAAAAAAAACGAAAATAAAACTTCAGTTGCAAAGGAAATGCACCACTACAAAACACAGTGCTCACACAAGCGTCTGCCAACAGCAAAATGTGTCGACGACTTTGGGAAGACTGTGGCAATGCTTCATAACAACAAATTGCCGCCGATTAGCATGACGTCATAACTATTTACATTAAATTCATTTCTAGCATTTGCGAGTGGGCTCATGCGCATGCATGATTGAATCATGTATGAGTAGTACCTTCTCCCGCTTCTCGCTACAAGTTTGTAGCTGTTAGCTTTACAAGCAGTAGCAGCAAGTAGCCAGAGGTTACATGGAAAATTTTACTGGCACGGCCAAGCTGCCAGATTCATGCATGCACAGCAGGCCCAGATCTGTGTGTGTGTGTGTGTGTGTGTGTGTGTGTGTGTGTGTGTGTGTGTGTGTGTGTGTGTGTGTGTGTGTGTGTGTTTGTGGAGGGGGGGGGGGGACGAGTGTGCCTGCCCTGGGTGGCAGTTTCACGAGAAAGCGAGGGGGAGGGGGGGGGCGACAAATTCGTATTCTTGAGGAAAAAGACCTTGTTTCAGAAAGCATCTAGCATCCAGCGCACATTGATCTAGCGATTATTCATATGATTTTCAACACTTTACTTGTTGATTTCTGAATAAATCACAAGTTGATTTTTGTAGAGGTTCATCGTGCGCCTGCCAGAGGAATCCCAGTCGCATATGGAAATAAACTTTCCTGCAGACAAAAAGGGGAAGGGGCTGTACGAGCTGAACGGAGTGGAGCCGAACGGGTGACTGCCAATCGCTGTTTGTTATGGGGTTTTGACTGGGTTTGCGAATGATCAGCTTTGTTATAATTACTAACGAAAGCCATAGATTTGGACTACCAGAGTGGAAATAAGTGACAAACAGGAATAACAGATAAGAAAGATCATGTATTACCTTCTTCCAATCCACATGTGGCATACAGCAAACCAATGCTTAACAGTACTGGTTATGCTTTCTACCTGAGCCCCCATCTTTTTACTCTGTTCCTCGCTTCTGTGAATGGGAACGCGTTATGCAGATCTTGGTGCCTCTCGTGTCCATCTAGAAAAGATAACCTGAAGATGCCTAAATAAGGCGAAACATGTCGTTGAAAAATAAATAACTAAAATTGCAGCCATGACTGTCTTTAACCAATACGTATTATCTTCTCGGTGTCACCAAGAAAATGAAATTGTGACTGAAACGTTTTTGCCAGATCGCTACACTAGTAAGGGCCAGTTGTACAGTCCCTGACTAGCAGCCACTTAAGTTCAGTTCTGGGAGTAGCACGGAAAACACGTTGTACGAACACGTAATAAAGTCTAACCGGAGAATAAAAGCAGGATAACTAAACCGATGATTGTGGCAGGGTTGGTGAAGTTAACAGAGAATGAGTCTTGACACTGACAGGAATAGTGACAGAATTAGTAATGACAAGATTGTTTGTTAGAAAGAAAGAGGAATGAGAACAAATGGGGACATTACATAAATTATGGAAGAATGTGACGATTCCAAATTTATACAAAATTTCGTACTACTACTTTTCGATCTCATGCTTGAGAAGCTGGAGCGTATGAATGAAATGTGAAACTATTTCCTGACAAAAATTTTTTTGCCTTTAGCAGGCCTAATCGGCATTTGATGTTGGTACTTCGTGAATTATATTGTGTCGTGCTATAAAAATGACCATTTGTGGCAAAACAGTTTCGTTTATTTGGTGTGTGTTACAATTGCTGTAATAGTAGACAGGCCTAGTTAGTTTCATCTAGCAGACAGACGTAATCAGATCGAGAAATCACACCAGTCTTGTATACTATTTATATTAACAGATTTTTCAGTATTAGACGACATTTCGATTTTTCATGTAGCAAATTGTTTGATGAAGTAAGATTCTTTTGTAGAAAGGAAAGCACGCCATGTAAAGCTGTAGCAAGATTAGAGAGGAAAAAATGCTAGGACCTAAGGATTGAACAAATGTGTACTATCTTGCTTGTGTCTTGTCTTTATGGTTTTATGTATCCCATATTTAATTTTATGTCACACAAAACGGCACGTTATTAGTGAATAGGCAATAAAGAGTGCAAATTTTCTAAAGAGTTCTTGTTCCTCCAGTTACAAATAATCCCATCCAGTATTAATTGCATTCCCCCCCTCCCCTCCCCTCCCCCCAAACTGTCGTGAATATAATTTGATGGCATTCATTAGAAAATATTCACATTTGAATTCCAAGAGCGAAATACAGTGACGCGCGATAGAAGAATGCTATGTGAAGAGGTGTGGCTCTGCACTTTGGCACGCTTGAGACCAAATAACGTCTTACATTTTCTCAAACATTTTTGCTTTATGTATCAGACTGTTCAGAAAGATGTGCACTACAAAATGATGAACATTTTTTGAAAAGTCAATTTTTTAAACTATTTGGTGTCCTATCTCAAACACTTGGTGGGGGGGGGGGGGGGGGGGGAGCTCTGGAAATATTGCAGATGTGCAGTGCAGTCTGAATTGTAGTGGCGAGATGGGTGGTCTCCATTTGACCTCTGTGTTTACATTTAGTGATTTTGCTGTTTTCTCTTCGTTTACTACTCTCACGTTAAATGAAAATAAAATACATCCATATAATTATGAAAGGCTAGAATAATATTACTTTTAGATCTTATTTTATTTCCACTTTTCTGACAGTAGGGCATTAATCGCCTTGCTGAACAATGAAGTTATTTTTGTTGGTTTTCTGAAGAAATTTGGCTTTTATTAATCTTTTGCCCCGAGGCAGTCAATTTATTTGAAATGAAGTGTTTAATTTCATGCTATTGGTTAGTTTCAACTGTTCACTACATTTCAAGTGCACCTTTTCATCTTCTAGCATGTGTAGCAGTATGCCATAATTACCAAACACGAAATAATACAGTACTGGTACTCCAAAAAAATTTACATCCCGAAAACACTACTGAAAAGCTTAATATCACGTCGAGGCCTACTTCATTGGGAATCTGGACATGCAAATGTGCACTATAAGCCGAATTATGCATTTTAGTATGGTTCACGAAATTCCGATGCTCTTGGAGTATCCTCCGATGTCTTGTATCTTTTAGGACATAGTGTAAGGTCTTTAATGTACCAACATGTGGGCTTTCTGCATCATCGTAGCTGTGCAAACGCTGTGATGCCTGTCATCTGGAGCTTTCTGCCAACTGCTGAAATGAACCTATTTCTAACAGGTCGCAGGAAAATATTGCAAATGGTGGTCTGAAAAGTGTTTATAAGATGACATTGGGTTGTGCCACTCGTTGCGTGGAAATAGTTGCACGCAAATGGTTTCATATAGGCTTGCGACACCAGTATACACTTCAGTTTTGTCGTTTTGTGGGTTCCTGAGTCGTGTCTGAAATGAAAGTTTTGGCAGCTGCATGCCGCACGAGTTGTGATGGAGTTAAAGCTTATTGAGTGGAATCGCTGCATAAGGGGGGGGGGGGGGGGGGGACAAATGTGCTTCGATTTGTGACTGGATGAAGAAAAGATGTCAGCTCAGTTGCTCAGCAAACTTGCTACAATAATTTATAATGGAAGATCCAAGAAGTTCTTTTAATTATCTTAGAATGTCACTAGAACTGTTTACGTTTCTTCTAAATAGAGTAAATTGTGCGATAAGGAAAAAATACTGTAATACACGAAGCACTGTTGAAACTGAAATTACAAATCACATTACAGTCGAGAACACTCGGCATGCTAGAAGATGCAATTTTAGTCGGTGAAGACGTCATTTCATTAACACCAATAATTATTAACATTAACTAAGAATTATTAAAATTAACAGTTATTTGAAGCCGGCCGCATTTTTAGAGAATGGTTTGCAAACTAATGTCTTGGAGATAAATCTGTACATTTGCATTATCTCAAAATTCAAACGAATGTGAAGGGGGAGCACTGCTGCGACGTTTTAAATAGATGAATATTGAATAAAGCATGCAGATTCTTGATCTGTGTACCCTTACCTCGTGTCAACAATATTCCTTAAAAGAGTCGGCCAACTTGAACGATGGAAATTTTAGTCTTGAAAACAAGAGCATTTCCACAGCCAGAATTCTACTTGCTCGTATTTTTCTTTGTTCAATTGTGTATGTGCTCCTAATTCAATAAATTTTGCACTGCAGCTCAGATATTGTCAAACCATTTCTGTTCTGATCGCACATGACAGTCTCAGGAGCAGCAATATGTTGCTTATTTTTGTAATCAGCATCACTGAAATCCCACAAATACCTATGCAAAGCATAGATATCCAAGAAGCGAACATTATTCTCTGTTCCCTACTTCATAATTCAGTTTGTTCATACACTATGAACACATATAGCCTCAAAACTCTTGCAACTAGTGTCACCGAAGTTGGACCACACCAAAAGCGTTTAATTTCACCACCGAGTCGGACAAAGGTGCGGCAGGCATTTGCAGTGGCCGGTTGCGCAGTTGCCTGCAATCTAGTGTCTTGTAAACTATGCTTTACCTTCAACGTAAATTTCCTTTTGCGTGACATTAAATAAGTGCGATGTATCTTAAAGTGTAACACAAGCAAAAAATCAACATTATATGTGAAAGCTTAGCTTGTCTTGCAGCTTATTAACCTGTAGGGAGTGGAGAGCGGTTGTGGTAGTTACAATGATAAATAATCACTTGCACTTACATCAATTACTATGAATACTTTTACTCTCGAGCATATACACAATACGTGCAGTATAGAGCGCGTACGGCAGAGAACTGATCTGGCAAAGTTACGATCGTTCTCGCTGCGGTAGAGTAGTGATATTATTCGGAGTTGAGCCTGTGGTTCTATGTCCCCACAAATCTTAGAGACCAATATTGTATGTGGAAGCATTGCTTTTCTTGTAGCAACACTATGTAGAGTAATTTAAACCATTAACTCTTCTAATTTGTGCGTTCGTGCTACTTAACAGTGGTTGCAATTGGCTGATTACATCACGTGTCCTAAACTCTGAATATCCGCTGTCATCGGCTGATGAGATCATGTAACATGAGCTGTGACACTTACAAGAGCGCATTGCAATCTCAATTTCAATGCTTTGGAAAGTAACATGCGGTATTTGGTGGAATTTGCAATTATACTTTCGTAATACGAAAATATGCAGCATACATTTTGCTACACATCTAAGATCTTTCCTAAATGTGTTCTCCTATCCCCCTCCCAGTTTCGTTTTCTAAAGTACTCGAAAGTTCCACGCTGGTGTATAAAACCATAGCCATTCAAAGGATTGACAGCTTTTACAGTTCCGAGGGAAAGTATAGGAATAATCCATGATTTTTTTTCCTTGTCCATGTATACACACTGTCAGTGTTAAGATGACATATTGAGTTGCAGACAGGAACAACAAAAAGATATTAGCTTTCAGTCAAAGCCTTCTTCAGAGAAGAAAACGTGCACCTGTTCATTCATTCATTCATTCATTCAAGCACAGGTCATGAACACGATTGTCAACTCTGGCAGCTCAGACAGGAATGCAACTGTCACATAGGGGCTTCTAGGGAAACGACACAGGAAATGTGTTTGTAGACTAGCTTGGAGACTAGGTTCAGGGGATAGTGCGTATCTGTGAAGGCTGGGTGAGATCTTTAGCATACTGGGACAGGAAGTTCTTGTCTCTGCGGATATGCCATCCCCAAGGTGGCAAGGCTGTATGGGAGGGATTTTCTGAAGAGGAAGAGATGCCAGTACTCAAAATGTAGTTACTGTTGGTGGGTTTGTTGTGGACAGATCATGAAGATAGCATCAGGGGTTTGGAGTTTTGGCAGACTAGGACGGTCTCCTCTAAGTTGCCCATGAAATGTTGGCATAGAAGGGTGCCATGTGGGTGTCACAGATTTGTTTGCATATCTGCTTTTCAAAGGAAAAGTAGTTGTGGGTGAATAATAGAGTTAGTAATGTGTATGAAGAATGAAGTAGTGGGTTTGGAGGACGTTGGGAAAGGTAGTGTTCAATAGCAGTAAGACTGTGAGGATGATGGATGTTGGTTTACCAGGGGGTGGCATCAACAGTGATGGTGGAGAATGGGTGAAGGAAGTGATTAGTATCTTTGACATTATGGGCAGTTGGTTGGAGGTGTTAGTCAATGAGTGTTGAAATTCTTTCACTGTGGGCACATTATTCAGTTACATTGGGTCTCCCAAGATTGTTGGGTTTATGGATTTTGGGGAGTATGTAGAATGTGGGTGTGCGGGGTGTCATTGAGGTGAGGAGGGTAATGGATTCAGGGGAGAGGTCCTGGGAAGGCCATAAGCATTAAACAGGGATTGGAGGTTGTATTGAACTTCTGGGATGGGATCAGTCTGATACAATTTATAGAGGGAGGATTCAGATAATTGGCAGGGACCTTTTGCCATATAGTCACTTAATGACAGTGGTGGAACCTTTATCTGCAGGTAGAGTGATTAGGTCAGAATTTGCTTTGTGATTTTGTTTGGCTGCCCTTTCTTTTACTGAAAGGCTGATGTTCTGAGGAAGGGACCTGGGAAAGAATGCTGAGACCAAGTTGGAGGTAAGAACGTCCTAGAAGGTCGAGGGGCAATTTATGCGGGAGGAGGGGAGGATGAACTGTGAGAGTCAGTATTCAATATTGGGATTATGTTACCTTTCGTTGGAGGGACTGGTGGCAAAGAATTGCTTCCATTGCAGGGATCAGGAGGAGGGGAGTAGGTCATTGACAAGTCCAACGTGCTTACATTTGTGTATAGGACAAAAGGTGAGGTGTTTGGATGGGACAGGAACTTCTGTTGGGGCTGAGTGCTTCAGTGGAAAGGTTAACAATAGTGTTAGATGAACGTCTCAGCTCTGGTTTTGGTGGAGTGTTGTCAGGGAAGTTTGGAGGATGAGGCAAGCTGAAAAGGTCAGCTAGGTAGGGTTTACATGCTATGAGAGGTTGCCGAGGAGGCACACTGGTTAGGTTGAATAAGGATAGTGGTGCCCCAAGGCAGCAGTAGCTTGTAAGCAGGTTGGATAACTCATGGAGGTGGTGTCTGGAATGTTCCTCCAATTTGCCAGAGAGCAAGGGATTCAGTTTCAGAGATTTGACGATATAGCAAGGATTATACAGTGGAGCAGTATGTGCGGAGGGAGCAGAGATATTTTTGGGATGCCTGTGTCATGGAGATGTGTTTTTGCAGTACCAAGTTTGTGAGAACCAGAGACTAACAGAATCTGAAAACGTGAAGATCTTTGCAAAAGGAGGGGTGGGATCCCGAGAAAGAAATTTTAATGGTTAGGTTGTTGGGGGGAAGGGGCCATTTAAGAAATAGGATGTGGAAACGGGTTCCAGCCAGGGAAAGGGATACCTTCCTGAACTGATTTCAAATAGGTACCTAACTCATGCAGTTAGTGGTTACTTCAGTCTACGCTCGATATGTTGCCGAAATACGTGTTTAAAGCTGGTGATAGTCATAAAACACCCTCAGAAATTGTACTGAATGGTTTCTCAGAAAATTATTTTGAACAATTAGTTCAGGAGTGCACTTGAAGTGTAAATGATTGTAAAGTTATACGGGTGCTAACATCCCACTCCTGACTCCAATTGTAAAGGATTGGAAGGGGGATATATTTGTTACATCCCACTTCCGACACCACTTGTAAAAGAGGATGTGGTTTGGGGATGGGGAGAGAAACGTCTGACACCAATGGTAATGTATAAAATGGAAGGGAAGGGTGAAGAAGGTTGTTAAATATACCTCGTGGTGGCAGTATGTGGGAGGTCAAGTGGTCAGGATTTGATAGTGGACATCCAGGGCTGCCGTTAAATGAGAAAAGAGGAAATTAAGTACAATAAAGAGAATATATTTCAATATACAGAGTACAAACGGCGCACCTAGGGTTGGAAGTTAGCAGGTTTAGGCCAGTCTAGAAGGTTGAACAATTAATTAAAATGGGCAACGGAAGGTGAAGGAGTTCATGTTGACTTATGTTGGTTGCTGGTCACGAAGAGCAGAGCCAGAGGCTCTGCCTTTCAAGAAGACGCCTGTTCTGCTCGAAGTCTGGATTACAAGAGAGAGAGAAGCAACTGTGTTAGGCACCGTAGAAGACTCCAGCGTCCACACACATGATCGGTATCCCGTGCACGCCATTGGCTAAAACCAATGGTGCGAATTCACTAGCAGTTTCAGCAGAGATCTCAGGGCGTCTCCTGTCACCAGCTTTATCTGGACAGAACTGCCTCGGTTGTGAAAGGCAAGTGACTTGTGTCACATAGACAAGGCATGAAATAGACAAGGCATGAATTACTCTGGGAGAAAACTACTTGTAAAGATTCCACTGGGCCTTTGAAATAAATTTTTTTAAACCAATTCCCTAAAATATTCCTTGACTGGCTGCCATCCAGCACATTCGGCCCCCCTTCCAGGGAAGTGGTGACAAACATTGTTTACAAAAGGGAGTCGCTCACTCCCCGCAAAGACGGTTTGCCGTAGGAGGGGCCTTAATACTATTGGCGGGATCTGTAACAATATTTCATTTAGTGCATGTAAAAGCGAGGGGATTTACATGCATTATAATCAAATTTCATGAGTAAGAAAATAGTAAAATATTAACTTGTTCAAATTACAATACAATATCTCCTGTAATAGTTGAAATCATCACTGTCCATATAATCAAGTCTTAAGACAAACAAAATTAAAATGATGCCATAATGCTTCACAAAATAGGAATGAACTATTGTGGTTTCTGTTAGTTGAGGGAAAAATCTGCTATTATAACAAAATACTTAATCTGTGGTAATCAAAATATTTGGGTAAAAAAAGTAATAAATTGACTTACTGCAGATCATTAACACCTAGCATGGGTTAAGTACATTTAAAGAAGAGTGATAACAAATGTAAAATCTTAGTACATCCTCCATGTATTGGTTACAGGTAATGGCTATATGAAGTTCCACAGGCCTCAGCATATAATGACAAAACACTGGAATTACGGATTAAATCAGTGGACTGTCGTATGGCATAAAATAAGCTTGTAAAACAAAGTTATAGGCATGGAGAACACACAGGCAAAACTCTAGAAAAAGTAATTAAAAAGTGTGTCCAGAGTGACAAAACAATTAATAATATTCTTGTCCTATTCACAAAACTTCATGTAAAGGAAGGGCAAGAATGCAGTGAGTTTATAATCAGATCATAAAATATGAAAAGGTTCACATCTAGAATGTGGTTCTGCGCTAAAGAAGTGCCCACTGTTTGTAAACAAACTTTGACTGATGGGTGAAGAGCACGTGGTTTATCCAGCGGGGAAGTGTGACGTTGACAAGACTTTAATGGCCGTTCTCTCTAGTTGGGTGATGATGGAGGGGGTATTATCTGTCGTGTAACGCACTCATGTGAGAGGGGAAAGAGTGGAGAGGTAAGCGGAAGGGGAAGTGGCTGTGCCACTTACGGCATGTGGCTTAAATAGCACAGGTGGCATGTACCCGTGGAATTTAGTGGTTTCATAAGTGATTCACTGAATCGGAAGCTTTAGTACTGGATGTTGGGGCTTAGGAAGAAAACAGATTTGACCAATGGGAAAAATCATGTTGTATTTAACGCAGGGTTTGTTCTGGGTGTAACCATGAACAACCATCTGCGACGGCAACACCAGGGTAGCCCGACATATTGGCCATTTATGCGGAACAGCACACTCGCGGAGAACCGGAAGGCTGCTTAGATTAAGGGATAAGGAATTGGGTATAATCGGGAACAAGTTCAGGTAGACGAGCGACTCAGAACAATGGTAGTAATGCAATGCATGGGCGAGGAAGACAAAGGGAGATTACATCTCGTGGGGGGTTAACTACTACATAAATTCCCAAAATCCCTGAAGTAAGAGGGTGAGCTATAAAAAAAAAGGGGGTGGCGAACTATTATGACCTTTTACAATGAAACTTTTTATTCATTTGGGTGTAAGTCTCTTGCTAACTAAATTATCAACAAAGTAACGCGTTACTGCGCTTGGGCGATAACATCACATCATGGGTGCTAAACATCAACAAATTAGTGTTTATTTCAGTGGGAGCTTCAATGTTGTAACATCATTTCCTAAACACACAGCGGGGCACTGTATCCAAATGTTAGCAGTGTCAATTTCCGTGCTCTCTTGTAACATCCTCACTTCGTCAAAAATTACTTTGTAAGAAGTAGGGTGAATAATAATGAATGTGTTCGTCTGGTTGAACTCTCCATCTCTTACCGCTCTACAGCGAGAGGGTAGCGCAATTCTTCTCAACTTCCGGGGTGCACTCAACTCTTCTCTATTGGGTATTTTATATAACTCGGGTGCTGCACGGAGGACCCTCCCTGAGGGAAGCCCTATGTTCTATGACGTGTGTGTAAATTGTCATGACCCCCACTCTCCATGCTCGTCAGATTACACAAGTGACAAAAAATGAAAGAAGATCCAAGAGTATAAGTTGCTGAATCTCTATCTTATTCTGAGACTCACCAACTGTATGACCGGCTCCACCCAATGTCGATGTCCTCTGCTTTTGCATCTGTTACTTCCTTCCCCCACATATCTCTTCCTTACTCCATTCCTGCCCCCTTTCCTCATCCCCCGCTCCTCCCCGCAGTTCCTGTTCCTGTCCCTTCCTCTCAAGGAACCACTCCTCCCCTTCTCAGCCAGGGAAGAAATCCTCTTCTCTGGCTCCTGCCAGGGACAGGGCTCCCTCCCTGGTGTTCTCAAGATAGGAAGCCTGTGGCTGGACGAGGGACCCACACTCGAAGGCTCAGAAGGCCGCTCACTTTCTGTCCAATCCAGACATCACTGCCACCTCTTCCCACACTGGTAACATCTCCTCCCTTCCTCCGAGGGAGAAGGAGAAGAAGAAGGAGAAGGAGAAGAAGAAGAAGAAGCAGCACAAGTCCAAGGACAAGACTTCCCAGGCACCTTCAACCCCCCTCCTCCTCACTCCGAATCAGACCCAGTTTTTATGAATGTCATCCTATCCTCGTTGGTGATGACCACTGACCCAGTAACATGACCTCACCTTGGTTTCTTCATGTCTATCCTGGACTCTCGCCACACAGTAATCCAGTGGAACTGCAATGAATATAACTGTCACCTGCCAGAAATACAACAACTTGTTTCCACTTATTCTGCATTATGTGTTGCTCTTCAAGAAATGCATTTCCGTGATGACCACTCTCCAATGTTTCATGGTTATTGGACGTTCTGTCGAAACCTTGCTGACCCTAAGGTAGCATCTAGAGGGGTCTGCACTTTGGTTCGCACTGATGTTATTAGTGTCTAGATGCCCCTTCATACCAACCTGGAAGTGGTACAAGTGTGAACAACCCCGCAATCACTATTTGCAGTGTCTGCCTCTCTCCAAGTAGGCCGCTTCCTGATGTTGAACTGCCAACCTTAATACAGTAACTCCAGCGCCATATGTCCTCCTCTGGAACTTCACTACAAGCCACCACCAAAGGGGGAGTGGCGCATCGGCGGGTGGGGTCTTCTAATTGACCAAACAATTAAGTACTTTGATTTGTGTCTCCTCAATAACGGTTCTTCTACACAGTCCAGTTCTGCTCGTGGCACCTTTTCTGCCATCGATTTCACGACCTCCTCCCCTGCACTCATGGCTTCACTACATTCGTCACCCCATGATGATCTTGGTGACAGTGACCACTTTTCGGTGATTCTATTGTTCCCCTGCCACTGCCAGGCAGACAGGCTCCCATGTTGGGCATTCCACAGAGCCAGTTTGCTGTGAACTTCATACCTCTCTCTCTCAGATTGCATTGATACGGTTGTGCAAGACCTCATTGACACTATTCTCCATGCTGTAGACACTGCTATACCCCAATCCGCAACTCCCCCTCATTACCACCCGGGACTTTGGTGGACCAAGGATGTAGCAGTCCATATCCAGGATCACCGATGGGTGCTGCAATGATTTAAATGGCACCCTTCAAGACTAACCTTATTGCTTTGAAACATCTTTGTGCTAAGGCTTGCTACCTTATTAAGCAGAGTAAAAAGTAATGCTGGGAGCACTACATTTCCTCCCTGGAGACGTATGCCGCTTCATTGCAGGTTTGGCCCAAGTTTTGTAACCTTCTCAGCCACTAGCAACGATCATTTGTCGAGAGTCTTATCCTACAGGGTACTCTATGTACTCATCCATCAATCCTTAAAGAACACCTCGTGACACACTTTGCAAAAGAATTGGTGTCCTCTTCCTATCCTGCTATTTTTCTCCGGCAGAAATGGCAAGTTGAAGAATCCTCCCTCTATTTCAGTCTCCCCCCTCCAAGATGAAGCCTATAATGACCCTTCACTGAATAGGAATTCTTGCAGGCTCTTACCTCTTCACATGACTTGGCCCCAGGCATGGATTCTATCCACAATCAGATGATCCAACACTTGGACCTTACCTAGAGGCAACGTCTACTCAGGGTCTTCAACCACATTTAGTTCACGGGTATCTACCCATCGCAATGGTGAGAAAGCATAGTTATCCCCATACTTAAGCCCTGGAAGAACCCACTGTCTCTCAATAGCTACCGACCGATTCTCTTAACCAACTTACTTTTTAAACTGCACAGGAGGATGGTTAACTTCAGTTTATGTTGGGCACTCGAATCTTGGGACTTTTTGTTGCTGTGTCAGTGTAACTTCCAGGAAGGATGATCTACAACTGATCATTTACTCAGGTTGGAAACAGCAATTCAACAGGCTTTTTCTAAATGCTGACACCTTGTCACAGTCTACTTTGACCCATATATGGGATATGACATGGCTTCGTGCCGTCACATTTTGGTTACCCTCTGTGACTGGAACTTTCATGGCCCCCTTCTGATTTTTATCCACGAGTTTTTTCCCCACTGCTCTTCCAGGTTGGAGTCAGAGCTTCACTCAGCACCCCACAGATCCAGGAGAACAGTATCCCCCAGGGTTCCTCATCACCATCAATGGACTTGTAACCTCTGTTGAGCCTGTGGTTAAATCGGTGTTGTATGTCGAAGATTTTTGCATCTGGTGCAGCTCCCACTTGGTAGCATCTACCAGCTCCAAGGTATCATCTGGTAGGTCTTAGATATTGTAGCACAGTCCCTTTTCTTGAGCATTATTTTTGATAAAAGGCTGACATGGGTGCCCATATTCACCACCTGAAAACTACCTGCATGCAGAAGCTTAATGCTCTCTGCCTCCTGGCCCACACATCTTGGGGTGCACACCATGTTACTCTGGTTTTATACAGACTAGATTATTGTTGTCAGGCTTATGGCTCAGTGGCTCCTTCCATGCACTAGTCTCGTGGATAGTCTACTCGCATAAGCAGGGATTCCCCATCTACATATGCAACAGAGCCAACTCCTGGTTTGTTAAACAATCACCATTTGATGATTCGTGACGATTCTCTGTACTCTGTCCTCTTTACAAACAAGGGATATCTCCTGCCTGATATCCGCCCTCGGGCTGAATTTCCGTTGGAATGCATCTCAGTTTCCCCCGTCAGGATGTCCATCTCCACTCTCTGGAATGTGCCCTGTGGATTTCCTCCCGCATGGTGCCTAGACCATGGATTAGGACTGACTTATTCCAGGGTCCTAAAGTCTCTGTTGCCCCTACGGTAGTCCAGCATCTTGTATATTCCACACTTTAAGAGTTGCAGTGTGCTGCCATCTTCTTTACTGATGGTTCTAAAATGATGGATAAGACACGATACACTTTTATGTCTCCTACTGGAATGGAACACTATTTATTGCCGTAGTCGTGTAGTGTGTTCACAGCGGAGCTGCTAGCCATTAACAGGGCCCTCCATTTTGTTACCGAGACCTCCTTCCATAGTATTTTAATATGTACCAACTCGGTGAGTATCCTGCAGGTTGTAGTCTGATGCTGCTCTCATCAACCTTTGGTCTCTGTTATCCATGACCTACTACTCTCTGCTCTTGACCATGCCGCCTGCTCAGTTGTCTTTCCTTGGGTCCCATTGTGTGGGCCTCCTGGGGAATGAATGGTCGCCCATTTGGCTAGAAAGACAGATACTTCCTCTCATTTTCTTTCATGATTCCAGGTGCAGATCACATTAAATTTCTTGCTGCTCAAAAGTGGAGTGATATCTGGTGTACTACTGCTGTCAATAATAAAATCCATGTAATTGAGGAGACTACTGCAGTTTGGTGGTCTTTCTTTCACTCCTCTCAGGAGTAGTAGCCCACTATCTTATGCCTTAATCATACTAGGCTCGCCCATTGCTCTTTCTTGCATAATGAGCCACCCCTATGGCTATGGAACCATGTCTTGGTAGAATATCTTCATCTTTTGGCCCTTCGTACTAAGTATAGCCTTCCAGATTCTTTGTCTTTTATGTTAGTAGACCTTTCACAAATGGTTGAACTGATCCTGTTTTCTTTGTGAAAGTGGTTTTTATTTTAAGTTATAAGGGTTTGCTTTACTCCTGGACCCGGGGCTGGGTGATTGTGGTTGGTGCATGTTTTTGCGTTTTCTGCGTCTGGCACCAATGACCACTTGTCCTTGCTAAAACCACTCTTTTATCCCTTTGTTTTTCCAGTTTTTAGATTTGACCTTCCTTGCTTTATAGTTTGACCCCTCTGACTGGATGCGCCCACTTTCAGCAGACCCTTCTATCTTACGCAAGTAATTTTTGAATTGTGAGACTGATGACCTCACCATTTAGTCCCATAACCTTCCTAAATCAATCAGTCCAAACAAACCTATTTAGAAAGAACTTCCTAACACTTAAATTTATATTCTAAATTAATAAATTTCTCTTTTGGGAGATACTTTTCTTCCTAGTACCAATTTGTATTTTTATAATCCTCTCTAAATCAGCTGTAGTCAGTTATTTTGCTGCCCAAGTAAGAAAACTAATCTACTTTTAACGTCTCATTTCACGATCTAATTCCCCTCAACATCACATAATTTAATTCCCCTCACCACCACATAATTTAATTCTCAGATAGATGGCATTTTGTGGCAGGGGAAATCAGTAATCTTGTTCATAAAATGATTTAATTATATTACATTCCATTACTCTTGTTTCACTTACATTGCTATTCGTCTTATCATCCCCCTTCAAGACACTATATATTCTGTTGAACTGACCTAAATCCTTTGACTTCTCAGAGGGACTTATAGTAGCCCTCAGGATCGTTTGTTTGCTGGGTACGTGCTTGGCAACCTCAAGGTTACTGAACTGGGGACTGGTAAGTGCCATCATTCCTCTGTCACTGTAAACTCCCTTCATTCGAGCAAAGGCGCGTTCATCTGCCATGATGGACATCGATGTTGCCGAATGCAAACAAGATAGGCAGCACAGGGCATAGTGGATGTGAAGCAAAGTACTTGTAGGAGTAATGCCGAAATTGGTAAGACAACAACCTTCGTTGTGATCTTCAGTCCCCCGACGCTGCCTGAACACATCATAGCAGGCTTCCTCTGACCTAGGGTTAGCCCCTGTGTGTTGCTTCAAATACCAGTGTGTTGGCCATACACTGTTGAGTTGCACAGGAAAAGCAACCTATTGTAAGTGAGGAAAGGCAGCCCATGAAGCTGGGTGCCTCATCATCTGACCCAGGCAGCCCCTCAACCCCACCTTGCTCTGCAAGAGCCTCAGCACTGTGGTGCAAAGATAGGGATAAATCAAAACCACACATATAAATAAAAAGGCCCCCATACTCCACTGGAATATGAATGGATACAGGACTCATCTGGAAGAATAGAGACTCATTCTACAGGACATATCCTTTTGTCCCTGTCTTCAAGAGACTCAGTTTAAAGAGACTGATATGCCTGTACTTGGAGGCTATCACCTATGCAGAAAAGATGACCTTAGTGGTGACAGGTTGAGAGGTGGGGTAGCAGTGTTCTTCAAGGACAACTTTCACTCCTCACATGTGCCCTTAACCACAGCACTACAAGCAGTTGATATTTGGACAGTGGCCCAAGTTGCCATCACGATATACTTTGTGAACTTACCGCCACACGAGCCTCTTGACAATGGAGTCCTCACTCATCTTGTTGATCAACTGCCCTGATCCTTTTAGGAGATTTCAGTACACGCATTGTGCTATAGGGTTCAGATATTTTAGGATCTGATATGCATTATGATGATCGTGGGTCAGGTTACACATCTTAGCAAAACTCATTTACTACTTTAAGTGTCTCATTTCCTAATCTAATTCCTTAACATCACCCGATTTAATTCGACTACATTCCATTATCCCCGTTTTGCTTTTGTTGATGTTTATCTTATATCTTTCTTTCAAGATACTGTCCATTCCATTCAACTGTTCTTCTAGGTCCTTTGCTGTCTGTAACAGAATTACAATGTCATAGACGAACCTCAAAGCTTTAATTTCTTCTCCATGGATTTTAATACCTACTCCAAGTTTTTCTTTTGTTTCCTTTACTGCTTGCTCAATATACAGATTGAATAACATCGGAGATAGGCTACAAACCTGTCTCACTCCCTTCCCAACCACTGCCTCCCTTTCATGCCCCTCGACTCTTATAACTGCCGTATGGTTTCTGTACAAATTGTAAATAGCCTTTCGCTCACTGTATTTTACTCCTGCGACCTTCAGAATGCGAAAGAGAGTATTCCAGTCAACATGGTCAAAAGCTTTCTCCAAGTCTACTTGAAGTCTGTCCTATACATCTTGCTCACCAGATGGTAGAGTTTTGTCAGGACTGGCTCTCCCAAGGCTGTCAGTAGTTCTAATGGAATGTTGTCTACTCCCAGGGCCTTGTTTCGACTCAGGTCTTTCAGTGCTCTGTCAAACTCTTCACGCAGTATCGTATCTCCCATTTCATTTTCATCTACATCCTCTTCCATTTCCATAATATTGTCCTCAAGTACATCACCCTTGTATAGACCCTCTATATACTCCTTCCACCTTTCTGCTTTTCCCTCTTTGCTTAGAACTGGGTTTCCGTCTGAGCTCTTGATATTCATACAAGTGGTTCTCTTTTCTCCAGGGGTCTCTTTAATTTTCCTGTAGGCAGTATCTATCTTACCCCTAGTGAGATAAGCCTCTACATCCTTACATTTGTCCTCTAGCCTACCCTACTTAGCCATTTCGCAGTTCCTGTCGATATCATTTTTGACACGTTGGTATTCCTTTTTGCCTGCTTGATTTACTGCATTTTTATGCTTTTTCCTTTCATCAATTAAATTCAATATTTTTTCTGTTACCCAAGGATTTATACTAGCCCTCGTCTTTCTACCTACTTGATCCTTTCTTTCCCCCCATCCCTTACGCCCTCACTGAAACTGTGTACAACCTCTGGTTTAGTCATTTTATCCAATTCCCTCCTTTTTCAGTTTCAATCTACAGTTCAGAACCAACAGATTGTGGTCAGAGTCCACATCTGCCCCTTCTTACAACTTAAAACCTGGTTCCTGAATCTCTGTCTTGCCATTATATAATATATCTGAAACCTTCCAGTATCTCCAGGCTTCCTCCATGTATACAACCTTCTTTTACGATTCTTGAACCAAGTGTTAGCTATGATTAAGTTATGTTCTGTGCAAAATTCCACCAGGCAGCTTCCTCTTTCATTCCTTACTCCCAATCCATATTCACCTACTACGTTTCCTTCTCTTCCTTTTCCTACTATCGAATTCCACTCGTACATGACTATTAAATTTTCGTCTCCCTTCACTATCCGAATAATTTCTTTTATGTCATCATACATTTAATCCATCTCTTTTTCATCTGCAGAGTTAGTTGGCTTATAAACTTGTTGTACTGTGGTAATCGTGGGCTTCGTGTCTACCATGGCCACAATAATGTGTTCACTATGCTGTTTGTAGTAGCTTACCCGCATTCCTATTTTCCTATTCATTATTAAACCTACTCCTGCATTACCCCTATTTGATTTTGTATTTATAACCCTGTACTCACCTGAGCAGAAGTCTTGCTCCTCCTGCCTCCAAAGTTCACTAATTCCCACTATATCTAACTTTAAACTATGTGTTTCCCTTTTTAAATTTTCTAACCTACCTGCCCAATTAAGGGATCTGACATTCCACGCTCTGATCCATAGACCGCCTGTTTTCTTTCTCCTGATAACTATGTCCTCTTGAGTAGTCCCCGCCCGGAGATCTGAATGGGGGACTATTTTACCTCCAGAATATTTTACCCGGCGAGAGGATGCCATCATCATTTAACCGTACAGAAAAGCTGCATGCCCTCGGGAGAAATTATGGCCATAGTGTCCCCTTGCTTTCAGCCGTTTGCAGTACCAGCACAGCAAGGCCGTTTTGGTTAGCATTACAAGGCCAGTTCAGTCAATCAGCCAGACTGTTGCCCCTGCAATTACTGAAAAGGCTGCTGCCCTCTTCAGGAACCACACGTTTGTCTGGCCACTCAACAGATACCCCTCCGTTGTGGTTGCACCTACGGTACGGCTATCTGTATCGCTGAGGCACGCAAGCCTCCCCACCAACGGCAAGGTCCATGGTTCATTGTGGGCGGGGGCAGCGGTTGTACATATACGTATATGCACACTAGTTTCTTGTAATCGCTGGAAATTTCTTGCACATGCAGGTTGGAATCCACAAAATATTTTTGCTCTCAAAGGAAAAACACAGCGATTTTAATTTCATGATAAAATATTACCACAATGAAACTGAACTTTGTTTCAATTATTGCCACCCCAACTCGAGTATGGTGTCCCTTACACATGCTCCACTATTTTGTGATAATACGAAACACTGATTTTGCACTTGATGATGTTCTTTCTGTGGAACTTCCATTGCACTGTCATATTCTGCCTGCCCTGCTCCACACCACCTCAACAAATGCTGCGTACCTTCGTGCATTACTTCTTTTGCATGTGCCACAGTGATCTTCTATGCTCTCGCTTTATTGTCTTTCATCCCACCTTCCCGTCCTCTCCCCACCTACTTCACCAGAAAGAAGACCTCATCCCAGTCAGGCTAGAGCCACAGGGCAATGTAGCTGCTACATTTAATCTCTCAAGTGTCTTGTTATCTACACAAGATTGTCGTGTATTGTATTAAGTGCACAATTTATTTATATTTTAAGACTTATTTACACATTAATATGATACCATTGCTTCGATTCCTCTATTTATATAATGTTCCTTTTCAGGATAATGTGAGACTTTATGGGAAAGAATTTGTAACAAAACTAATCGATGAAGGTGGTTCCGTATTCATCTGTGGCGATGCAAAAAATATGGCTAAAGATGTTCAGGAAGCAATTTCATATGTTATCCAGAAAGAAAAAGGTACTGCTTATAACATGGAAAAGTGATTACTTTTAGCATTTGTGCTTATTTAATAGTACAAATTTAATTCCATAGTTTTATTGTAGGAATATCTGAAGAAGCGGCTCAAAACTGTATAAAACAACTGAAAAATTCTGCAAGATATGTGCAAGATGTATGGAGGTAACTTAGAATTCAATTTAGGTGAGTATTTTTGTAATGTTTAAATTTTGCTACAGTTCCAGTCTCGCCTTCTACATTCTTTGTCGAACAGACTTAAAGGGTAGACATTGCACATTTTCAGACATTTCGATGACAGACGATACTGCAGTTGACAGATGATACTTCAATTATCTCTCCGCATGACCAGAGGTCCCTGCTGAGTGAGAGATCTGTGCCCTAATCACTTGTCTTGGCCACTGAGGCAACTCTATTTGTGAGATACACACACAAAATAAAATTAAATATACAAAGCAGTTGTAAGTGTAATTCTTCGTCTATTTCTTGTTTCCAACATACATAAATACATTGCTGTTAGGAAAGTTCTGGCACAATGTAAATAATTTAGACATAAAGGAGACAGCTGGCCAAATTGTGGAAGTGTTGAGTCATAGACTGGCACATGAAAAGTATAGATTTCTGCTTACAGGTGCATGCACACGTGCATGCTGGAATTGCAATCGAGCATGGAGGTTGGGAGCAGGGTATGGGCACGGGATGCAACACACAATTGTTAAGGTGCATGCCGGACCGGAAGAGAGGAGCTGATGGGTAGGGGTGTGGGTATAGATCTTAACCCAGGCCCATCCTGTCCAATCAGAGGCAGGGCCACCCACAAAAGGAGCTATGCCCTCTCATATACCAGTTCTGTGGAAATCTCTGCACAGCATTTTATGCGGGCACAATCACCAATTCATTTTCCACCAGAAAGTATGGTAACTGCAAAACTACGGCCAAAGGCAGTGTTGTCGGAACATGTTTACATGCAACATGCCCAGGGGCCGCTTTCTTTCACTATGCAGATTTGAATTGGCCTTGCACTGCATATTCATACGAGTGTGTACGCTTTTACTATTTAGTAAGTTGTCTCCTTTACTCCTAAATTATATAAATATATGTTGTGAAAATTACAGCCATTGACTAAATATCCAATTTTCCATTAAACACACATCTCGTTTCCATGTCACTTGGATAGTCATATGACTATAATGACAATAATAAAATTGTAACATCTTCATAAGCCAGGAGATGCTAAATATCCGTAAATTGGAATAAAAATACAAAAAAGATTTGTTTGTTAAAACTTTATTTTTAGTTTAAGGGTACCAAAAAAATGAACTCTGTGAATTTCTTTCAGTATTTAATTTGTTTCTCAAAAATATGTCTTTCACTACAGAATATGAAACTGATCATCCTATAAATTTCCTAGGAAACATAGTTTTCACATGTACAGGGAACATAGTGCACTGATATAGCAGTAAACAGTTCATCTCGTTTTACAATTACAGTGGGTACTCAGTGAAAGCAATTGACAGGTTGTCAAACAGAATACTGTCTAATAATGTTAATGACGGCACTACACAAAAGACAGTGACACACAACAGATGCATCCAAGTAAACCATACCTAAGTATATGTCAGCTTGTTTAAGAATACGTATCTAGAAATATTACTGTCCACAAACAACAAAATTTGTTATGACTTACCTAGCACAACTAAACACTATTGATACATCCCTAGTAGAACACAGTGAAGTATATAACTTAGAGTGCAACAGTTTCCAAGAAGAGCTTATTATGTGCATCAAGACACACGTGCACACAGTCGCCTAGACCTGTTCTTACAACTTGAGACACTGTTGCTCAGAGAAATATTTTCCCAAAAACCTTATAAATGAGCAAACTGATTTCAACAGCCACAGTTTCTTCAACAGTTTTGTAGACTGAAATCTTAACATTTCTTACCATATACAGCATGCACCACAAAACAAGTATCACACATATTAGAATAGAAATAAATGCAACTCTAAGTGTGCTTGAATTGTACAAGATAGAAAACACAGAATTACTTTCATTTTGATATCCAAAGGACTATATGGACACTTAATGATGGACAGCAGAGAGTACAGAGAGGAAGGTCAGACTGACTTACATGTAGATCTTAAAACTTTGGTGACTGTTGCCAGTGTTACAGGACCTCACTATGGATACCTACGATATGGTAATGTCGAGAAGAGACGAGCAGAAATGGAAAAGATGATACCAGACATGTGCACAGTATCAGCAGCTACTCACAGCTTGGGTAAGACCTATTCTAATCCAATCAATGATAGATAAGATGGACTTTCAAGAGATGACATAAGATGCTAAGATGAAACTTGACATTGACAAAAGGACAGCAAATAAAAGAATGAGGGGAAAAATGCCAAGTAGAGGTAACTGATGTGCATACTGTAGAACATAACCCTCAAGAAGTCGTTAACTGTGTGGAGACCTGCAGCTGCTTCCAGTACACAAAGCAATAACAACAGATACAGATGGACAGCTCACAGGCCTTTGATTGTTTTTGTGGAAGTAAATGTGGCAATTTGCATTCATTAGGTATTTGCATGGAAGAAGTGCCTTCTCATTTATGTTGTTGCAGCCCACATCTCACTACAGACAGGTTGGGCCGAGCTTAGAAACATCAACAAGAAATATAGCACATTATGGCCTATGCTAAGAATGTAGGAGATAACAGGCCACATACGCAGAAGCTTTACATGAGCCTCCTGCACATTATAGTTACACAGAATTTCCATCCCTATAACAACGGGTATCTGAGATGAGCACCAGTAACTCAAGTTCAATTAGCTGACATAATCCAAACACTGCAACAACAGTATAGGAATGGGCAGGGCAGTGACCAAGCCCACAAAATTGCAATGGTGCTTGGCATCAGGATTATGCACAGGTGAATTAAAAAATATACATGCAACATTGTATCCCTATCTTACATCGCCCGTATTCTCCTCAACCTTGTAATCAGAAAATCTTGTGGAGTAGAAGTGAATTATTAATAGTAAAAAAGAATAGTAATTAGGTTTACAATAAGCTCAATAGATGAAGCTATGTCTATGCTGTCAAGAGCCATTTATATGAAACCAAACCAACAGTTACTTGCTAGCTTATCTACAATCAGCAGAATGTATTAAATATGAAAAACAAAATTTTGCAGTGGAAGTAAAGATGTCTTGCATTGTGAATTAATTTGGAGAGCCATTTTGTTGGCATGCATCTGTAAAACATAGTTCAAACTAGGATCTTCGGCTTTCCTGTATTTAGACATGATTGGGAAGAAGAAAAGATGAGGCGTAGCTATTCCACTAAGTTTTCATTTACCTTGTGAGGAAATAAAAATTGATAATTTGAGCATTAATCATCTTCAGGTGGTGGCTATTAGGACCAGAATAATTGACTGAGAAATATCGATAGTATCACTTTACCGTTGGCAGAAAACTGTCATATCGAGAAGGGCATTGTACAATGAGCCAGATAGAAACCCCATTAATTATTTGTGGAGATTTTAATGCCTACAGCTATGCTTGGGGATGTGAATATTAAGACAGTTATTGAGCAGCTTTACTAGAAATTATGGAAGGATTTTGTCTTTATATCTTTAATGCGAACACTGATTCTGAAACAAGAAAAATAGCTACCTACAGTCCACATAGCTCTACGTTCACTAACCTTTCCTGCAGACCTCCACTGGAATATCAGACCACAATGCTTTAGAAACACAGAGGATTGTCATTCAAACCCCACTAACCCAGCAGGAAAGTAGAAAGTTAACAAAGCAGACTGGATGAAATGTCATGGAACAATTGAGGACCAGATTAAGATTCTAACCACATCGTCCTTGCTGATGGAGACACTATAAATATTTTAGTATTATCAATGATGCAGCGACTGCATGAGTTCTTACAAGTAATACAGCTCACCTACCATGAGTACCCTAGTGGAATAAAGACTGCAATTTGAATATTAGAAAGCAGAAATACGCCTTTCTTGTATTTAAGGAAACTTCTACTTTGAAAACTTTAAAAAAATAAACACTCAAAACACACATTTGAGCACTTTGTCTGATTCTTGTCTATGATTTAACATATGAAGAAGAAACCAAATAAACACTGTTATTAGATTTCTAGAATTCGCAGCTAGATTCACACCTGCAATAACTTCCTGCAGGATGCCTACATGTGAGCCATGTAAGCTGTGGTGGCTGGTTACCATTTGCTAATATGCTGCAGCACACTGTAAATATCACACTAAAATAAGTAATTTCTCTTTAGATTCATGCTAGCACAGAAATAAAATAACTGAAAAATAGTGCTCTCTCCATGATAACAAAAACCAGTGTCAATTGCTGAAATGGTCAACCACACTACGGTCAACTCTGAGAAGGGATGCAGCTATTTGTTTTCGACTGTCATACTTTTCAGCATCAGCACTGTGAGTGTCACATTGCTCACAGTTCCAGGTCAGTATTTTCTGTGAAGGTGCCTGTAACTTACTGTGCAAGCGTGGAGTATGTGGGATTTTTGAGGGACAGTTAACATAATGATGTTGTTGTCAAACTAATTAATGGAAAATCTCATATAAAGATGTGAAACAATTACTAACAAAGAGATAGAGGGGCTGGCCAGTACTTACCTCAGCTCAGTACAGCCAGCCGATAGAAACACAAAAAAACAACCGAAAATTTAAGTTCCTAGCTTTCGGAATAAATGTTCCTTCATCAGGGAGGAGAGAGGGGAAAGTGGATTTAGTTACTCACAACCCAGGTTATGAAGCAACAGGGAAAGGAAAACAGGGAAGGTAGCAAGGATGGAGGCATGGTTGTCTGAGGGAAGCCAAAGATATTCTACTGCAGGTACTGTGCCAGCTTCAAACCAAAGAGGATGCATACAGAAGTAAAGAGGTGTATAGTATAAAGATGTAGGATGGAAAGATGCATGAATGGCTAAAGAGGAAAGGGAAAGAGGAGAAAACTGAAAAGTAAATGGGAGTGAGGTTGTTTAACGTAGGTTCAGTCCAGAAAAAAAAAAGAAAAAAAAAAAAGAAAAAAAAAAACTTGCAGGCAGATGGCATTTCCCGATGTGAACAAAAATCTTAAGCACTTATTATCAACATCTTTTGTAACAAACTGGTTTTAGATGGTAAAAGCAAGCCAAACGGTTTGTGTGTTTCATTAAGACCACTGATTGTGAATTTAATAAGACGAAATACACCTACATCTACATACATACTCCACCATACTGTGCGTGGCGGAGGGTACCTCGTACCACAACTAGCATCTTCTCTCCCTGTTCCACTCCCAAACAGACCGAGGGAAAAATGACTGCCTATATGCCTCTCTACGAGCCCTAATCTCTCTTATCTTTGTGGTCTTTCCGCAAAATGCAAGTTGGCGGCAATAAAATTGTACTGCAGTCAGCCTCAAAAGCTGGTTCTCTAAATTACCTCAGTAGCGATTCACGAAAAGAACGCCTCCTTTCCTCTAGAGACTCCCACCAGAATTCCTGAAGCATTTCCATAACACTTGCATGATGATCAAACCTACCAGTAACAAATCTAGCAGCCCGCCTCTGAATTGCTTCTACGTCCTCCCTCAATACAACCTGATAGGGATCCCAAACGCTCAAGCAGTACTCAAGAATAGGTCATATTAGTGTTTTATAAGCGGTCTCCTTTACAGATGAACCACATCTTCCCAAAATTCTACCAATGAACCGAAGACCGACTATCCGCCTTCCCCACAACTGCCATTACATGCTTGTCCCACTTCATATCGCTCTGCAATGTTAAACCCAAATATTTAATCAACGTGACTGTGTCAAATGCTACACTACTAATGGAGTATTCAAACATTACAGGATTCTTTTTCCTATCAATCTACATTAATTTACATTTATCTATATTTAGAGTTAGCTGCCATTCTTTACACCATTCACAAATCCTGTCCAAGTCATCTTGTATCCTCCTACAGTCACTCAACGACGACAGCTTCCTGTACACCACAGCATCATCATCAGCAAACAGCCACACATTGCTATCCACCCTATCCAAAAGATCATTTATGTATATAGAAAACAACAGCGGACCTACCACACTTCCCTGGGGCACTCCAGATGATACCCTCACCTCCGATGAACACGAGGACAACATACTGGGTTCTATTACTTAAGAAGTCTTTGAGCCACTCACAGATTTGGGAACCAATCCCATATGCTGATACCTTAGGAGTCTGCAGTAGGGCTCTGAGTCAGACACTTTCCGGTAGTCAAGGAATATGGCATCCGTCTGATACCCTTCATCCATGCTTTGCAAGATATTACATGAAAAAAGGGCGAGTTGCATTTCGCAGGAGCGATGCTTTCTAAAGCCGTACAGATGCATGGACAGCAATTTCTCTGTCTCAAGGAAATTCATTATATTCGAACTGAGAAAATGTTCGAGAACGCTGCAACAAGCCAATGTTAAGGATATTGGTCAGCAATTTTGAGGATCCCTCCTTCTACCCTTCTTATATACAGGTGTCTCCTGCGCTTTTTTTCCAGTCACTCAGGACTTTACGTTGGGCAACAAATTTTGGTGACAAAAATTCACATTTTCTTGGAGTCGCATAACAGATTTAAAATACCTTCACAGATTTCAGAAATAACCCCAGAAAAAAGTAGGCCTCTTGAAAGAAGTGTATAAGAGGAGAAAGAGTGTGTGTGTGTGTGTTTGAGGTTTACGGGCGCTAAACAGCGTGGTCATCAGCGCCCAAGCGCATAGAAACAGGAACACAGGCGGTGAAGGGACGAAGACGGACGCCGAACAAGGAGAACGGCTAAAAGACACAGGCCTGACGCAGTTCCAAATGCGCACATACAGAGGCAAAACAAGAGGAGAAGAAACACACTAAAAAAGGAAAGGAAACACAAGGAAAAGAGAACAGATACCGAAGTGAAACAAGGAGGTAATCGTGACTGGCGGACCTCTTACCTAAAAACTGGGTGAGCCAGTCACCCAGCAGCACATTAAAACCTTCTCCCTAAAATCCGAGGCAACAGATTGGACAGGACACAAAACCGTAAAACCTTAACCACAGTCGCTGCGTCGTCTTGCAAAATAGAGGGCAAATCCGGTGGCAAGGAAACCACCGCCCTCTGGTCAGAGAATAAAAGACAGTCAAGTAAAATGTGGCGGACAGTAATCTGGACGCCACAAGCACTGCAGATTGGGGGGTCCTCCCGCCGGAGTAAAAAACCATGCGTGAAGGGACTGTGTCCAATGCGGAGGCGAGTGAGGAGAACCTCATCCCGCCTGTATGACTGGTAGGACGTACGCCATGGTCGCGTAGTGGCCTTCACCAGACACAGCTTATTGTCAGAAACTGCCAACCACTCCTCTTCCCATTGATGCATAACACGAAAACGCAAAAGGGAGGTTACAGCATGGAGGGGGACGGCACATTCAACAACGTGAGGGAGGGAACATGCATCTTTGGCAGCCACATCCGCCAGTTCGTTGCCCCTAATACCCACGTGCCCCGGCACCCAGCAGAAGGAAACCTCCTTCCCCTGCCGTTGCAGGTGGAGTAGGGCATCATGGATGTTCTGGACGACCGTATCCGCTGGGTACAAGTGTTGAATGGTCTGAAGGGCACTCAGGGAGTCAGAACAGATGAGGAACTTAATACTGGGAACACATCTCATCTGCTCCAATGCCCGCAATATTGCAAACAATTCGGCATCGAGGATGGTAAACACCGCAGGAAGCCGTAACTTGACGACTCGATCAGGGAAAACAACAGCACAACCAACAGTGTCCCCCTGTTTAGAGCCATCTGTGAATACAGGTACATGGTCCGGATGCTGGTTTAAAATATCGTAAAATAAGGAGGTAAAAACAAACGCCGGAGTGCAGTTCCTCCGGTTCTCCGACAAGTCTAAAAGGATGCTGGACCTCTGGAGCAACCAGGGAGGCAGGCGAGTAAAACCTTGTCGTTGGGGGGCCGCACGATCTGCTCCCCAGGACCGATGGCTCAGACACTTCAAAATATTCAGTGCCTTCAGGGCCCGCACCTTGAGGTCTTTAAGGTGAGGCAACCACGACAACTTGGAATCAAAAGTGAGGCCCAGGAACCTCACAGTGTCTCTAAAAGGAAGAACGGTGTCCCTCAGACGCAATTCAGGGGAGGTAAAAAGACGCCGAGAACGATTAAAATGAACACACACAGATTTGTCTGCAGAAAAGGTAAAACCCGTCTTTGCAGTCCATGCCTCTAAGCGCTTTATCGTAAGCTGTAACTGCCGACTAGCACTGACAAGACAGGAGGAAGAACAGAAAACAGCAAAATCGTCCACAAACAAGGAGCATTGGGCAGGACTCCGGATAGTGGACGTGATACTGTTAATAGCAACGGCAAAGAGGGTCACACTTAAAACGCTGCCCTGAGGAACACCATTCTCCTGCACATACAAATCCGATAGCACATTTCCAACCCGATACCGAAAGAGGCGGTGAGAAAGAAAGGACCGAATGAAGATGGGGAGACGGCCACGAAAGCCCCACTCATGGAGTTGATTGAGGATAAGGCGGCGCCAAGTAGTGTCATACGCCTTATTAATGTCAAAGAAGACCCCTAGACAATGCTGGTTACGTAGAAAGGCCTGCTGGATGGCGGCCTCAAGCAGGGTCAAGTTGTCTATAGTGGAACGACATCTCCGAAAGCCACACTGAGAGGGGCTAAGGAGCTGCCTCGTCTCGAGCAGCCAAACCAGGCGGCGGTTGACCATGCGTTCCAACGTCTTCCCAACACAGCTCGTCAAGGCAATACTCCGATAACTACTGGGATGCGTTCGGTCCTTCCCTGGTTTGAGGAGGGGAATCAAAATTGCCTCCCTCCACGAGTCAGGGTACGTGCCAGTTAACCATATCATATTGAAACAGTTCAGGAGAACTTCCTTGGATGGCAGCGACAGGTGCCGCAGCATGCTGTACCGGATTTGATCATGATCAGGCGCAGTATCATGAGCCACAGACAGCGCAGAATCCAGTTCCCACATTGTGAAGGGGCAGTTATAGGGTTCAGAATTAAGAGACCGGAAGTCCAAGTGACCCCTTTCGACGGCAGTGCGGTAGCGGCAGAAATCTGGATCACAGGTAATAGTGGCGGTAGATTCCGCAAAATGCATGGCCAGTGTCTGGGCAATGTCTCTCGGCGCCGTGAGGAGACATCCCTGATGCAGCAATGCCGTGACAGGTAGCTGGCTGAGTTTCCCGGAAATCCTCCTGATGGCTTCCCATACTTTCGTAGAACTAGTGGAGCGAGAGATGGAATTCAAGAACGATTGCCATGACCGTCGTTTGCTCTCTTTAATCACCCGCCGCGCTCTGGCCCTTGCCACCCGAAAGGCCGCAAGATTGTCAGCTGAGGGACGGCACTTGAAGCGGCGCAGTGCTGCACGGCGGGCGCGGATGGCTGAGTGGCACTCAGTGGTCCACCAAGGGACAGGACGCCTCTTGGGATGACCGGATGACCGTGGGATGGACAATTCAGCAGCATGAGAGATCATGGCTGCAACATGGTCTACCCATTCGTGGACGCTGGCACGGTGTTCCAAAACAGCCAGTTGGCTGAAAAGTGTCCAGTCAGCTCTGCAAAGGTGCCACCGGGGCGGCACTGGTAATGCCACAGCCTCATCCAGGAGGCGAATCCAGAGGGGGAAGTGGTCACTAGAATGGAGGTCAGCTGCAGCCTCCCACAGAGCAGAATCCGCGAGTGCTGGAGAGCAAAAGGAAAGGTCAATAGCCGATGACGATCCGGAAGCAGTACAGAAATGAGTGGGAGCACCAGAGTTGAGGAGGCACAGTTCTTCAGACATCATGACGCTTTCCAGAATGCGACCCCTGGGGCAAGTAGTCGGAGAGCCCCATAAGACATTATGAGCGTTGAAGTCCCCCAGAAGAAGAAATGGGCGAGGGAGTTGGCTAATAAGGTCCGTGAGAGCCTCAGTGTCAATCGCATCCGGAGGTGGTAAATAAACAGAACAGACTGTGAGCCTCCGACCCACAAGAATGTCAACTGCAACTGCTTGCAAGTCGGTGACGAGAGGGAGCTCAGATGAGGGGTGCACATCACGGACAAAAACCGCAACACCACCCTTTGCCCTTTGCCCCGTCAGATCATCTTTTCGATATGCGGTATAGCCGCGTAAAGAAGGAGAATCAGTGGCCCGAAAATGTGTCTCTTGGATACATAAGCACAAGGGGCACTCTCGTATGAGGAGTTGTAATTCGGCCACATGCGTCCTGAAACCATTCAGGTTCCACTGCAATATGGGAGCCAGTGATCAGGGTGGCTGAACTTTCACCCTGCCTCTGTGCTTTGGAGGAGAGACCGTACTGGCCGGAAATTTATTCCTGGGGCGAGAAGATCCCCCCCGGTCGACATCAATGTCCATAAGATCCGATGACGACCCACGGGAGATGTCAGACAGTACGATGGCATCATCATCGGACCGACGCTGACTAGTCTCCTCAGGTGGCAGAACCTTCATCTTCTGAGGCTTTGTCTTGGGGGGCTTGGAATGCAGAGCCTTGTCAACAGTTGGAGGTTGACTCGCCTGGGCAGAAGGCGCCATATGGGGGGAGGCTGGAAGTACCTCAATGTCAGCAACCACGGCCTTGTCCGATGTAACGGGGAGAGCCGCAGATTGCAAAACAACCGCAGCAGCACAAGTGCACTGGCAAGCGCAGGTTTTAGTGCTAACACTAGCAACCTCCGTTTGTGTAGCAACAGTGGCCAGTTGTACCGGTTTTTTGAGAGCGGAAGCGAAAGATGTGGAAAACACAGGAGGTTGCATGGCCTTAAAGATCTTCTTGGCCTCACCATAGGGGATGCGCTTAGATGTTTTAATCTCCTGTACCTTCCGCTCTTCGAGATAGATGGGGCAGATCCGGCTCCAGACAGGGTGACTCCCAGAGCAATTCACGCACTTCACAGGCGATGAACAATCGGCTCCGTCATGGGGAGGCTGACCACATTTACCGCACGTGGCTATTCCATTGCACCCCAACGTAGTATGCCCAAAGCGCTGACATTTAAAACAGCGCATTGGGTTGGGGAAATATGGCCGTACGGACAAACGTAAGAACCCCGCTTTAACATGCTCCGGGAGTCTCGGGCAACTGAATGTGAGAATAAACGAGTCAGATTGGACGAGGTCCCCATTGACTCGTTTCATAATGTGCTGCACATCAACAATTCCTTCGTCAGCCCACTCAGATTTTAGCACGTCTATGGGGATATCCACCAAGTCCCTACACGTCACAACACCCTTACTATAGTTCAAAGTGGAGTGGAGCTCGGTCTCGACAGCGTACTCTCCTAGACAATTTGCTTTCCGAAGGGCAGCGACTTGACGGGAACTAGAAGTTTCAACTAACAGAGTCCCATTGCGCAGTCGCTTTACAGATTTCAGTGTTCCTGCAATTCCCTCAAGACCCTTGTGGATGTAAAAGGGAGAAACCCTCTCAAAGCTACCCTCCTTCCTTTTAATAATCTCAAACACATTCTGATTATCAGCATGTGCTCCGTTACTACATTCTGTTAAATCTCTAGCAACACCAGGCGCTGGAGGACTCGCAGCGCGTAGCCGCTTTTTCGATTGGGTGTGTTTTCCTACCAGCGGCCCACCCAAGCCACTGGTAGGGGGAAATGTAGAGGTCGAAGGGTCCATTGTGGTCCCACGAGCAGCTAGGGAACTAAAAGTCCGCTCATACAGAGCCCCGCGTGCCTGAGTAAGCCTTATACAACTGGGGTGCGGCAGGTGCCCCAGAGGTTGCCCGCTTGCGACTGTTCCACCCCAACAGCCATGCACCTTCTAGGCGCGGAGCACACCGAAAGATTGAGGGGTTTTTATAGAGGTTGGCCTTCCTCGCAATCCAGGCGGTCAAGCCAAGATTACCATTCCCCGCAGCACACAACATTTCACCGCCGCGCCATACGGTGGTCGCTGAAGCATGTCCGGGGGTTACGGTGACAGGACACTGGCGGCGCAGACCAGTCCCCAGCTCAGGACCCCGGGGTCGCCAAGCCCGTACTCAGCAAGTGAATGCTGAGCCCCTGGGGGAAGAGGAGAAAGAATTGTGCTAACTAACACTGTAGGTGACCACCAATAAAACGTTGGATCTATTATGTTTGTTATTGTCGGTTATTACCCACTGTGTTATATCTATTGTTTTACAGGCATTTTGTGATTTTTCTTTTGAGAAATATATGAGTACATAGCATACAAACTGCCAGCAACTGATACAATTTCCTTCTTCTTATCATCCATACTTTCTAACATGTAAACTACTCTTGAAGTGCCAAAATGTACTAGAATAAATAAAATGTCTGTAAAACGACACAATGTACTTGTGGTGAGACACTAAGAATCAATAATAATGAGTATGTAGCAACTCACTGTAAAGGTAATTGCCGAGCCACAGACAGGCTCGTAGATAAGACAACCACACTGTCACAACTAAATTTTCAGCCATAGCTTTTGTCAGGAAACGAGAACTCACACACATTCAATTGTATGTGCCCATGACGGCTCTGGATCTACAGTCTGTGAATCAGATCCAAACAAACCACTTGTCATAACACACTGCCTCTCATCAGCAACTGCTAGGCTAGCAGCAAGAAGTACTGGCATTACTGACTACAAGCTGAGGGGATGAGGGAGTAGCAAAGTGGCACACGTACTCAGCTGCAATCAGCCAGCGATGATGCGAGACACCTCAGTAAACAAACCATTTTATCTGCCGAGACAAAAACAAGACTTTTCTAGTGTGTGTGTGTAGGGGGGGGGGGGGGGGGGGGGTCATAAAAGAAGTACATTTAAATTATGTTACACCTATCCTCACTGACCCCCCCATGAACCATGGACCTTGCCGTTGGTGGGGAGGCTTGCGTGCCTCAGCGATACAGATGGCCGTACCATAGGTGCAACCACAACGGAGGGGTATTTGTTGAGAGGCCAGACAAACGTGTGGTTCCTGAAGAGGGGCAGCAGCCTCTTCAGTAGTTGCAGGGGCAACAGTCTGGATGATTGACTGATCTGGCCTTGCAACATTAACCAAAACGGCCTTGCTGTGCTGGTACTGCGAACGGCTGAAAGCAAGGGGAAACTACAGCCGTAATTTTTCCCGAGGACATGCAGCTTTACTGTATGATTAAATGATGATGGCATCCTCTTGGGTAAAATATTCCGGAGGTAAAATAGTCCCCCATTCGGATCTCCGGGCGGGGACTACTCAGGAGGATGTCGTTATCAGGAGAAAGAAAACTGGCATTCTACGGATCGGAGCGTGGAATGTCAGATCCCTTAATCGGGCAGGTAGGTTAGAAAATTTAAAAAGGGAAATGGATAGGTTAAAGTTAGATATAGTGGGAATTAGTGAGGTTCGGTGGCAGGAGGAACAAGACTTCTGGTCAGGTGACTACAGGGTTATAAACACAAAATCAAATAGGGGTAATGCAGGAGTAGGTTTAATAATGAATAGGAAAATAGGAATGCGGGTAAGCTACTACAAACAGCATAGTGAACGCATTATTGTGGCCAAGATAGATACGAAGCCCACACCTACTACAGTAGTACAAGTTTATATGCCAACTAGCTCTGCAGATGATGAAGAAATTGAAGAAATGTACGATGAAATAAAAGAAATTATTCAGATAGTGAAGGGAGGCGAAAATTTAATAGTAATGGGTGACTGGAATTCGAGTGTAGGAAAAGGGAGAGAAGGAAACATAGTAGGTGAATATGGATTGGGGCTAAGAAATGAAAGAGGAAGCCGCCTAGTAGAATTTTGCACAGAGCACAACTTAATCATAGCTAACACTTGGTTTAAGAATCATGAAAGAAGGTTGTATACGTGGAAGAACCCTGGAGATACTAAAAGGTATCAGATAGATTATATAATGGTAAGACAGAGATTTAGGAACCAGGTTTTAAGTTGTAAGACATTTCCAGGGGCAGATGTCGACTCTGACCACAATCTATTGGTTATGACCTGTAGATTAAAACTGAAGAAACTGCAAAAATGTGAGAAATTAAGGAGATGGGACCTGGATAAACTGAAAGAACCAGAGGTTGTACAGAGTTTCAGAGAGAGCATAAGGGAACAATTGACAGGAATAGGGGAAAGAAATACAGTAGAAGAAGAATGGGTAGCTCTGAGGGATGTAGTAGTGAAGGCAGCAGAGGATAAAGTAGGTACAAAGACGAGGGCTGCTAGAAATCCTTGGGTAACAGAAGAAATATTGAATTTAATTGATGAAAGGAGAAAATATAAAAATGCAGTAAATGAAGCAGGCAAAAAAGAATACAAACGTCTCAAAAATGAGATCGACAGGAAGTGCAAAATGGCTAAACAGGGATGGCTAGAGGACAAATGTAAGGATGTAGAAGCTTATCTCACTAGGAGTAAGATAGATACTGCCTACAGGAAAATTAAAGAGACCTTTGGAGAGAAGAGAACCACGTGTATGAATATCAAGAGCTCAGATGGCAGCCCAGTTCTAAGCAAAGAAGGGAAGGCAGAAAGGTGGAAGGAGTATATAGAAGGTTTATACAAGGGCGATGTACTTGAGGACAATATTATGGAAATAGAAGAGGATGTAGATGAAGACGAAATGGGAGATACGATACTGCGTGAAGAGTTTGACAGAGCACTGAAAGACCTGAGTCGAAACAAGGCCCCCGGAGTAGACAACATTCCATTAGAACTACTGACGGCCTTGGGAGAGCCAGTCATGACAAAACTCTACCAGCTGGTGAGCAAGATGTATGAGACAGGCGAAATACCCTCAGACTTCAAGAAGAATATAATAATTCCAATCCCAAAGAAAGCAGGTGCTGACAGATGTGAAAATTACCGAACTATCAGTTTAATAAGCCACGGCTGCAAAATACTAACGCGAATTCTTTACAGACGAATGGAAAAACTGGTAGATGCAGACCTCGGGGAGGATCAGTTTGGATTCCGTCGAAATGTTGGAACACGTGAGGCAATACTGACCTTACGACTTATCTTAGAAGAAAGATTAAGAAAAGGCAAACCTACGTTTCTAGCATTTGTAGACTTAGAGAAAGCTTTTGACAATGTTGACTGGAATACTCTTTTTCAAATTCTAAAGGTGGCAGGGGTAAAATACAGGGAGCGAAAGGCTATTTATAATTTGTACAGAAACCAGATGGCAGTAATAAGAGTCGAGGGGCATGAAAGGGAAGCAGTGGTTGGGAAAGGAGTGAGACAGGGTTGTAGCCTCTCCCCGATGTTATTCAATCTGTATATTGAGCAAGCAATAAAGGAAACAAAAGAAAAATTTGGAGTAGGTATTAAAATTCATGGAGACGAAGTAAAAACTTTGAGGTTCGCCGATGACATTGTAATTCTGTCAGAGACGGCAAAGGACTTGGAAGAGCAGTTGAACGGAATGGACAGTGTCTTGAAAGGAGGATATAAGATGAACATTAACAAAAGCAAAACGAGGATAATGGAATGTAGTCAAATTAAATCGGGTGATGCTGAGGGAATTAGATTAGGAAATGAGACACTTAAAGTAGTAAAGGAGTTTTGCTATTTAGGAAGTAAAATAACTGATGATGGTCGAAGTAGAGAGGATATAAAATGTAGACTGGCAATGGCAAGGAAAGCGTTTCTGAAGAAGAGAAATTTGTTAACATCGAATATAGATTTATGTATCAGGAAGTCGTTTCTGAAAGTATTTGTTTGGAGTGTAGCCATGTATGGAAGTGAAACATGGACGACAACTAGTTTGGACAAGAAGAGAATAGAAGCTTTCGAAATGTGGTGCTACAGAAGAATACTGAAGATAAGGTGGATAGATCACGTAACTAATGAGGAGGTATTGAATAGGATTGGGGAGAAGAGAAGTTTGTGGCACAACTTGACTAGAAGAAGGGATCGGTTGGTAGGACATGTTTTGAGGCATCAAGGGATCACAAATTTAGCATTGGAGGGCAGCGTGGAGGGCAAAAATCGTGGAGGGAGACCGAGAGATGAGTACACTAAGCAGATTCAGAAGGATGTAGGTTGCAGTAGGTACTGGGAGATGAAGCAGCTTGCACAGGATAGAGTAGCATGGAGAGCTGCATCAAACCAGTCTCAGGACTGAAGACAACAACAACAACAACAACAACATCCTCACTGAACACTAAGTTGTATAAATACCATGTGTATGAACTTTGTAAATACCAATTAGTATTAGAAATACAGTTCTATCCATGCAAATATCAACAAGTTTTCCCAAGTGAAATTACTTATAAGCCAATTTCTAACATAAGGAATTTATAAATGATTACAAATAACACTGGAAAACCAAGAAAAAGATAATCTCTGCCATTTACAACTAAAGATGAAGGTGAGTGGCTTTATTCAATTCAATTTTTTTTAAGTTTTTTTTTATGCATGTATATTACCAATTAAAATGTGTTCGCTTCCTTCTGATGCATGGTTAAAATAATCATGAACATTAAATTAAAACAACACTATATCATTTAATGAATTGACAAACAATGAGAGGGCAGTGTTGCATAAAAAGGCTAAAATAAGTTTGTTAGAATTACATAGGCCTACCTTAGTATTCATAGCCTAGAAATAGTCTGCTTTTCACCTCACTGGTGTGTATTGCGGTAGTAAAATATTATTTGATACAAGAACCCATTGAGATCCCATATTGAAATTTTGCATGCATCTAGTCAGTCAAACTGGTCAACGCACATAATTTTTATTAAAAAAGTCCGAGGGGTGGAAATGTCAAAAATGTTTTTAGGAATAGTTTAAAATTTTCAGAGTTAGATAGCATAGTCATGTTACATATCAAATTGAAGGGAATTTTTAGAGGAAAACAATGGTGCAAGTTTGAGCTCTCTAGGCTGTATAGCTTGTTAGCTACAGCATTTTAAAACAATCATCGATTGATCAAAATTTTTATTTTTAAACCCTTGAAACTCAAAAACCAAAGGTCAGAAACATTTGAAATTTCAAATTTAAACTAGTGTTAGTGGGTAAATTACCTGGAAAAAATTCATCCTAATCTGAGAGGTCCCATGGTTCAAATCATGTAGTACAATTGGTTGATTTGACATGGAATGACCCAGAGGCCATGCTGCTATAGGAACAACTGTGTCTCCACAAGCCACTGATATCAGTTTTCAGTCGCACCAACCTGCATAGTTAAACAAGTGTAATATACTGTAGCAAAAATTAATGATATGAATATAATAGAGAGAAACATTCCACATGGGAAAAATATATCTAAAAACAAAGATGATGTGACTCACCAAACAAAAGCGCTGGCAGGTCGATAGACACACAAACAAACACAAACATACACACAAAATTCTAGCTTTCGCAACCAACGGTTGCTTCTTCAGGAAAGAGGGAAGGAGAGGGAAAGACGAAAGGATGTAGGTTTTAAGAGAGAGCGTACTTAACCTCTCCCTTAAAACCCACATCCTTTCGTCTTTCCCTCTCCTTCCCTCTTTCCTGAAGAAGCAACCGTTGGTTGCTAAAGCTAGAATTTTGTGTGTATGTTTGTGTGTCTATCGACCTGCCACCGCTTTTGTTTGCTAAGTCACATCATCTTTGTTTTTAGATATATACTGTAGGAAAAGATTTATAATCGGTTTATGATGACGACTTTTAACACGACCCAGTTGAACTTCAGGACAGAGGTATGCAACAGCACTGAGAGAGAGGTAGAAAACCGGTATGTACATTTTGTTGACAAGAAGAGTTTTGCCAGTTTTATTTGTAAAATGTGAGATGCTTCTTTCATATATCTGTGCCATCTTGTTATGTGACAAATCCTGGCACTAACAATATTCCATGAACATAGATGTAGGAAATGTCAGTGGACACTTGCTGCCCCGTATCTGATTTCTCTTTCAAACTGCTCAGCTTTCAATGTACCATCTATTGACTCACAGTTTGGATTGAAAACTGAGTATGCACTTATTTCTCCTTTCTTCTTAGGACCAACTCTTGTGTTTAGCCAAATAAGACACAATGCTGACACAATTAGGTATATAACACCGAACTCCATCTGCACAGCTACTGCATATAGTGTACACCACAAAAGAATATATATAATACGAATTACAGTAGTGTACCACCGCAACACTGTCCCTTCACCCTCTGCTATTTCCACATCCAGGCTACTTATGCTCGAATGCAAGCTGTCAGCTGAAGGGGACTCTGGTCTATCAGCAGTCACATCAATCTGTGAATTGAAACAAAAGTGAGCATTAAATAAACATCAGTGGGTCTTAATGGATTTCTAAACAGAACACAACATGCTCACAAGCAGTTCCTGTTAACGAGTTACAGCCCGTCTCACTTGTCTTGCTAGTGTACAGAACAGTACATCTGATGTGTCTATCCTGATTATACATTATATTGTCACACAGTCAGTGTAAGAGGTCAGACAAAATACTGCTCGCATTTCTAAGGAACTACTTTTCACATTGTATTAGTGAGTGTTTCTCAACCCAGAACTGTATCTTCATGCTGTGACAAGTTTCATCAAATGGATGAACAGTTAACTATTGGTACACAACAGTGCTCAGGCAGTGTAGTCGAATACACACAGCTTGGCGTTAGGTATCAGCTCTACTTTAAATAATCAACAAGCTGTCACCTAACAAACAGCGATTCTACTGATTTTTAGAGGATTAAATTCAAACCTTCTTGACTTTTCCATTGCCTCTTTAGTTAAAGTTATGACCTCTTGAAAATGTGCTTGGTACAATGATGAAAACATTATTCATGATGACATATAAGTGATGTAACAATTATATTTAATAATTGTTACATCACTTATATGTCATTATGAATAATGTAACTATGTAAGACTTTTAGTATATCATTTATCAAATACCAAATGCTATAAAAATATTTAACTCTCACCTAGGATTGGATATGACTATTTTCAGACATATTTTTTCCATTACACCAATTAACATACATATTGTTTTAACATAGGAATGCAGTGACATTCTACAATTTTCCTTAAGATAATACAACAATTATCAAAGTACAATATTTGCCAAATGCTACATTTTGCAGCAAAACATTCACTGTTTAAGTATCTTAGCTACTTGAAATTTCATCTAAAACTTCAGCTTCTCCCTTTGCATTTTCTACAACTTTTTTTTCTCTCTCTTCGAAGTCTTATTTTTTGAACAGTTCTCCTTGTAATATTGGGCACTTCACTTACATCAGATTTCATCTCTTTTTTAAGGCTTGTACTCTTTTTGATGGGGCATTCTTCACAGTTGGTATACATGATATTGTAATGCCCACATTGAGTTGTTTCTATTATGTAAACAACCCGTCATAACCGCAACCGTTCCGGCCACAGGGTTGCCAAGAACAAAGTGCGGCAGGACCAAACGGGAGCAGCCAACAAACAAACAAACAAACAAACGAACAAACGGGAAAGGATGGACACGAACAAATGATGGATGACCGAGCAAGATCTTACAAACAACATACAAGTGTCAATGGGGTCACAAGTGACAACCTCAAGAATCCACAATGTCCACTCATACATGGAGACAAAGTAATGTAAACACGCTGTCTGTAGGCCAGATGTCAATAGACCACGCAATTATCAGACTGCTTTGCTGAGCGAGAGACTGGCGTTTACATACAGGATAGGGTACATTGCTATTTGTTGCTGGGACCACGTGCTCTACCGTGGCGCACTCATGTTACACGTGTGCCAGGAAAGTGCGCAACCACGGCTTACGGCACGACGGCTGCCTCTAGTAGTAATCGAGGTCCATGCAGACTGGTCAGAGATTATAGGCACCAATTACGAGTTAAATGTAATTGTAGTGAACTTCATGCTACCACATGGACCAACTGCTGGAATAGCACCATGGACCTTGCTGTTGGTGGGGAGGCTTGCGTGCCTCAATGATATAGATAGCCGTACCGTAGGTGCAACCATAACGGAGGGGTATCTGTTGAGAGGCCAGACAAACGTGTGGTTCCTGAAGAGGGGCAGCAGCCTTTTCAGTAGTTGCAGGAGCAACAATCTGGATGATTGACTGACTGATCTGGCCTTGTAACACTAATCAAAATGGCCTTGCTGTTCTGGTACTGCGAATGGCTGAAAGCAAGGGGAAACTACAGCTGTAATTTTTCCCCAGGGCATGCAGTACGGTTAAATGATGATGGCATCCTCTCACCGGGTAAAATATTCTGGAGGTAAAATAGTCCCCCATTCGGATCTCTGGGTGGGGACTACTCAAGAGGATGTCGTTATCAGGAGAAAGAAAACTGGCATTCTACGGATCGGAGCGTGGAATGTCAGATCCCTTAATCGGACAGGTAGGTTAGAAAATTTAAAAAGGGAAATGGATAAGTTCAAGTTAGATATGGTCGGAATTAGTGAACTTTGGAGGCAGGAGGAACAGGACTTCTGGTCAGGTGACTACAGGGTTATAAACACAAAATAAAATAGGGGTAATGCAGTAGTAGGTTTAATAATAAATAGGAAAAAGCTACTACAAACAGCATAGTGAATGCATTATTGTGGCCAAGATAGACACGAAGCCCGCACCTACTACAGTAGTACAAGTTTATATGCCAACTAGCTCTGCAATTGACGAAGAAATTGATGAAATGTATGATGAGATAAAAGAAATTATTCAGGTAGTGAAGGGAGATGAAAATTTAATAGTCATCGCTGACTGGAATTCGAAAGTAGGAAAAGGAAGAGAAGGAAACATAGTAGGTGAATACGGATTGGGGCTGAGAAATGAAAGAGGAAGCCGGCTGGTAGAATTTTGTGCAGAGCATAGCTTAATCATAGCTAACACTTGGTTCAAGAATCATGAAAGAAGGTTGTATACATGGAAGAAACCTGGAGATACTAGAAGATATCAGACAGATTACATAATGGTAGGACAGAGATTTAGGAACCAGGTTTTAAACTGTAAGACATTTCCAGTGGCAGAAGTGGACTCTGACCACAATCTATTGGTTATGAACTGTATATTAAAACTGAAGAAACTGCAAAAAGGTGGAAATTTAAGGAGATGGGACCTGGATAAACTGAAAGAACTAGAGGTTGTACAGGGTTTCAGGGAGAGCATAAGGGAACAATTGACAGGAATGGGGGAAAGAAATACAGTAGAAGAAGAATGGGTAGCTTTGAGGAATGAAATAGTGAAGGCAGCAGAGGATCAAATAGGTAAAAAGACGAGGGCTAGTAGAAACCCTTGGGTAACAGAAGAAATATTGAATTTGATTGAACTATCAGTTTAATAAGTCACAGCTGCAAAATACTTATGCAAATTCTTTACAGACGAATGGAAAAACTGATAGAAACCGACCTCGGGGAAGATCAGTTTGGATTCCGTAGAAATGTTGGAACATATGAGGCAATACTGACCCTGCGACTTATCTTAGAAGAAAGATTAAGGAAAGGCAAACCTATGTTTCTAGCATTTGAAGACTTACAGAAAGCTTTTGACAATGTTGATTGGATTACTATCTGTCAAATTCTGAAGGTGGCAGGGGTAAAACGCAGGGAGCGAAAGGCTATTTACAATTTGTACAGAAAGCAGATGGCAGTTATAAGAGTCGAGGGGCATGAAAGGGAAGCAGTGGTTGGGAAGGGAGTGAGACAGGGTTGTAGTCTCTCCCCGATGTTATTCAATCTGTATATAGAGCAATCAGTAAAGGAAACAAAAGAAAAGTTCAGATTAGGTATTAAAATTCATGGAGACGAAATAAAAACTTTGAGGTTCGCCGATGACATTGTAATTCTGTCAGAGACGGCAAAGGACTTGGAAGAGCAGCTGAACAGAATGGACAATGTCTTGAAAGGAGGATATAAGATGTACATCGACAAAAGCAAAACAAGGATAATGGAATGTAGTAAAGGAGTTTTGCTATTTGGGGAGCAACATAAATGATGATGGTCGAAGAAGAGAGGATATAAAATGTAGACTGGCAATGGCAAGGAAAGCGTTTCTGAAGAAGAAAAATTTGTTAACATCGAGTATAGATTTAAGTGTCAGGAAGTTGTTTCTGAAAGTATTTGTATGGAGTGTAGCCATGTATGGAAGTGAAACATGGACGATAAATAGTTTAGACAAGAATAGAATAGAAGCTTTCGAAATGTGGTGCTACAGAAGAATGATGAAGATTAGATGGGTAGATCACATAACTAATGAGGAAGTGTTGAATAGGGTTGGGGAGAAGAGAAGTTTGTGGCACAACTTGACCAGAAGAAGGGATCGGTTGTTAGGACATGTTCTGAGGCATCAAGTGATCACCAATTTAGTACTGGAGGGCAGTGTGGAGGGCAAAAGTCGTAGAGGGAGACCAAGAGATGAATACACTAAGCAAATTCAGAAGGATGTACAGGGTGTTTCAAAAATGACCGGTATATTTGAAACGGCAATAATAACTAAACGAGCAGCGATATAAATACACCGTGTGTTGCAATATGATTGGGACAACAGTACATTTTCAGGCGGACAAACTTTAGAAATTACAGTAGTTACAATTCTCAACAACAGATGGCGCTGCAAGTGATGTGAAAGATATAGAAGACAATGCAGTCTGTGGGTGCGCCATTCTGTACGTCGTCTTTCTGCTGTAAGCGTGTGCTGTTCACAATGTGCAAGTGTGCTGTGGACAACATGGTTTATTCCTTAGAACAGAGGATTTTTCTGGTGTTGGAATTCCACCGCCTAGAACACAGTGTTGTTGCAACAAGACGAAGTTTTCAACGGAGGTTTAATGTAACCAAAGGACCGAAAAGCGATACAATAAAGGATCTGTTTGAAAAATTTCAACGGACTGGGAACGTGATGGATGAACGTGCTGGAAAGGTAGGGCGACCGCGTACGGCAACCACAGAGGGCAACGCGCAGCTAGTGCAGCAGGTGATCCAACAGCGGCCTCGGGTTTCCGTTCGCCATGTTGCAGCTGCGGTCCAAATGACGCCAACATCCATGTATCGTCTCATGCGCCAGAGTTTACACCTCTATCCATACAAAATTCAAACGCGGCAACCCCTCAGTGCCGCTACCATTGCTGCACGAGAGACATTCGCTAACGATATAGCGCACAGGATTGATGACGGCGATATGCATGTGGGCAGCATTTGGTTTACTGAAGAAGCTTATTTTTACCTGGACGGCTTCGACAATAAACAGAACTGGCGCATATGGGGAACCGAAAAGCCCCATGTTGCAGTCCCATCGTTCCTGGATCCTCAAAAAGTACTGGTCTGGGCCGCCATTTCTTCCAAAGGAATCATTGGCCCATTTTTCAGATCCGAAACGATTACTGCATCACACTATCTGGACATTCTTCGTGAATTTGTGGCGGTACAAACTGCCTTAGACGACACTGCAAACACCTCGTGGTTTATGCAAGATGGTGCCCGGCCACATCGCACGGCCGACGTCTTTAATTTCCTGAATGAATATTTCGATGATCGTGTGATTGCTTTGGGCTATCCGAAACAAACAGGAGGCGGTGTGGATTGGCCTCCCTATTCGCCAGACATGAACCCCTGTGACTTCTTTCTGTGGGGACACTTGAAAGACCAGCTGTACCGCCAGAATCCAGAAACAATTGAACAGCTGAAGCAGTACATCTCATCTGCATGTGAAGCCATTCCGCCAGACATGTTGTCAAAGGTTTCGGGTAATTTCATTCAGAAACTACGCCATATTATTGCTACGCATGGTGGCTATGTGGAAAATATCGTACTATAGAGTTTCCCAGAACGCAGCGCCCATCTGTTGTTGACAATTGTAACTACTGTAATTTTGAAAGTTTGTCTGCCTGAAAATGTACTGTTGTCCCAAGCATATTGCAACAAACAGTGTATTTCTATCTCTGCTCGTTTAGTTTGTATAGCCGTTTCAAATATACCGGTCATATTTGAAACACTCTGTAGGTTGCAGTAGGTACTGGGAGATGAAGAAACTTGCACAGGATAGAGTAGCATGGAGAGCTGCATCAAATCAGTCTCTGGACTGAAGACCAGAACCACAACAACAACAACAACAACAACAACAACAACAACAACAACAACCACCATGAAACGATGACAGGAGAAGCTTGCCTCGACATGGTCATCACACATACCTAGGACTACAAAGTAAGTGTTGTGGATCCACTGACAGCAAATCAAAATGCATTAGTTGTCCACTTAAACAGTCAAAGGAACCTTCATCAAAAAACCACTGTGTATATGTTCAATAAAAGAATTATAATGGAGAAAGCATTAACATCTTAAAAAATGTGCTTGCCTGGATTGACTGGAAGTTTGAAGGTGTAGGACTGTGACCAAGTGATCCTTTTAAAGGTATTTTCCAGCTCCTGATAAAAAAATTTTACAACTGGTATCCAGCAGTAACCATAAATAATCCCTTCGATAAACTACAGATTACAAGAAAAATAGGTACAGACAAAGCACGGTACATTCCCAAGCTGGGAAACAAAATGTGATGTTTTGCTGCCAAATGACAGAGTTAAAACAGCAACAGATACCAGAGCCAAAGATTTGTTTCATTGCTATTATCTGAAAGTTAAAACAATGTGCAGGAAGGAAGTAGACACAGCCAAGACCATTACACATGTCAGGTTGATTTCTGAAGCCCACAACCCCCGCAAAACAGCTGAGGAATTGGTTAACAACAACAAAAAAGACTGAATGCTCCATTAAATGTTGTAACCTTGATAATTTTAACAAACAGTTTATTGATGTTGTTGGGGATAATATAGCTGCAGTGCCAGATTTAGAAGCCAATATTACAAGCAATACAAGCATCAGCAATTGTTGCACCTTGATCTGGTGTAAGAGAGTGCTTCTAGGTTTTAAACACACTGTTAGCATGTATTGTATATATGGCATGTCATGTGCTGTTCTGAAGAATACTGTATCTGATATTTTGCTGAACCTTTGGCTGCTGTCATTAACCAAGGACTGAAGGTTGATGCTTTTCCAGACTTCTTAAAACTGACCAAGACATTACCAGTGTACAAAAATGGCGATCCTAGCACTCCATCAAACTATGGACCAATTTCTATAATACCTACTCTAGCAAAAGTGATCGACACTGTCATGAAGAACCAATTGTTAGGTTATTTTGAACCCAACAACCTCTTCATGGATAACCTGCACGGATTTTGAAAAGGGAAATCTACACTTACTGCAATACTTAATGTAATAACAGAAATAATAGAAGCATTTGATGAGAAGAACTGCACTGTTTTAGTTCTTTGGGATTGAAGCAAAGAATTTGATTGCATCTCTCGTACTGTTGGAAAATTTAAAATTTTATGGCATAGATGGTGTCATTTTCGAGTCTCTGTCATGTTATAGAAGAGACAGGCAGCAGAATGTTTGCATCCACGTACCAATGTCTCATGAAATAGCATTAGAGCACAGTGTACCACAGGGCTCCTTACTTGGCCTTCTGTTCTTGACGATAACTGTCAATGACTAAAGTTGTGATGGTCACACCCTGCTCTTTGCAGATGATACAACATTAATCGATAAGGGTACAAATTCAGCTGAAACACTAAAGGATGTTGAAATTTTGTCTGAACCAGCCAAAGAGTGGTTCAAAGGAAACAAAATGAAATGAAATGAAGACAAAATGCAGAAAATATTGTGCAGCATTGGTGACAGTGGAGACATAGCAAATGCCGATAGTGTCAAACTCCTAGGAATCACAACTGACAATAAGCTGACATGTACCGAACACACTGCACATGTGTGTTCCAAGTTCTCAAAAGTTATTTGTCTCCTCAGGAAGTTCAAATGTACAATAACAGATCAGTACTTAATCACAATATATTATGCATTGTTCCACAATGGCATCACATATTGATTGTTGCTGTGGGGACACACTACTGGAAGTAAAAACAGATTATTTCTACACGAGAAGGCTGTAAGAATATCTTCCAGCAAGAAATTTGACCAGTGTACACCCATTTCCAAACAGTTGGTAATAATGACCATATTTAGCCAGTATGTTTTCAATTCTCTTGTGTATATGAAAGAAAATTGATTATCCTTCTGCAACAGACAAGAGATTCACAACTACAACACTCGAATAAAGCCGACATTGATATTCCAAGCTGTCGTGTAAGTAAGACACTGGACAGTTTTCTCACAGCAGCCCTGACGATGTTCAACGACCTACCACTTTATCTTCAAACATTGGCACTGAGGATATTAGAGCTAGGCTCAAGCATCAGTCACTATATTCTCTACATAAATTTTTCTCTACAAGTGGAATATTAGGTTGGTCAACATGATAATGTCACGTATGAAACCATAAATTGGAAACATCTAAGAGCTGTAAAGTGTTGCTTATAACATTAGAGTTCTCACTTCTTGTCTGTTATCATAGTTTCAGTAGTAGTTTTTATAGGTAATCACAACGATGTGACAATCGGTCCAACCATGGCTGATGAACGATGACACAGGAATAGTTATGGTTACAGTATAGCAACAGTGGATAAGATGGTGATGTGTGATGCATACAATAGAAGCACATTACAACGTTAGTACACTTTATACATGTTACACACTCATTAATTCATACATCATGTTCCATAAATCCAACCATGAAGAAAAGCCTTCGCAGAAGTGGAATCACTCACGACTTATGCTGCCAAATGGAAGGAGCCACACCTCGCTACTTCTGTAAGTATACCAACAGCAATCTATATGCAGCTCTAGTGGTAATCTACTACTCTCAGTGGTAATGACAGGGATTACTCCTAGGTTACTGTATGTGTGTACATCAGATGATAAAAACAACTATGAAAAAAGCCACTGTTCCTTCTCTTGCCACATCTAGGACCTATCCGGATATTGTTTTATCCAGGCCTCCAAACCAAACATCTATGTAAGTTCTGCAACACCTTCCTAAACTGCTCATATTTATTATTGCTAGTTTCATACGGCTATTTGTGTATCTACGACGTAGCCAGAGGAATGATAAGTACAATATCTACAGTAATGTTATGTTCTCTAAAAAAAATCGGACAAATCCTTGGGCAATGATGTTCAACAAATCAACAAGCAGAAACGTGATTACAGAATATACAGGTTTTTAATCAATAACTGTTTTATTATAGTTCGCATTTATCATTAACTACACGAGGTCTGAGCACCAAACTATTATCGTGTAAAGAATTTGGTCTGCATCTTTTCATTCATATTATGAGCACACTCGATATGTACCACACAATTTATATGTAAATGAAAGAAAACATATAGTCAACACATGCATCAGAACACTTAACAGAAATTGTGGAGTTAAGCGTACCTGTTGTTCATCGACCAAAATTGAACTTTTAATAGATTGTTTCTCTTTGTTGTACATGCCAAATGAAACCATTGTCAACAACCTTTCTTTCGCAGACAAGTAAAGCTCTCTACGTCTCCTACGAGCCCTTATTTCTTGAAGTTTCTGCTGGAGTTCTGCCGATGTCATGTCTTCATGTTTCGCAAAACAGTAAACACTGCAAAAGATAGCTCCACACTGCGAGTCAGTTGTCAATATCGGCAGTCGTCCGCGTTTGCTACTGACGCCGTGTCCAACTTAATGCAATACGACTCCAAGTACGTCAGACACTGAATGAGGGTCATTACTTAAGGTATCTTAAACATTTACATTTTTTTGTTCTTTAATTTTTAAGTGTTTGTGTATTTATTAATAAAGTCGCTGCTGATAATTGGTTAACTATTGATATCGCGGAAAAGGAAAACGCTCGAAGCACCGAATTTTTGCGATACGCGGTAAATCAACAAGAAATACGCACCAAAGAGGCTGCTGAATACCGTATAAGACTCTTTCATTTAAAAGTTGGTTATATTTCTTTATTTCATAAAATGTTGTGAGCCTACACACTTGTGTAAACCACTGCACTCCATCTCCGTTTCTGTGTGGGGCGCTGAACATCATATGTTTCTGCTCATTATATGTTTACGTCCTTGAAGAAAACGTCACATAAATTTTCCTGTAGAAATTATGTTTCAGCTTCATATGATACGGCATCAAGAAGAATAACTATGGGTTTAACTTTGCAAATGTTCATCCATGCCATTTTACCAACACAAAAACATTATTTTTGGTACGATTTAAGTTAATAATATCGGAAAAGATTATTTGTACTGTTAACATGTTACCTGAGTTTAGTACGATTTATGCTGCACAGAGTAGGTATCATGCGGTAGCTTTGCCCTTTATGAAAAATATTATGACGAATGAATTTGAGAGATGAAGCTGCTAATGCTATAGTGATCAGCTGTCGTGTGCACGACACAGGGTTTACAGAATATTTCTTATTTAAATGTGAAATGGATTTCAATATTTTGAGTGAGTCAGCTGTCGCAAATAGTTACAATGTAGTGCACTGTCTTTATTACATTTATTACCAATTCTATGTCATTCACCAGCCACAGCTGGACAGCATCAAGATACAACATTATCAAAATACATGAATGCATCTCTACTATGATAGTAATTTAATACCACAAGACATATTTAAGTTATAAATTAGATTACAATAATATCACAACTATAAAATAGGTACAAGTATATGAAGAAATTAAATATAATGGTTGCTGTTGGAGTCATTGAACTGAGCTGAAGCTCAAGTAAACATTATGCTATTACTGGAGAAGAATTCTTGAATATTGTAGAAGGGTTGCTCATTTAGCTTACACAAAATAGTAGTTTTAAACTGCGCCCAGGTAAAGACTGAATGTGATCAGGAAGAGCATTAAACAATTTTAGGGCCACCATTGGGAAGCTGTTTTGTGTCTTTGCTAATCAACACCTTGGCATGTCGATACTGTCTTTGTTGCGAGTGCTGTATTTGTGAATTTCATTGCTCTTTCTGTAAATATCGTGGTTTCTCTTTATGTGGAAGAGGCAGTTCAATATATACTGGCTGTAAACAGTCAGGACTCCTAACCTGGTGAAAATTGGTTTACAGTGGTCTCTATTTTTTTTTTTTTTTTTTTTTTTTTTTTTTTGCTTGAAGTAATGATCCTCATTGCTTCCTTTGGAGTAAAAGCACATTCTTGCAGCCTGCAGAATGGCCCCAAAACAACAGCTCATAACTGAAGTGGCTGTGGAGCATTGCATAGTCCACAGTTAGAAGGTACTGTTCTGGTACTATACTTTTCAGTTTCCTCAAGAGGTACAGGACCCGCAAAAGTTTGGAACATACATGTTTGGTGTGCTGTTGCCAGGTTAATTTGATATCAATGAGAAAGCCCAGAAGTTTAACATCTGCTGCATTACCCAGTGCTCCAGAATTGCTGAGGCTGCATATCATCCTCCGAGTTTTTTCTTAATTAATTTTCATTTTTTTCATGATGAACCAGGCCTTAGCTTCATTGATCAAGACTTCTGCTTGTTAGACTGCCTGTTCAACATTCTCTCCTTTTGAGAACAAGGTTGTACCATCCGCAAACTGCAAGGTGTGCACATTGGAGCCCATGTCATTTACGAAGATAAGGAACAGCAGAGGCCCTATTACTGATCCCTGTGGCACACCATGCTGTAGCTTCTTCTCACCTGAATCAGCTCCTTGCACGGAGACAATCTCTCATCTGTTTCTCAGGTAGGATTCAAGAGTTTGCAGGACAGATCCCCCTATACCATATGTTTTTAGCTTTCTGAGCAGGGCCTTATGTGGAATATAGTCAGGTGCCTTACTAAGGTCACAGAGTACTAGTGCTATAGACTCTTTGTCTTCAAAATCCTGACTTATGTTTGTAACTAAGTCAAGTACAGCTGTAGTTGACCGGCCCTTCCGCAACATGCGTGTCATAAAAAGAGAACATTTCCTTCAACCCAGAGACCAATGACAATGTGGTCTCTTGTGCAACACTTAGATGATTTGTGTATACTAAAGCCCCTAAAATGTTATAACATTACACAGCTGTGTTCAACAAGATATGTTAATATTGTGGTTTACATGATTGATGATTCACAGATTAATATTAATGATGCTTTACAACAGGTTTATATAAGATTTGCTGCACTGAATAATTCATGTGATGTACTTAGTCATAACCAGAGTATTTACTGTTCTAGGTAGGACCTTTTCTTTTATAGAGTGGAAACAGTGACACAGCAAATAAGACTTAATAACTTTAAAAAAATTTGTATTGCTTTCAGTATACTTTATACTTGTGGGAAGCTGATTGAACAGCTGAAGACCCATGTGCAATGGGGAAAATTTTGTTAGCAAATTTGAAATTCACGTAAGCAATATATGTTGTTTACTACCTGAATTATAGACGGGAGAGTGTTATACAGGAGCAGATGGGTTTAGGATGCAGCAGAACAATGCTAGGAAACTTTCAGCTCAGCTGAGTGAAAAACTCGACAGCAAAAGAAGAGTTCTGCCACTAGGTAACAGCCATGGGAAGGATATAGGCCCGTAGTTACAGGAAGAGTTAGGTGCAGTGTTCCAGGCCACAGGTTTTGTGAAAACAACTGCTGGTTTTAGCCAAGTATCAGAAGATTTTGGGCAAATGTATAATGATTTTAGCAAAGAAAATCAGGTGGTAATGGTTGGGGGAACTAGAAATCGCCTTTATAAATACAAAAAATACAGTATTAATGGTGATCTGGACGAGAAAGGAGCATCTGTTGAGGACACAGATGTGGTTTTTATGGGGATTTAGGAGTGCTATGACCAGTTGGGTTAACTCTGCTGCTAAGCATGTAAACATAGAGCCAGTGGGGCTCCTTTGGACAGATACAAAATCTCATCTTGTTGCTTTCCAGTAGTTGCTATGGTGAGATGGGGATATACTTTTCATAGGATACATCAGGCAAACCCCATTGGTTATTGGGGTCAAGTGTGACACCCACTTTAGGAGAGAGTCAGACAGACAATATTAAAGGAAATTAAATTAACAAGGACTCCCAATTCATCTTACAATAATAGATGGAAATGTGACATTAAATTGCTTCTTCAGAATATAAGGAAAGGGGCACAAAATAAAGTAAATGAGCTGTTAATTTCTCAGCAAAATGATAGTAACAGTAAAGCAATTGATGTCATTTGTCTTTGTGAACACTATACAAGCACTGCGATAGAAAATGTAAGTAGTTACAAATTAATCGCATATTCTTGTACATGGCTGAAATTGTCTCATCCACAAAAAAGAATATAAATATAAAAAGAAACAAGTAAATTCTGTAGAAATCAGGATATAGAAGCATGTGCTTCCTCTAGTAGATGGTGTGAATGTCCACATCCAGACTTAATCTTCCATAGGCTATCACAGCTCAATGGTCAAAAGCCTTCTTGAGGTCGCTAAAGACCATATGGATTTTTATATCATATCCTGCATTCTCTTCTATAAAATTTTTAATTACAAACACATTTCCTGTGCATTGAATGACCTGATCTATATCCATTTTGTTCTTCAGAAATAATAGTTTAAATAATGTTCTTCTTCATTCGGTTACCGATTATCTTTGAATACAATTTGTAGCCAGTGTTTAGAAGACTGATGCCATGATAGTTTTTACAGTCATTATGTTTCCTTTATTTGAAAAGAGAGATTACTTCTGCTGTAAACCAAGGATCTGGGAGCTTGCAGTTCAGCCATCATTCATTTATTAATTGTAAAAGTCTTTATTTAGTGATAACCATCCGTATCTAATTAGTTCAGCATTTATTCCATCTATTCTAGTAATTTTTCTGTTCTTCATGCCTTCCAAATCTGTAGTGGTTCCTCCTTAGTAATTGTATCTACTGTTTCATAGTACGTACTTCCTCCACCATCATCTTCGGTCTTCTGTGTACACCACTAGTCTGTGTATAGTGATTTATCCTTTGTCCATTGAGTATAATGTTCAGTGAGGCAGTGTCTTTTTCTTCCTTGTTGAGGGCTTCTGTGATCTTGTATGCACATTGCTGTCCACCGTGTATGTCATGTTTTAAGACTCTTATGAGTGATCCCCACAACCCTTGATGTGCTTTGTGCGCTATTTGTTTCAGAGCATTCCTTTTTATTTTGTGTGTTTCCCAGTTCTCTGATGTTTTTGTCTGTAGAAACTTCAAGTAAGCTATTTGTTTTTCATTAATGACTACATTAATCTCTGTGCTCCAAATTCTGAGTCATTTTTCCCATCTTTTTTCTTCCTTTTACCAAGTGCTTTAAAGGCTGTTGTTTTAATGATGCAGATGTTGATATTATTCCTTGCTCTGCCGATGTTCTTATTGACTGATAGTGAAGCGAGCTTTTCTTGGAGCCAGTGCCGATAGTTTCCTAATACTGCATTCTGACAGGATGCACTGCATACTGACAGGATGTACTTTGAATAACTTGTGTTGTGCCTTCATGTGGAGTTTCTTTTCTTTGTTCCATCTACCTACGAGCTCTGCGGATGAGTTGGAGATTCTGGCATGCACTGAGGACCTAGATCTTACCAGATCCTCAGACACAATGGATATAGACTGCTCAGGCAAATAGTCGGTGGCAGCAGGTGACCCTGATGCATAAACTGCCTCATCGAATGTTTCATGCCTTCGCAGTCTCACAGTGACATCATCCTCAAGTGAAATTGTGGCGGTTTTTCCACTGCTTGTCTGAGCTACAGCAACTGTTAAGCTTCACACCTGCTTTCTGCATTGCTCTCCAGGAACCCTGGTTCCTGGCAATGTGGACCCCTGCCCTCTGTGGCCATAAGGGATATTACAGGAACCGTAGTGACTATAACCGATTGTCAGGTGGAGACTGTGTTAATGTCCTAAACTCAGTCTGTAGTGAAACTGTGCCCCTTCAAACCCCTCTTGAAGCTGCGACTGTCAGAATAAGGATGACACAGTAAATAACTGTTAACGCCCATAACCCCCTGTGAGGTGGCACAGTGCTTACTGGCTGAGGTAGAGATGTCGAAACTTTACTGTCTCAGTTGGACGTCTGCATCTTAGATACTGGGGCTGTCAGACATTTCATTGTAGTTCGTGGTAGTTACTCAGCCACTGATTTATCAATTTACAGACCAGGACTTATCCCATCTATCCACTGGAGAGCACATGACGACATGTGCGGTAGTGACCACTTCCTCATCTTCCTGTCACTGCCCCAGCACAGGCCCATGGATGCCTGCCCAGATGGGCTTTAAACAATGCGGACTGGGGAACTTTCACCGCTGCTGTGACCGTTGAATCTCCCCCACAAAATAACATTGATGTGATGGTTGCGCAGGTACCTACAACAATTGTTTCTGGGGCAGAAAACGCAATCCCTTGCTCTTTAGGATGCCCCCAATGAAGGCAGTCCCTTGGTGGTCACTGGAAGTTGCTGAAGCAATTAAGCAGTGTAGGCAAGATCTACAGCGACATAAGCAGCACCCTTCCCTGGAGCACCTCGTAGCCTTTAAAAGGCTCCGTGCCTGCGTTCGCCAACTTATCAAACAACATAAGCAGGAGTGTTGGGAGAAATACGTCTTGACCATTGGGTGCCATACGTCACCTTCTCAAGTCTGGGCAAAGGAAAAACATGGTTTCAGGTACCAGACCCTAACAGGTTTTTCCCGGTGTTAACATAAATGGCGTGTTATCTACTGACACAAATGCCAATGCCGAGCACTTTGCTGAGGACTATGTTCGACCTCTGCATTGGAGAATTACCCTCCAGCCTTCGCACTCTTAAATGTCGGATGGAAGGGAAAGTCCTCTCGTTCTTTACATAACACAGTGATTCCTATAGTGCCACATTTACAAAGTGGGAGCTCCTCAGTGCCCATGCACATTGCCCTGACACAGCCCCTGGGCCAGATTGGATCCACAGACATCTCCTTGTCGTCTTCAACTGGATTTGGTGCGATCGCGTAGTTCCATCGCAGTGTCAGGAGAGCACCATAATTCCGGTGCTCAAACCCGGTAAAAACCCGCTTGATGTGGATAGCTATCAACCCAACAGCCTCACCGACATTCTCTGTAAGCTGCTGAAACACATGGTGTGTCTGCAGTTGGGTTCAGTCCTGGAGTCACGTGGCCTACTGGCTACGTGTCAGGGTGGCTTCCACCATGGTCGCTCTACCACTGGTAATCTTGTGTCCCTCAAGTCTGCCATCTGAACAACCTTTACCAGATGCCAACAGCTGGTTGCTGTCTTTTTTGATTTTTGAAAAGCGTGTGACAGAACTGGCGACAACATATCCTTGCCACATTATATGAGTCGGGTCTTGGACCCCACTCCCGATTTTTATCCCTGACTTCCTGTTGCTTCATACTTTCTGTTTCAAAGTTGGTGCCCCCCCTTGTTCTCGCATATCTAGGAGAATGAGATCCCGCAGGGCTCTCTATTGAGTGTATCTCTATTTTTAGTGGCCATTAATGGGTTCGCAGCAGCTGTAGGGCCGTCCATCCCGCTTTCTCTGTATGCAGATGACTTCTGCATTTCGTACTGCTCCACAAGTACTGGTGTTGCTGAGCCATGCCTGCAGGGAGCTATCCACAAGTCGCAGTCGTGGGCTCTAGCCCACGGTTTCCAATTTTCGCCCACAAAGTCGTGTGTTAAGCACCTCTGTCGGCAACATACTGTTCATCCAGAACCAGAACTTCACCTTAATGATGATCCACTCACTGTAGTGGAGGCATATCAATTCTTAGGACTGGTTTTTGACACCCGATTGATTTGGTTTCCTCACCTCTGCCAGCTTAAGCAAAAGTGCTGCCAGCACCTCAATGTCCTCCACTGCCTGAGGAACACCAACTGGAGTGCAGATCGCTCTATGCTGCTGCAGCTCTACAGAGCCCATTTTAAATCCCGCCTTGACTATGGATGTCTGGTTTATGGTTCAGCAGCACGTTTACTTGACCCAGTGCCCCACTGTGGCGTTTGCCCAGCAACAGGAGCTCTTAGGACGAGTCCAGTGACCAGCGTCCTGGTGGAGGCCGGAGTCCCTCCATTGCAGGTCAGGTGTGCACAGCTGCTGGCCAGTTACTTTGCACACATTCATAGTTCTCCTGCGCATCTGAATCACTGTCTCTTTTTCCCACCCACGGTAGTTCATCTCCCGCATCTGTAGGTCAGAGCTTCCAATTGCAGTTCGTGTTCGAACCCTTCTTTCCGAACTGGAGTCCTTGGCTTTACCACCTATACTTGAGTTCCATTAATGTACACCTCCACAGTTTATGCCAAGGCCAGTGCTTTTTCTGGCCCTTTCACATGGCCCTAAGGGCTCAGTTAACCCTGCTGCCACTCAGCACTCCCACTTCCTTTCGATTCTTGACATCTACCGTGGCCACGAAGTGGTTTACACCGACAGCTTGATGGCTGATGCTCACGTCAGCTTTGTGTATGTCTGTGGAAGATGTATTGAACAGCATTCCTTGCCCGATGACTGCAGTGTTTTCACTTCTGAGCTGGTGGTTATATCTCGTGCTCTTGAGCATATCCGTTCGTGCCCTGGGGAGTTGTTTCTTCTGTGTACTGACTCCTTGAACAGCCTGCAAGGCACTTATGTTAGCTAATAACATTCCCATTCATAAGTCCTTGTCTTCTATCCCAAAAGTATCTATATGCACAGATATCTTCTGTACTCCATTAATTGTTGTGGCACGAACTATACTCCTGCACAAAAAACAATGTGCTGTGTCCGAATTTAGCATTTTCCTCTAACAGTTCCACTATACATAGTGTGTGGGTGGGTAAAGCAGCATTATTGTCCACTCAAAGTAGCTTTCCTGCACCGAATGGTGTTTTGTCCAGTGAATCTACCTTCAAGGACATTGCTCGAGGGAGAGGGATCTTGCGGCAGAGTGTCTTCGGCTGCAGTGCCACCTAATCAAAACAGTGTTCTGTGAATCTTCACTGTTTGCTGCCCGAGGTTGATTGTGGTATCAATTTTATTCAGGAAATCTAACCTTAGGACAGCATCACATTCATCTCTTACCCTTGATACGACTTCCAAACCTCCTGGAATCGTACACCCTCAATGTGAAAGGTCAGTGGTGAATAGCCTACTGAACGTATGTCACCTGTGCTTGTACCACTTAACTTATATCTTGGAGGGTCATATCTCCTGACCTCCGTACACAGTTTACTTATGACTGACACGCCTTTTTCATGCGCTCTAATAGCATGGAATTTCAATGGAAATGCCTGGCAGCTGTTCCAGGGTTCCCATTCCTGTTTAATGGACCCCTGTTTGCAAATTTCCCAGTACTGCTACACTCATGATATATGAGGGTCATCCACAAAGTAAGTTCCGTTTGGTTATATAAAACAAACATGTACAGATACAGAAAAAATATTTACTGTACAAAAATCTACAACTGTTAAACTACTTTCCTACATAGCTTCTGAAATTTTGTAGGCACTTGTCATAGTGTGGCACAAGTTTTTGTATGACTTCTTCATAGCAGGTTGCCGCCTGTGTATTTAACTGTGAGGTAACATGTCACTATCATTGAAGTGTTTACCACCAAAGACAGATTTTAGGTGTAAGAAGAGATGAAAGTCGCTAGGAAACTTACGGTTGTGCTCAATCTTCTCTTCAATTGTGTGAACCAGTTCATCACTAACGACAGATGGGCATCCACTCCATTCTTCAATGTGCACTTCATCATGTCCGTCATTGAACAGTCTGACCCATCTTCTAACAATTGAATCACTCATAGCATTTTGTCCGTAAACCTCGCAGATTTTCCAATGAATTTCCTTTGGTTTAAATTTCTTTGCATTTATTAAACGAATCACAGATCTGATTTCATATGCGGCGGCATTTTCAATTACAGCTGACATTATAAAGAAGCACTACAAAGCACACATGGGCAGCAGCGATCTGAAAATGGCGTATATGTCTTCTCCTCAAGTCAGAGTAACCGCCGCGCATGCTCGGAACTTTGATAGTAGTGCTGCCGCAGATAGAAATAGAAACGGAACTTACTTTGTGCTTCTGTCCAAATGATAAAAATATCATCCATGTCTCACAAAAACGTGTGTTTAAGAGCAGTTTTGAAGATACCGCACTCAGGAGTGTGGTATCTTCAAAATCTTCCATGGAAATACTGGCAGCAGGGCAAAAAAGAATGCACAGAGCCACAGCATCAGTTTGTTCAAAAAAGGTGTCTTAAAAAATATATTAATGTCAGTATGTGGTGACATAACTCAGTAGTTTTATCATCCAAAAGCTGTCCAATTAACAACAAGGACTCTCAACGGTTTCCTGAGCAAAAAGTGAAACAACGTCAAAACTGACTATGTCAGACGATCGGAGGCATAGAGACTTCAAGTGTCGAGTAAAATCAGTCGAGTTGGATATGTGATTTTCACATTTCCCTACCAGAGGCTAAGAACAGAAGCAAGATATGTGGCCAAATTGTAAGTGGGACTGTCCATATTGCCAACGATCAGACAAAGGGCAGTTTCAGGTTTATGAACCTTGCATAAGCCATTCAACCTGGGTGGTTCTGTCACCCCTGGATGAAGTTTTTGTAATGATATCCTCCTTCTTAATAAGTGAAATGGTCTTCGGCTTGATCTAGTCTGTAGGATCGCTCTGTATTTTACAAATGCAGAATCCTCCAAGGAACAGGCCATTATTACCAAATAATCTTCACAAGAGAGAAGAAAAGTGGCACTGTCTTTATCACCAGGAGAAACTAAAAGATCCTTATCTTTCCTCAATGACCAAATGGTCCTAGTTTCAGTAAAAGTAGTATTACACCATGGTGGTGGTGCTCAAAGATGATGATGAGAGATTTCCTTTCTAATTTCTTCTGCCTGATCTTCAGGAAAGTGAGTGATGACCTGCTCCACAGCACTAATAAAATCAATGATAGGCATATTCCTCGGTGTGGGAACAAAATTTGTGCCTTTCTCCAAAACCAATATCTTGTTGGTAAAATAAATAATAATCCACCAGTGTGTGATATCGTCAGATATGGATGATAATTGGTGAAGTTGATTGACTTGGCAAATTATTGCTCTGGCTTCCTGTTATCCAATGACATTATTAACAGAGATAAAGGTTTTCCTTTAAGCAAGACATAGGACTCTTATTTTATCAGGTATAAAATGATGATTGTCTGGTTTTTTACAGTCACATCTTAATTTGTGATTCGTTGCTTTTGTTAGTTTCTACCACTGATGGCACTGCAACTCTTCATCTTGCAGAGGGAAGCTCTTTCGATTATTTTGTAAGTGCAGCAGCCTGTTCCTGGGATATGAAGGCAGCCTGTTCCTGGGATATGAAGAAGATGCATAGACGATGGTACCTCAGTTCTGGTGTGATTGTGCACCAGGAATCTCATCTGAAGATGGCAGCCAAGTGGGCCATCGAAATATTGTGGCCTCAGAATGATGAAAACCGACTACATACCTGTGAAGAGCATCAACCCTCTGGTGGTGTTGAGCATGTTTTTAAGTTGTTATGGTGGCTTCTACCTTTCTTCTGCTCAACATCATCTTAATCCACCCACATATAGTGGTCACAGTGCTATGCTTTTCTGCAGCTCTAACCGTGGATTTGAAGCTAGATAGCTAAAAGCCCCCTTGATATACTGGAATATGCAGAAAATAATTTCCTGAAAGTGTAGTGCTTTTCTTCCTTCCCAACAAGTTTGTGGTGTGCTGTTTCACATGGTTTGCCTGGTTTATATGTATGTTGGTTTACATGCAGGGGAACCACAGTTAACTGGTTTTCCCTAACTTGTACATCAGTCAATTTTTGAAAGATTCTCCCTGCCTGCTGGATTATTTTGAAATCAACAATCTCGCTGGAAAATTCCCAGTTCTCCCTTTGATTACCTGTAAAACAGTGTTCCACAGGGACTAAATCTTGATCTGTGTTGTCTGCCAGAGTGTACTGAGTGATACGAGTCTTGAGGGGCACATCTGGCGTCTGACTCACGTCTTCTATACTCACCATCTTTCCTCCTTAGAGTTCCTCTTGGGTTAGTTGGTATTCTCGTAAGGGTTTTGTGAAGTCCGACGCAAGTAGCTGTACCTTCCACATCCTTACAGAATACCTTCCAGAATGATAGTTTCACTTGGTTAATCACACAGTTGTACTTGACAAGGGCCTCTCGATATTTTTCCAATTGTTCTTTCCATTGACAATCTTCTTAATCACTTCCCTTGCAGTTCCAGGTTACTGTTCCACCAAGACAAAACATTATGACAACCTGCTTAATAGCTTGTTGGGCCATCAGTGTAACACCGATTCTGCATATCATCGATTCTGCAGTTCGTTGGTAGATTTGAGGAGCTATATGGCATCAGATGTCTGTGCTCAAGTCATGCAATTCCCAAAAATAACTGGCTGCTGATTTGTGTACACAGTGATGGCGCTTGATTATGATCCACATGGGAATCATCAGATTCACATCAGACAAATTTGGTGGCCAAGACATTAACATGATTTTGCTATCGTGCTCCTCAAACCACTGTAGTGTGATTCTGGCTTTGTGACATGGACAATTATACTGCTGAAAGGTGACATTGTCATCAGGAAAGATGTCGAGGACAGAGGTGTCTGCAGCTGACCTAGTGTAAGCTGAGCAGAATGTCTTATCATAGTGCAATACTGCTCCCACCAGCCTGCATCCATGGTGCAGTGCAATTTTGAGCAGCCTTTCATCTGACTAGCAGATATGTTTCCAGTGATACACGATGATCCTGAGCCCACAACAGTCGTAACGTGTGAACAGCAGGTGTTGCCTGCAGAGGCTCTGCGTGATAATAATTTGCTGTTTGTCAGGGTAACTTATGTCAGTGGATTTCTCCGTCTGCAGCCCATATCTTTGCTAGGATAATCAAATCCGTCTCTGCTCAGTTTTCATACTTTTCTTACTACGTCATTTGTCCACAGTGCCACCAAGAGGCATCCAATCTTGCTGAGGGCAGTGGTCATAATGTGTTGGTTTATCGGTGTACATTCCTATTTGTGCACTTGATGGTGATTGGGCTGTTTTATAAATATAAGGTCATATGGCAGACATCACTGCATCTGACATTTCCTCAAAATCTACTGGATTCCTTACTGAAGTTCTAACTCCAGAAATGGGGGTTGAGATATTTCCTATAAGAGACCTAGTCTGTTTTCCTAGGATTACTAAAGGCCGTAATCTGTTTAACGCCCATTTCAACCTCAAAATTGATATACATGTGGTCAGATAAGGATGGCTCCAGTGCCATGTGCATTTGTTTGACGTAGCTTCCCATTAGGATGGGCCCAGAGGTATTTCAATTACTTCTTCCCTTCTTTTGTTCCTTAATGTAGGTTCCCTCTCCCTATTCATGAGCTCCAAGTTGCTTTTGATTAAAAATGCAAGAAAGTACTGTCTTCTGCTGTTTGTATCGTTGCTTTCTCACAACAGGTAGTGGGCGTTGGCGTCACAACCAACTAGCAGTTGTTTACTCTGCTGTGAGCAGCCATCTACCAGTCTCCTCATTTCCTGGGAAGGAGGAGTACTGTCCTCATAAGGAAGGTAAGCTCAGGCCAATGAAACTTCACTTATGCTTCCCTCCTCATGCTGTTTCATCCTGATGGTCACCAAGTCCTTGGAACGGAAGTCAGACATGGGCACAAATGAAATTCCATTCTTAACATAAATGCGTGTTCTGGAGTTCTTTAGATTCCTAGCATAAATCAGCTTACCTCCAGTTCCTGTGAGGCCTGGAATGCCCCCTTTTACACATAGGGTTCCTGTTTCAGGGCCAAGACCACCACCTGTTTTCATAGATGACGACTCAGGTGTCAGCTGTCTGTTTACTACGTTGCAGGTTTACCTACAACAGTTGCAGCCTCCACCTTGCTGCCGCGGTCACTTCTGATGCCGTTGATTATCCTGATGGCAGTCTGCAAGAATCTTCAGTACAACTTCAGGTCCTGTTTTCGCGTAGCTGTCGGGGATTTTCTGATGACTTCCACCAGGATTGTCCAACCGATACAACCTTTCAGTTGATTACCCTCCAATTCTCTATTAAGATTTTGTGGTTCTGCATGCGCACTTTCTCAAACAGTCTTAAGAGGAGTAGCTCTTCACCAGCAACTTCACCTCCTTTCGCGGAGGTATCTTGGGCAGCACATCCTTAAGCCATTTCACTGTTTCCATCTCCTCACAGACAGAGGGCCAAAGAACCAGTCTCCAGATAGAGTCCTCTCTCAAAGAGAGTCATCTGAACAAGCTCCACCTGCTGCTGTGAAGTTATGTTGACCAGTGGATATCCCTGTGGGGTAACCTCCATTCTGCAAACTGAAACTGCAATACAATAGATCTGTTTCCACATTTCTTGCTTTAATTTTTTCTGGTTCCATTTATCCTGAGTAATGGGAGTATCAGACTCCTCCCTTGCTCTCTTGTTCCTTGTCTTAGAGGTATACGGCATTGGATTGCCCCCTTTCACTCTGAGACAGCCCTTTTTTGAAATCTTAGGTTCAAGCCGTTTTAGTTCACTTCATTTACATTTTTCATAATCCTCCTTTTCTTTCTGTTCTTTGAGAAATTTCCTCATCTGAGCCTCAGACAAGGATTTGATCTTGACCTGGTCCAACATTTCATTAGCAGTTTTCACTTGGAATAGTACGTTACCTTATACAATTGCGAAAACAACTTCCATCGATTCCATTTCCCGTGTTTGAGGTCACATCAAATCCCTCAGTTTTGGTTTTGTTTTCCATGTTCTCCAGTTTTGTTCCATGAGAATTGGATCTATTCTCTCGACACTATGGAACCCCACACAGTGCGAGGCGAATTACTCAGGGAGGTCACCTGTTGTCTCTGAGGCACCTTTAATCACACATCTTTCCTTGTGCCATGCACCCCTCAGCATGCACTGCATCATACCTTTGGTTGAGTATCTGACGAATTGGGGAAGGAAATGGGAGTGGATAAGGAAAAGATGGGGCACTGTGGGACACTTTCCATCTGATTCATCCCCTGAAGCCTGTCCAGCAGAGGAGACCCTGCCAGTAGCTGTGCTACAGCTGGCGTAGGCCTCAGCTTCATGTGAACATGCAAAACTTCTCCACCCACATGCTAAGTACTTCAGTGTTGTGGAGTGTGATAATAATCTGAAGATAATCTAGTACAGAGCTCTGAGTGTGGTGACTCAAAAAGACTCGCAGACCAATCGCAAGTGCAGGCAGTGAGGTAGTGCGAATTCAGCATCCTGTGGATGGTATGTGTAGCACTATGCGATGGCATTTGGTGAGCCCTCTCTAGCAGCGGCACATGACAGACAATTTGAATGTTTCTTATGTGGAGATGAAAGTGGCAAGTGTCGTGCCAAGTGCAGTCAATGGAGACACTGTTTGAACCACTGTTTGCAGAGTACGGGTAACTTAGTCGGTGAGTAGTTGAATGCAAAAGACAAATTTCTGGGTTCGACTTCTGGTCCGGCACATAGTTTTAATCTGCCAGGAAATTTCATTTTGGTGCTTACTCCACTGAAGAGTGGAAAATTAATTCTAGAAATGAACCCCAGTGCCGTGGCTAAACCACATCTTCACAGTATCCTTTTATCTAGTAGTGCTAGTCCCACAAGTTATGCAGGAGCACTTATGTGAAGTTTCTGAGTTCAGAGAAGAGCTACTAGTCGAAGTAAAGCTATGAGATGGATCAGGGATCGTGCTCGGGTAGCTCAGTTGGAGAATGCTTGCATGTGAAAGACAAAGGATCTGGGTTTGAGTCCCTTCCATCACACAGTTGTAATCTGTCAGGAGGTTTCAAACATGGATTGGTACAAAATTACCCATCTGAAATGACACTGTAAAAAAGAAAAATTGAAAAAAATTTATGACAATCAAATTCCTGAAGAACCTCAAGTGCCTGTAGACTCCTTTACTCGTAAGCTATTTAAAAATTTTTTGCCCATGGATCTCTTACGGATTCTGTTTTCCAGCTGGTACATGTTTGAAGAACACTCAAGGCATGGCAGCCAGTTCTTATTTTAGCATTTACCTGACCAGTTTGTTCATTCCATTTCAGATAATCATGTAGCCATAAGCCCAGCATTTTGAATCCTGTACTAGTTTCAGTTGGTTGCTTATTAACTATTCCAAATGGTTGAGGTGGATTTGTTTTTTTTGTGGTGTGGAAGTTCTTGGATACAGTCTTGTTTCTGTTGGTGGTTAGTCTGTGGTTTATAGCTCAGTTGCCGAGTTGTTCAGTAGCCAAGTTCACTGCTTTCTGTACTGCTATAGTGTTGTCGCCTTTGAGGATTAAAGTTATGTCATGAAGTGACCCGATGTTATAACTCTTGCAAATCACTGTGTTATGCTGCACCTTAAGACCAACTTAAGGTTTACTAAAGTCTTTAGAGTCGAGAGGATATAGTGTGTCTCCCCTTTCACTGAAAAGCTTGATTTTATCAGGTGATGCAATCAGAGGAAGTTCAAGGTTGAAATAGATTCAACAGACCTTGGTTATCTCAATTTCACTTGAGTAAACAATCTACATTAACTTATAGTTTTCATAGCTTCAGAAAAACTCTAATATATCTGTACTACTACTTCAGAAGAGGCACAATGTCTTTTCCCTAGATTATATTCCTTGACTTCTTAAAGCAATCAAATTTTGTTACTGAAGTGTTTTCTGTGTAGACAGATAGTGTAACCGCTTCTGTTCTATCTCAAATTAAACTCTAAATTTTAACAGGGATATAAGGACTTGTTGACACTCATTCTGAATACAAAACAGAAAATCTCAGTGATAGCTAGTTACAGTCATTTGCTTCAATCATCTACAGAATGCTTACTGTTTTAAACAGGGTACTGGAGATGTCTGTACTTATCATCTGTCTGTGGGTTGAGTTCCCATCTCATATCATGAGTTCAGTATCAGCTTAATTCTCGCCGTCTTCCTTCAGTGACGACGCCAGTACAAATGGGCTTCCCTTAAGCCTCTCAGAAATCTCTCTTTTTGTTGCGTATGAATTCTCTCTCTTTTTTTATATTTTTTAATTTTTTTATGTATATAAATTGCTTGGAGTGTAATCTCTGATGGTTGTGTGAGCTAATATAGTGTGCTCTGTACTTCTCGCATCTTGGACCTCTTGGATTAGCCTAACTTTTATGGTACAAGTACCCTAAACCAAATACATCAGCATCAACCATGGTAGTGTGTGAAAATCCTTGTGCCACTGGTCTCAGAGAAATTTCCTACTTGCAGGGTAGCCAGTTCTAAGATGTTGTTATGTGGCGTTGAAGTTCAGTTTCTCTTGACAGTCCAAGTGATTCCTGTTTTATTATCAGCTCCAGCTTCATCTTACTTGTGATTTTTTTTTTTTAAATTTCCTTGGCAAATTGAATTTTTAGACAAATGTTTTGCTTGCAGCCACTTGTTGTGTAATTCATCCCATGATATTTTGCCTGTGCACCTGCCATTCATCTTCAGGTGAGCCATCAAAGACTGACAAAGTCCTGCTGTGGTCTTCACTGCGAGTATTCTGTACGTGTATCAATATCAAGTTGGCAGGCAGACCTCACTTCGAGGCAGCAGTGCCCGTACTGGTGGAGCTGCGGAACTCAGCTGTCCTCTGCATTACAACTCGCCAAGCCGTTGGTGCACTCTGTTGTCTTCAGGTAGAACAAATTGTGGAGATGATGGAGTTCCATACATTGTCCAACTGGTAGCTACTATCACAGCTCATCAGCTTTTCCGCCAGGTGTATTTCCACGGAATCTTTAATGACGGAATCCCAAAAAAGATGTTTGTGTGGTCAGAATCATAGATCTGTCATACCCCATTGAATGTCCGGTGGTAATATAGTGATTGGCAATAGCAGACTTGCTTGGCGGCAAAAGGCAAATGCAATGTTGATATTCAATGCAGCATTCTTTTACAGTGCGTGCAGTCTGTCCATATCAACAAGGTATTTTGTGAATTCCTGCCTTCCACGTTTATATGTCATCCTTTACTGATTCCGAAAAGTCTGCAGCCTCAGATGGTGGATGGAAAATCAGTTGCACCTTGAAACTTCCTGGCAGATTAAACCTGTGCGCCGGGCCGAGACTTGAACTCGGGACCTTCTGCAAGGTTCGCAGGAGAGCTTCTGTAAAGTTTGGAAAGTAGGAGACGAGGTACTGGCAGAAGTAAAGCTGTGAGGACGGGGCGTGAGTCGTTCTTGGGTAGCTGAGTTGGTAGAGCACTTGCCCGCGGAAGGCAAAGGTCCCGTGTTCGAGTCTCGGTCCGGCACACAGTTTTAATCTGCCAGGAAGTTCCATATCAGCGCACACTCCGCTGCAGAGTGAAAATCTCATTCTGCACTTTCACCTTTCGTTTACAGATAATTCTTGTTATTTTAAATGAAATGTTGTCCATAAAAGCAAGAAAAGCTAAAGATTTTGCTGGCATGCTCTCCTCTTTATTCACTTCCTGGTTCTTGCTTTTAACTGACAGTGCACCATTAATCTGCTGAGTGGAATATCCATTTTTTTCGAACACTGTCTTTAGGTGGGCAGTCTATTTAGGCAAGCTGTCTATCCTGAGACTGTGTGAGCTCTGTGTACAGGAGTTGTAAGCACACTCACAGTTTGGGATTGGTGATGTCAATTTGACACTTGCAAATACAAATCAGTGTGAGTGGGCTTACTATAAACTGAATGCCCCAGAGAGTCTTAACCGAGACATCCAAGAAAGGCAGATAACCACCGTTTCCTTAATGAAACAAATGTTGTTATGAATGGAGTTGAGGTGGTGCAGGAACTCCATCAATTTATCTCCTCCATGAGACCAACTATGAAAGTATCGTGCACATACTTCCAGAATACAGTTGGTTTAAGAGTAGCTATTTCAAGTGCTCTCCCCTTGAAATCGTCCTTAAAAATATTGGCCACCAGTGGAGACAAAGAGCTGCTTATGGTGATGCATTCAATCTGTTTAAAATATTCTTGGTTGAACATAAAATAGCTTGAGAATAGAGCATGCTGGAACAAGGCAGTGATGTCAATGTGAAACTTTTTACCAAAGCATCTGTGAGTTGGCCTTTGTAAAAAGTGAAACCACATCAAATCTAAGCAAAGTGTCAGAACTGTTTAGATGGAGACCACCCAAGTCTGTTGATAAAGTCAGCCAAGTTACAGATATGACGTGAGCATGTGCCCACCAGTGGTCTCGGCAAAGATGTGAAATGTTTGGCTAAATCATATGTAGGAACTCTAGTGTTGCTCAATATTGGGAATACTGAATTGTTTGAAGGCCGTACAGTCTTAGTGGCACACAACCGTGTGATATTAATCTCTTGATGATGTCTTGAGGTAAGGAGGATGAATTTAGATCTGCAGAAGTTTTCTGTTGCACACATATTGTTGGGCTTTAATCAGTCCTTCTATAGGTAGAGTCACTTAGCAGACTACACTGCTTATCATTGTACACACTGTGAAGTAACAAAACATTTGCATTAACAAGCGTTCAGTACCACTACACCAGGGTCTACTCATAGATTTTGTAGTGCAGTCCTTTCTGCAGAGGTTAAGTTACTACATTGAGGCAGAGGTTTCAAAATAACATGGAAAGTTTCCTTTCTTATTTATTTTGCAGTATACGAAGGAAGGCCTCATACAGTCTCTTCAACACCACTCACAAAACTTATTAACGGCTGTACTCTAGGTGCAGGTGCAAAACTGAGTACCTTGCTTAATACAGAGAGCATTGTGTCATCAAAATTTTTCTCCACGAAATTGACACTGGAATCTCACACAGTTAATTCTCGTGGCGACAGTTGCTGTGACAACAGATGACCCAATTTTGATGTCGAGTGAAAACTTGCGTGTAAGGTCTTTCGGAATTTTTTGTTTTGTTTTGCTACCTATTTAACTTTTTGTTAATAAAATTATCGTATATTACTTTCCGTTCTTGCCTCGTGTGTTGCAGGATGGAGCAAGTCTTTGTCAGTCTTCAATGCTTCACAGGAAGACGACAGGCAGGTGCCCAGTTGAGATATTGTGTGATGAAATAAATGAACTGGAAATTTGTTTGAACATTCAATTCACTGGGAAAATTTTAAAATTCGCGTCAGATGCCTTTATATGGAGAAGATGGCCTCGTTTGTTTGAAGTTTCGGCAGAGTGGTAAGAGAGCAAAGCTGTTAAATTCTCTAACTTTTTTATTGAGATATTGGCACCATGACATAATACAAAAATTTGCCAAAGTGATGCATTTTTAGTAAGACTGCTGCTGCATGAAAGATTACTGATAAGTCTAGTCATGCTATTGTGAAAGAGAGGACTTGCTATACAAGACAAAAAATGTTTCAGAAGAATTGTACGAATTATATTTAAAGGTTGCATCACATCTTTCTCCCATATCATGGGATTAGGTTGATGGAATGACTTCAGCCAAATTTGATCGGATCCATAAGGACGCAAGTTTTTGGCATATGTAAAAATTTTGACTACTTGTTGCCACAGCATTCGTCACCACAAGAGTTTAATGAATGACATTCCGTTGTCAATTTCATGAAGAAAAATTCGGATGATGCGATTCTGTCTGTATAAACCTAGGCACTAAATTTTGCATATGTATCTAGAGCACTATCTTTAATAAAATTTGTGAGTGGTGTTGAAGAAGCTGTACAATACCTACCTTTGTATGCTGCAGAAAAACTAAGGTGGGAAACTTTCTGGGCTCCTTTGAGAGCTCCTCCTCAGTGTCATAACTTAACCTCTGCAGATGGAGCTGCATTACAAAATCTGTGAGAGAACCCTCGTGTAGTGGTACTGGAAGCTGATAAAGGTAATGTGTTTTGTTACTTTGTAGTGCATATGATGATAAGATAAATGGTCTGCTAAGTGACTCTACCTATAGGAGGATTGATTACGACCCTACAGGACTCGTGCAATGGAATAGTTCTGCATTACAGAATTTCTCCCCCTGACTTCGAATTCATCACAAGGTTAAGACCAAACAGTTTGTGTACCACAAAGAATGTATGGCCTTCCAAAAATTCATAACGCTTGCTCTGTTATGTCCAACAGTAAGCAACATTGCTGCTCCTACATATGAGTTAGCTGAAAGACTTTCATCTTTGCTGGGGCCATTGGTGTGCAATTGCTCAGGTCACATCCATAACTCAGCTGACTTTATCAATAGGCTGGGGACTCTCCATCTAAACAGTTCTGACAGTATGGTTTGCATTGATGTGGTAACACATGTAACAAAAGTCCCTCTCGCAGATTCTTTGGTACTAATTGGTAAAAAGTTTCAAGTGCGTCACTGCTTTGTTTTGGGATGCTGTGTCCTCAACCAATTTTATGTTCAACCAGAAATATTTTGAACAGGCTGATGGCATTGCCATGGGTAGCCCTTTATCACTCTTGGTGGCCACTGTTTTTATGGAGGATTTCGAGGGGAGAGTGCTTGAATCTGTAAGCTAACTGCATTTTGGAGGTTTGTGGATGATACTTTCATAGTGTGGCCTCATAGAGAAGATAAAATAATGTATAGATATGGACGTACACCAATAAACAGAATACACATAGCATCTACTGTGCAAGGTGACGCAGTGGTTAGCACACGGGACTTGTACCTGGGAGGATGACGGTTCAGACCCATGTCTAGCCGTACTGATTTAGATTTTCGATGATTTCCCTAAATCGCTTCAGGCATATGCAAGTATGGTTCCTTAGAAAGGGCATGGCCGATTTCTTCCTTATCCTTCCCTAATCCGACGGGACCAATGACTTCACTGTTTGATTCTCTCTCCCAAATCAACCAACCAAGCTACCAACCACATAGCATGTAATTAATAAATCTCTATTAGTTTAAATCTTGCCAAAATTATTTAATGACAAGAAGAATCAACAAACACTAAGATAAAAAATAACATCCACCAGAGAAACATCTCATGCACTCCGACACCACATTGTGCTAGTGGACAGAAAAAATTGTGAACAACAGACAGAAACACCCCCCCCCCCTCCTCCCCATTGTTCCTTAAAGTGCGGAAGCTGTGGAAGGTCTTGATACTCAGATGTAATCCAACGGACAGCTCTTGTGTGTGTGTCAGGTGTCTAGAGAGTGATGACAGTGTTGTTTGCAGCGGTGATGCACCCGTTATTTGTTATTGCTGCCTTGAACAACATGCTAGTCAGGTCGTTCACTGTGCCTTGATGCATAAGATATCAGAGGTCGGTGCAGTTAAACTCTTGTTGGATGATGCTGTCAGACAATAGCTCTTTTCAAATGCCATTGTATAATATGTCCATGGTGTACATGTCTGAATCCAGCACCAGAAAAGTGGCAGTATATGGCAGTTGTAAGGTTGGCTTGGCTGAGTTTGTTCAAAATATTACATGAGAGCAATAATGTAAGTCTTCATTCAGACAAACACCTTATGTCCTCCATGGCAGGAAGGTATATATTTGTGCACCCCCTCTGCGTGCCTGGGTGTTAGAATAGGCCAGACGTATTCCTGCCTAGACTTCAAGAAGTATATAATAGTTGTTTACACCGATGGCTCAATGACTGATGGTAATATTGGCTTCGCCAATGTCCACAGAGCCCATACTGAACAGCATTCTTTGCCCATTGGTTGCAGTGTATTCACTGCAGAGCTTGTGGCCGTGTCTTCTGCACTTCAGTACATTCGTTCTTGTTCTGGTGAGTCTTTTCTTCTCTGTTCTCCTGCCTGAGCCCCTTAAAAGCCTTCGACCAGTGCTACCCTTGCCATCCTTTGGTAGTGAACATTCAGGAGTCTATCTCTGCCCCTTAATGGTCCAGTCGTTCAGTGTTGTTTGTGTGGACCCCAAGACACATCGGAATCCCAGGCAACAAACTTGCTGACAGTCCGGAGATGGCCAGCTCCGAAACTGATTCGCATTCTGTCTTACACCACAGTGTTTTTCGGCTTTAGGAGATGGAGTGGAATAACAGTATGCACAACAAACTACATGTCATTAAGGAGACTGCAAATGTGTGGAAGACGTCCCTACGGGCTTCTCACAGGGAACCAGTTTTCCTTTGACGGCTCCGCTTTGGCCTCTCATGGCTCACACATGGTTACCTCCTCCATCATGAGGACCCACCTCAGTGTCGCTCTGGCTCCCATATGACAGTTGTCAACCTCTCACTGATAGACACTCTGCGGCGGACTTTTAACTTTCCCAGCACTATATAGCTTTGGTGTTGGGTGACAATGCCTCAACAGCAGCTTTATTTTTACATTTTATTTGTGAGAGTGGTTTTTGTCATTTGATCTGAGTTTTAGTGTATGTCCTTTGTCCCGTGTCATCCACCCTAGGGCTTTTAGGGTGGAGGTTTTAATGTGTTTCAGAGTGGTTGGCTTCTCCTTTATCATTCTTGTGGTCAGCCAGCCATGGTAATTTGCTTTCTTATTTTTAATCTCTTCTCCCTGTTTCTTGTGTGTCTCTGTGGTTTTCTTGTCCTGTTTTGTCCATTGTAGTGTTTGTTGTCCTCCTGTTTTTCTTCTGGCTCTTCCTTTCTTCTGTTATTGTGCCATCCGTCTTCTTTGTTTTCTTCTTTCCCTTAGGTAATTGTTCTACTAGGAACAAGGGGCTGATGACCTCGCACAGTTTGGCCCCTTTCCCCCCACCCCAGCCACTCCCGTCTTCAACCAAACAACCAACCAACTACATTTGTGCAGTGACCTTTTGTCTGCTGCACCTGCTGTGTGAGGTCCTCTGAGTTTGGCAGTGTGGTTGGTACTAAATAGCTTACCAGAATCTGCTGCTTTTCTCTGTAAACCTCGTCAGCCACTGACGCACCAGTGTCGTGTTCATGAGCTGTTCACAGACCTAACAACACTAATGGTAATCTTATCCCCATCTCTTTCGATTACACTACAGTGCCCCTTTTAGATTTCTCTGTCGTCATTTCACCATACCATTATGGAGAGGGGGAGATAACTAAGATAGCTAGTCGGGGTTTTGTGGCTTCGGCAACCACATATTTTGGCCAACTCAAGGAACAGTTTGGACTCAAACTGATGTCTTTGATCAGTTGTAATACGGAGGGGCATCCTAAATGTGTGATCCATGTACACAGAAATATCTTCACTGTACTTTTGGCTGATATCAGCTATTGTAGTTGCCTCTGCTCACATTGTACACCTGTCTGTGCCCATAAATAAATACGTGGAAGAGATCTGAACAGTTTCACATGAAATTGTGTAACTCTAGTAGAGGTACCTGAAAATTTCCACCATCAGCATGTATATGTTGCCCCATCTTACTTTGCTGATAAGGAGTGAAGGAACTTAGACAAAGGCATATGTGTCCATTCACACTGAGCAGCGCAAGACAGCCTGTCAGGAACTTGATTATGTCGTTGGCCCCCGGGTGCGACAGGCGGTGGACACTGCTGAATGGTGTCTTTTGTAACTTCTCTGAAATGAATGGACTTGGCTTGCCTTGTGAAACGTTGCACCACAGCTTCAGCATAGAGTTAGGCACTAGAATTTGTTTGAATGTCAGACCTGTAGAGAGGTCATTCAACAGTTGCTGCAGTTCTGAATCCATAGTCTGTTCCATAGTGAGCTCATCATAGTCCATAACATATTTTACAGACTATAAGACACTCCCAAAATTCAGGTGCATCTCATACTTGAAGTTAATATAAGAATGTCATTCCTGCCATTCTTAAAAATTTACAAAAATTCAATGCTGCAGGAATGTTTTCTCTGTCTGGCAATGTTGGTTTCAACTGGCAGCAGCATTGCACTGATATGATGAACATAAGTTGCAGTTATTCACAAGCTTTCTAACATTGGCTCCCTCGTGCCCTGCCATCCATCACAAACTCGGAACAGCAAATAGACTATGATGTGTCACTGCAGTCTACAGTGCTAGTGAATATGAATTGAAAGTGATTTGTGTTATTGGTAACAGTACAATATATTTGTTAATATCTAGTTTCATAACGGAAAAACTGAAAGTGGTGTGGGCTATAAATTGAAAGTAATAGCAAATGCAGAACATCATGGAAACAGATCAGCTGAACGGCATTTTTGACCCTTCACCAGCAGAAAAAAACACTCACAATTGGTTGGCAAGTAAAGAAGAACTGAAAAAAAGAGGAACACCAAATGTGCAAATAGAGACTGAATGTAACTAGAATATGACATACTGAAATGGATTCAAGGACACTGTTAAATGGCTTTGCAATTAATACAAAAATCATTCAAATATGTGCTCTTAAGCTAGTGCTGCAGCAGAACTCAGCAGATCTCAAGGGTGGAGTAGGTTAGTGCTACAGGGTTATAAAACGTCATGGACTTTTCATGTGAACCAAAACCAAAATACCTTAGACAATGCCACAAGAGTATGAAGGGAGAATATTGTCTTTCCATCACTTTATTATTCAGCATTGAAAGATAACAAGGTAGAACTAAGCCAAATAGCAAATATGGACAAAACTACTCTGACATTTGATGTGCTGAGTGACAGAACTGTTGGCATGAAAGGTGCTAAAACTGTAACTATAAAAACCAGTGGAAATGAAAAAAATGCACTATGCTGTTGTCCTTTCATGTCATTCTGATGGTACTAGACTTAATCCAGTGATCATTTTCAAGTATAAAACAATGTAAAAAGCTTCTGAACTACCAGCAGGTGGTGGTGTTCATGTACATGACAAGAGCTGAATGGACGAGACTGGTATGAGATTGTGGATTAACAGTGTGTGGGAGAGAGAGAAGGGAGAAAGAAAGATGCTTTATTGGAGAAGAGTTGTATTCTTGTGCTAGATCAGTTTAGTAGTCATTTGAAAAATTCTTAGTATATCTCCCTGCGACCCGCGGGGTTAGAATAGTCCTGAGGTATTCTTGCCTGTCGTAAGAGGTTACTAAATGGAGTCTCACACGTTTCGGCCTTTATGTAATCGTCCCCTGTAGCGTTTGACCTCCATTTTTAAAAATTTTACCAAAGAGCGAGCCAATTGGGGAAGGGCGCCTTGCATAGTGCATCGTGTCCATCATGCATTAAGATCTTTAGCCCACTTTCTCATTGTGGCATTGTCCCACTCATCCTCCATCTCTTGAGCAAGGACACCTTCCTGGGTGCGATTTGCTCCACCCACTATGCAATGCCGTTTTCTGCACCGATGATGACCATGGAATTCTTTGCACCTCATATCCAGCACGGTAGCCAGTCCGTTGTGTTGGGGCTGCCATGTACCCTGTTGGTTGTAGCCCCTGACCACACAGGGATCGCTCTGCTGATGATGCCTGCACCATTAACTCCCCGCGTATGTCGAGGAGTAGATGCCCATCTTCCTGGGGCATCAGGACTCCTGGCAATGGCCATCCTGCCAGGTGGCCTTTGCTGCGGCTAGGTGGCACCCGTGGGGAGGGCCCCTGGTCGGAGTGGGTGGCATCAGGGCGGATGATACGCCATGGAGTGTACCACGTCATCACTTGCTGGTGGTCTAACGCCAGGAGTCTCTAAGCGTTCCTAGTCTCAGTACAATGCAAGGAAGTATGATCCTAAATCGTTCCCCTCCCTGGCCACACAATGGGAGGAATGCCAGTCTAAGGATGGCAACGAACCTTATTCACCCTGGTACCTCGTGTATACGAGAGCTGATGGAGTCTTCTTTATCTTGATGAAGCCTCAGTTTTTGTAGAGCATTTTGAGGACAATTTTGCGGAGATGGAGGGCTTTTCCAAAATGTGGTCAAGGTCTGTTTTGATAAAAACGGCATCCTCTGCCCAGTCATGAGCATTACTCACTTGTGACAAGCTGGGGGATGTTTCCGTTACCATCATGCCTCATAAGAGCTTAAATATGGTCTCGGGTATTATATTCCACAGGGACCTTTTTTTGCAGTCTGACAATGAGCTGCTTGCAAACTTAGAGCGACGAGGAGTTCGTTTTGTCCGGCGCATCCATCAGGGACTGAGGGATAGCCAGGTGGCCAGCGATGCCTTCATCTTGTCCTTCGAGGTTGACACATTATCCGAGAAGGTCAAGGTGATGGTCTACTGCTGTGATGTCAAGCCATATATCCCTTGCCCAATGCGGTGCTTAAGTGCTGGAAGTTTGGACATATGTCTTTCCACTGTGTCTCTTACAAACAGCCCATTGAAGACTGGCTTATGAACTCTATACAATGGAAGTGTCTTTGAGAGCAATTATCTCTTGTGTTTTTAAAGGCAGACATTATGGGTTTGTGGTCTGTAAATATGCTCTCTGATCTTGCTTCTATTTGTGGTCAGAAGTATCTGGTTGCTTCATAATCTCCAATAGTTCCCTGTCATACATGCTCCACTGCTGTTGTAATGGAGAAAAAAAATGCAGTGGGGGCCATTGCCGTTGTACAAACTGGTGAAGTGCTGGATCAGTTGACAAATCACTCACATGTACAACAGTAGAGCTACTGTGTGTAGTAAACTGGGTGGGCCAGCAACACCACTGCTTGTAGATCACTAAATGCTTTGTCCATTTCTGTTGTCCACCTAATTGTTTGCCTACCCTTGGTATTGCATCCCTCGAGTGCATCGGTGAATGGTTTTTGCACTGTAGCTGTTGCTGGGAGATGACATCAATAAAAATTTATTTCTTCCATATATTGTCTCAACTCTTGGTGGACTGACAGCTTCGACAGATACTGTGCCGCCATGATCTTCTGTGGCAGATGCAATATACCATCGGGTGATACAGTATGTCTGAGAAGAGTGACTTGGTTCTTGTGCACGATACATTTATTTTTGTTTAACGCTACTCTGTTGTCAAAGAGGCACCTGTGAACTTGACATAGGTGCTGTTCATGCGTTTGAGTATATGGAGAGAAGACTAAGTGTCATTGAGATAAACAAAACAAAATTCCATTCCCATTATCACTTTGTCAATAAAACACTGCCAAGTCTGTGCTACATTCTTAAGCCCAAAAGGCATAAATAGAAATGTGAGTAACCTGAATGGTATTGCCACTGCTGTCTTTAGAAAGTCACTTGGAGTTACTAGTATCTGGTTTATGCTTTCTTGCAGTCAAGAAAGCTACAAATTTTTCCACCAGCCAGAGCTGTACATTAGGAACTGGATACCTATATGGAATGGTCCTTGTTTAATGCCTGGTAATTCCCACATGGCTTCCACGATCCATCCTTCTTGCGGTGAAGTCTATGGGCTAGCTGACTGGCAAATTACTACCTACTCTAAAATTTTTTTGAATACTGCCATTTTTTTGTCAGCATCTCTTGTGAAATTCTACATGCTCATCATGAAACTAGTTGTGCCAACACGACATTCTCCTCAGTGAATATGCATGCTGTTGGTGTTCCATGCCTAGCCTCCCATCCTATGTCTCTTTCTTCTCTTTGGGAACATTATTCCATTATTTTATCTGTTAGTGTAAACAATGAATTGTTTGGCATGTGTGCTTGATCATTCAACAGGGATTTCCTTTCTGCTTTGGTTTTCTGTATGAGGTAATTTTCTTGCAGGATTTATTGTTGTGATTGGTTTGTGGTCATGTTCTCTTGGGTGTTCTACAAATGTGTCCCATACTTCCATGCTCTCATGTGTTCTTTGTATCCGACATAAATGTTCTACCTGTTTGTCCTATATATCTGCCTTCACGAACATTACATATTAGATGATATATATCTACTTTCTGGTATATGTCTGCTTGTGTCTGTGTATGTGCGGATGGATATGTGTGTGTGTATGCACGCGCGCGAGTGTACGCCTGTCCTTTTTTCCCCCTAAGGTAAGTCTTTCCGCTCCCAGGGTTGGAAAGACTCCTTACCCTCTCCCTTAAAACTCACATCCTTTCGTCTTTCCCTCTCCTTCCCTCTTTCCTGAAGAAGCAACCGTCGGTTGCGAAAGCTAGAAATTCTGTGTGTGTGTTTGTGTGTTTTATTTATTGTGCCTGTCTTTCCCGCTTGGTAAGTCTTGGAATCTTTGTTTTTGATACTATTGTAACCATGTTTTGTGCTATCTGCATTATTATATCCATTTGTGTGTGTGTGTGTGTGTGTGTGTGTGTGTGTGTGTGTGTGTGTGTGTGTGAACGGCATGTGTTGAAGTGCTGCGTGCTTTTGTGAGTGTGGGTGGTTCGAGAATTGGAGAACGATAATGTATCTTGCAATGGGTTTATGGTAAATTTCAAACATATGCTTATTGTTTTGTTTCTTGATTGTTATATCCAGAAAGTTAATTTGGTCATTCTGTTCTCTTTCAGTTGTGAATTTTGTATTTTTATGTACCTTGTTGATGCCAGTGTGTAGCTTTTCAATTTTTGTTTGTGGTTCATCTTTTAAGCAAAGGGTATATCAATATACCTGAACAATTACAAATGTTGTATTCTTTTGCTACTATTTTTGTGAAAATGATCTGTTCAATGTGGTTTACAAAAATATTTGCTAAGGCTCCTGAAACTGGGGACACCATTGGTTATCCATCTTTTGTAAATACGTTTCATTATTGAATTGGAAGTAATTTTGTTCTGTTATGAGCTTTATTAATGTGCACATTTCCTAAATCTGTTCATCAGGGAGTTGTCTATATGTTTTCAGGTTCTTATCTATGATTTCTATGTTGTCTAGCACTGGTATGTTGGAATACATGCTTCCTATATCAAATGAGAGGAGTGTAGCTTTGTCTGGGATTTTTTATATCTTTTATTTTTTGTATTAGCTGTGTAGTGTTTGTAATGCTCCTGTCTCCTTGTACTTAGATATTTTCAGACAGTAATTTCAACATGTATCCTGGAAGCCTGGAAGTGGGGGATTTTTGGAAATCCAGTGTTGATCTCACAGCAGGATTCGGTCTGTGATATTTGGTTGGGTTCGGCGGACAGATGCAGTGGGATTAATCTGTGTCATCTTTCTTTTCTCTGTGTTAGCCAGTATAATGTCTATATTTTTCAGAGTTTTTTTAAAATCTGGAATCTGTTGTTGGATCTGATTTTAATTTTGTAATGTTATTTTGTGAGATGAATTCTTGTGTTTTTTCAATGTATTGTTCTTTGTACCCCTGTGTTCTCCTTGTCTGCTTTTGAAATGGTAACATTTTCATTTTGAAGTTTTCTCCTAAATTTTCTGAGTGTTGCAGATTTTGTGTGTTTGTTGTTTTTGTGTTATTGTGTTTTTATACTGGCTATTATGTTAAGGATTTCTTTTTTTGCTAGTTCTCTAGTTACTCCAATGTTGACACTGCTGTTTTCATCCCCTCTTCCCCTGTCAAGACATTTTCTTCTTCTATAACTAGATTTTCTCTGTAATTTGCATTGTATTTTAATCCTATCTCCAATGGCTGTCTTTTTTACTGTTTATTTTGTATGTATAAGGTTTTGTGTTAAGGCATTTTATTGTGACTGGAGTTTTTTGAGTTGGCCGATCTTTCTTCTATGAACTGTTTTCATTCTTTGTACAGCAAGTTTTGTGTACCCCTCAACCTTGTTGATAAGATGGAAGAAAACTGTCATATTATTAATGGTGTCTGCAAGTTGTAAATGTGTCTTATATAACTCGTAATTCAGCTCTTGTTTTGTAGAGTATAGGGATTTCATTTCATATTTTAACCATGTCTTCTGAACAGCATGCATGCTGTTTGAGCACTAGGTGAACTGTTTTTAATCTTTACATTGATATATTTAGGTACACGATCATTACATTTGCATATGTTGTTGAATTTTATGTGTTGTATGGTTTTACCGTTGTTCAGATGAAGTCTTTCGAATTTCTGGTATAGACCACATGGAAGTGCCTGGAGTGGCATAAATAATAAATTTGTTTGCATGACCCTCCTCCGCAGCAAGCACAGAGATACTTGTTTTGTAAATAAAACTACCTTTTCTTGCTGCAACATTATTTATTTTTCCTAGACACATTTTACCTTTTTCTTGCTTTAAGAAGGCATTTTAAGTGGGATATATAGTGATACAGTTTTGTCAATTTTAGATTATCAAACAGTTCATGACACGGTTTTTATGTAATTATGCAATTACGTACAGTTTGCTTATTTATTTATTTACACGTCTAGTTCCATAGGATCAAATTAAGGAGCAAATCTCGAAGGTCATGGAACATGTCAGTACATTACAATATAAAAAAAATAGATAATATAAAATGTTTATGAATCCAAAAAAAGTCCAACTATAAGTTTACGTAAACGCAATCAACAAAGTAGGAATCAGCTTATTTTTTCAAGGAACTCCTCGACAGGATAGAAGCAGTGACCCACAAGGAAAAGCTTTCATTTTGATTTGAAAGTGTGTGGATTACTGCTAAGATTTATGAATTCTTGTAGCAGCTTACTGAAAATTGATGCAACAGTATACTGCACACCTTTCTGCACAAGAGTTAAGGAAGTGCATTCCAAATGCAGATTGGATTTTTGCTTGGTGTTAACTGGGTGAAAGCTGCTAATTCTTGGGAATAAGCCGTGGGACGAAAAAATTAACAGGCAGCCGACACTGCCTGCCAAGGCTTGGCCATAACAAGAAAAATGAAGTTACCGTTTGAAAACTCACAATCCCCTACTGTCTGGCTCATCCTTACACTCCACCCCCTTCTGTGGGAGCGGAGAACGTAAGTGAATTTGCTTAAAAAGTAAGTTATTTAGATGTAGATCATTTTAGGTTGCAAAACAAACAACTGTATACTTTACTTAAGTATTAAAGGCTCCCACAGAAGACGGCAAGGGGCATAGGTTAACTGTGGGAGGGTGTAGAGACTCTAAAGAGCTCCTAGGGGTCACATTAGGACTTACACATGTCAACAATATTATGTGTTTACAAAAACAAATATTATAAAAAATCAAAACAATTTACACTTGTGACAAGTGAGAAGCAAATAAATTGAGATATAATCATTTGAAATAGGCATATATGCCGATTCTCTTTTCTCGTAAAGTAAGTTAAAAAAAAAAAATGGTCATATCACCACTGGAGTCGCTCACAGGGCGAGTGGTGTGAGGCGGCGTGGCACGTTGTCCTCAGTGGGCTGTGCGCAAGCTGCCGGCCATGGCCACGCCCCCGCACTGAAACTCAGTGTGAGGGGAGATTCACACATCTAAAAACGGGAGTTAACACTAAGGGAACACTTCACTGCATTGCAGTGGTAGGTAACACAGTTACACTCTTAAGACTAAGGGAGGGCACATACCTGATAGGTTCTTATTCTCTCTCTCTCTCTCTCTCTCTCTCTCTCTCTCCCTCTCTCCCTCTCTCCCTCTCTCTCTCTCCCTCCCTCCCTCCCTCCCTCCCTCCCTCCCTCCCTCCCTCCCTCCCTCCCTCCCTCCCTCCCTCCCTCCCTCCCTCCCTCCCTTTTTTTTGTTTTTTTCGTAGTACAATAATAAGAATAACAGAGACCAGGGTTACGGTGGCACTGGGTATAATGGTTATATATAGTTTAGTGGCTGTTTGCCACGATCGTAAGAAATTTGCCCTTGCTCGTGTTTTAAAAGGTCACCAATTGACATTAAAAGGTGATCATTTGATACATTAGATGTTGTTGTTGTTGTCTTCAGTCCTGAGACTGGTTTGATGCAGCTCTCCATGCTACTCTATCCTGTGCAAGCTGCTTCATCTCCCAGTACCTACTACAACCTACATCCTTCTGAATCTGCTTAGTGTACTCATCTCTCCGTCTCCCTCTATGATTTTTACCCTCCACGCTGCCCTCCAATGCTAAATTTGTGATCCCGTGATGCCTCAAAACATGTCCTACCAACCGATCCTTTCTTCTAGTCAAGTTGTGCCACAAACTTCTCTTTTCCCCAATCCTATTCAATACCTCCTCATTAGTTACGTGATCTATCCACCTTATCTTCAATATTCTTCTGTAGCACCACATTTCGAAAGCTTCTATTCTCTTCTAGTCCAAACTATTTATCGTCCATGTTTCACTTCCATACATGGCTACACTCCAAACAAATACTTTCAGAAACGACTTCCTGATACATAAATCTATATTCGATGTTAACAAATTTCTCTTCTTCAGAAACGCTTTCCTTGCCATTGCCAGTCTACATTTTATATCCTCTCTACTTCGACCATCATCAGTTATTTTACTTCCTAAATAGCAAAACTCCTTTACTACTTTAAGTGTCTCATTTCCTAATCTAATTCCCTCAGCATCACCCGATTTAATTTGACTACATTCCATTATCCTCGTTTTGCTTTTGTTGATGTTCATCTTATATCCTCCTTTCAAGACATTGTTCATTCCGTTCAACTGCTCTCCCAAGTCCTTTGCCGTCTCTGACAGAATTACAATGTCATCGGCGAACCTCAAAGTTTTTACTTCGTCTCCATGAGTTTTAATACCTACTCCAAATTTTTCTTTTGTTTCCTTTACTGCTTGCTCAATATACAGATTGAATAACATCGGGGAGAGGCTACAACCCTGTCTCACTCCTTTCCCAACCACTGCTTCCCTTTCATGCCCCTCGACTCTTATGACTGCCATCTGGTTTCTGTACAAATTATAAATAGCGTTTTGCTCCCTGTATTTTACCCCTGCCACCTTTAGAATTTGAAAAAGAGTATTCCAGTCAACATTGTCAAAAGCTTTCTCTAAGTCTACAAATGCTAGAAACGTAGGTTTGCCTTTTCTTAATCTTTCTTCTAAGATAAGTCGTAAGGTCAGTATTGTCTCACGTGTTCCAACATTTCGACGGAATCCAAACTGATCCTCCCCGAGGTCCGCATCTACCAGTTTTTCCATTCGTCTGTAAAGAATTCGCGCTAGTATTTTGCAGCCGTGGCTTATTAAACTGATAGTTCGGTAATTTTCACATCTGTCAGCACCTGCTTTCTTTGGGATTGGAATTATTATATTCTTCTTGAAGTCTGTGGGTATTTCGCCTGTCTCATACATCTTGCTCACCAGCTGGTAGAGTTTTGTCAGGACTGGTTCTCCCAAGGCCGTCAGTAGTTCTAATGGAATGTTGTCTACTCCGGGGGCCTTGTTTCGACTCAGGTCTTTCAGTGCTCTGTCAAACTCTTCACGCAGTATCGTATCTCCCATTTCGTCTTCATCTACATCCTCTTCCATTTCCATAATATTGTCCTCAAGTACATCGCCCTTGTATAAACCTTCTATATACTCCTTCCACCTTTCTGCCTTCCCTTCTTTGCTTAGAACTGGGTTGCCATCTGAGCTCTTGATATTCATACACGTGGCTCTCTTCTCTCCAAAGGTCTCTTTAATTTTCCTGTAGGCAGTATCTATCTTACCCCTACTGAGATAAGCTTCTACATCCTTACATTTGTCCTCTAGCCATCCCTGTTTAGCCATTTTTTCCTGTCGATCTCATTTTTGAGACGTTTGTATTCCTTTTTGCCTGCTTCATTTACTGCATTTTTATATTTTCTCCTTTCATCAATTAAATTCAATATTTCTTCTGTTACCCAAGGATTTCTAGCAGCCCTTGTCTTTTTACCTACTTGATCCTCTGCTGCCTTCACTACTTCATCCCTCAGAGCTACCCATTCTTCTTCTACTGTATTTCTTTCCCCTATTCCTGTCAATTGTTCCCTTATGCTCTACCTGAAACTCTGTACAACCTCTGGTTCTTTCAGTTTATCCAGGTCCCATCTCCTTAATTTCCCACATTTTTGCAGTTTCTTCAGTTTTAATCTACAGGTCATAACCAATAGATTGTGGTCAGAGTCTACATCTGCCCCTGGAAATGTCTTACAACTTAAAACCTGGTTCCTAAATCTCTGTCTTACCATTATATAATCTATCTGATACCTTTTAGTATCTCCAGGGTTCTTCCACGTATACAGCCTTCTTTCATGATTCTTAAACCAAGTGTTAGCTATGATTAAGTTGTGCTCTGTGCAAAATTCTACTAGGCGGCTTCCTCTTTCATTTCTTAGCCCCAATCCATATTCACCTACTATGTTTCCTTTTCTCCCTTTTCCTACACTCGAATTCCAGTCACCCATTACTATTAAATTTTCGCCTCCCTTCACTATCTGAATAATTTCTTTTATTTCATCGTAAATTTCTTCAATTTCTTCATCATCTGTGGAGCTAGTTGGCATATAAACTTGTACTACTGTAGTAGGTGTGGGCTTTGTATGTATCTTGGCCACAATAATGCGTTCACTATGCTGTTTGTAGTAGCTTACCCGCATTCCTATTTTCCTATTCATTATTAAACCTACTCCTGCATTACCCCTATTTGATTTTGTGTTTATAACCCTGTAGTCACCTGACCAGAAGTCTTGTTCCTCCTGCCACCGAACTTCACTAATTCCCACCATATCTAACTTGAACTTATCCATTTCCCTTTTTAAATTTTCTAACCTACCTGTCCGATTAAGGGATCTGACATTCCACGCTCCGATCTGTAGAACGACAGTTTTCTTTCTCCTGATAACGACATCCTCCTGAGTAGTTCCCGCCCGGAGATCCGAATGGGGGACTATTTTACCTTCGGAATATTTTACCCAAGAGGATGCCATCATCATTTAACCATACAGTAAAGCTGCATGTCCTCGGGAAAAATTACGGCTGTAGTTTCCCCTTGCTTTCAGCCGTTCGCAGTACCAGCACAGCAAGGCCGTTTTGGTTAATGTTGCAAGGCCAGATCAGTCAATAATCCAGACTGTTGCACCTGCAACTACTGAAAAGGCTGCTGCCCCTCTTCAGGAACCACACGTTTGTCTGGCCTCTCAACAGATACCCCTCCGTTGTGGTTGCACCTACGGTACGGCCATCTGTATCACTGAGGCACGCAAGCCTCCCCACCAACGGCAAGGTCCATGGTTCATGGGGGGGATACATTAGATAAAGCAGGCAAATCAGTTGTGAAGGGAATCATAAATGAGCTTTCAGGTATAAAAATCATAAGTAAAGGGGCGCGAATACTGAGTGAGTAAGCCGTAGTGGCATGAAAGATTATAAGTGGTGTTCCACAGGAACACTTTGCTAAAGATTTGCGTGGAGGCAACGTCAGAGCTGCAGCTGACTGCAAGGCAAATCTCACGTTATGTCAGAAAGGCTCACAGCAGATAACTTCAGGGCCATGCTATGTTAGAGCAGCATGTGGTAGCTGAGAAGTAGAGCCGAAGTGGCTGCGACTGTCAAATGCGGCAGTGGCTCGCAGTGCACACGTACGCTGTGCGATGAGTGCAACACAGTTGATTATGGTTTATGGGATCCAGAGTGAGAAGTGACAAATATAAATGCAACAAAAAGGGGGTATACAATCACTGAATAAAGATGAATAGGTGTGCGTAATTGATTGGTTTATTCAGCGTTGACCAACAAAAAAATAATTATGGCGCTACATCAGAGCGGCACGCCTCACAACTGGGGTTACGCGTGACATCATGCTAGATGCGTTGTCATAGCAGGTTCTGTTTAAAATTACATTATGCATTAGTAAATTGGTTCATAAGTGACAGGTATATCACAACAGTTACGTAATTAGGCATTATACATAAAACATGTTCAAGTAAATTCAGTATCCTCAGTAATGCAGAATGGCTAACTTGTATCCCGGATCCTCCTACATAATTGGCTTCAGTCAACAACGATAGGTGTTGACATGGTAATTGAGAAGGGTCTCAGCAATAGAGGAATGATTAGCTTGGTACTGTGACGAGAAGTAAGGAATGGAATAGAAGATTCAGAATGTTGGAGTTTGAAGAGGAAAAGGTGACAGGCCCCAAAGACAGGAAAAAACCCCCACCTCAAGATCCCCTGCTGTTCCAGTACTTCACTGTGGCGCCGGAGGGAGAAGTGTGTACGGCATTCTCTCTAGAACATACTTGCCAGAGCTTCACCTTCCCAGTCCCCGATAATTAGCCCAACACTCCCTGTTAACTGATCAATGAAGGATAAAGGACAAAGTAACTGAAGTTTTAAACATAATGTAAGTTACTTCCCATAACAAAATACCTATGAAATCCATTTTAGCCCAAACATAATTGTTACATAAACAAGAAAATATAAAAATGAAGTACGCAAATATCATATTGCATTGCTGGGTATGCTATATCAATAAGTAAACAAAGTTAAATGCCTCTGTGGGCTGACCATCCAAGTGCAGTAACATTTACATGGTGAGAAGAAAATTCTCATGCATCAATATATTTGATAAGCACCACCAAGTGAAACTGACAAAGAAAAGTGACACCAGTTTGGTACAGATGGGGCATTTCGTTGCCCAGCGCTATGAAAGTTGGGTTCCTATTCTTGGATATAAAGATTGTGTCGTTGGATGTCAACACTTGAGAATAGGAGAAAAACAAAACTTGACGAGAAGCTAGAGACTTCCATAGAGGAAACAGAAAGCCGTAAGGAATTGGATTGGAAAAGACTAAATTGTGCGTAATTTCTGAAGGACTTTTCCTTTATGAAGGTATAGTGCACGGCGCATCATTGACACGACACTATCGCCTACTTAACAGTGTATATGGCAATACTGCGACTCCAAGATAGCTGCTACGTACTTCTTCCTAAAACTCGACATCTCTCACAAGACAAAAACTTTACGGTGCAACCAAATTCGCCGTCCTGATGACTCCGTAGTGCTGGCCTCATCAGGCCCAGCCATTTACTTAAAACTCCATCTATCCTTGGGTATATTGCAGTGTCCTGAGACACATCATACAGTTAAGTAATACTACTTCAGTAGTCGGTATTCCTTCAGATTATACTACGGACAACAGGGTCAAAAAAGGCTCAAGATTTGAACGGAGATTTCCAATTACTGGTGGTTTAGCTGCAGGCTGGACACGGTTCGCGTCTGATTGTGCCCGATCAGTGGTCGCCATAGAGCACGGAACACTTCTCATGAACTCTTCTTCGACATGAAAGATTAAAGTCTAACTGTGTTAGTTCAACTGAACTGAATAGTTTTGTGTTGGAATACGTCTGGATAATAAACTCCAAACAACGTTGCTCGATGGAAAGTTGATAGATAACAGTGGGTAGAACAGACTATGTCGTGAAATTACGAGGTGCATTCAAGTTCTAAGGCCTCCGATTTTTTTTCTCCGGTCTGGAAAGAGATAGAAACATGCACATTGTTTTAAAATGAGGCCGCGTTCATTGTCAATACGTCCTCGAGATGGCAGCACCGTTCGGCAGATGGTATTTTACCGCCAGGGGCGAGAATGAGAACTGTTGTAAATACTTAAAATGGCGACGTTTTCCTTACTTGAACAGCGTGCAATCATTTGTTTTCTGAATTTGCGTGGTGTGAAACCAATTGAAATTCATCGACAGTTGAAGGAGACATGTGGTGATGGAGTTATGGATGTGTCGAAAGTGCGTTCATGGGTGCGACAGTTTAATGAAGGCAGAACATCGTGTGACAACAAACCGAAACAACCTCGGGCTCACACAAGCCGGTCTCGTCAGAGAAAGTGGAGAGAATTGTTTTGGGGGATCGCCGAATGACTGTTGAACAGATCGCCGCCAGAGTTGGCATTTCTGTGGCTTCTGTGCACACAATCCTGCATGATGACCTGAAAATGCGAAAAGTGTCATCCAGGTGGGTGCCACGAATGCTGACGGACGACCACATGGTTGCCCGTGTGGCATGTTGCCAAGCAATGTTGTCACGCGACGACAGCACGAATGGGACCTTCTTTTCGTCGGTTGTGACAATGGATGAGACGTGGATGCCATTTTTCAATCCAGAAACAAAGCGCCAGTCAGCTCAATGGAAGCACACAAATTCACGGCCACCAAAAAAATTTCGGGTAACCGCCAAAACTGAAAAAAATGATGGTGTCCATGTTATGGGACAGCGAGTGCACAATCCTTACCCATTGCGTTCCAAAGGGTACTACGGTAACAGGTGCATCCTGCGAAAATGTTTTGAAGAACAAATTCCTTCCTGCCCTGCAACAAAAACGTCCTGGAAGGGCTGCGCGTGTGCTATTTCACCAAGACAACGCACCCGCATATCGAGCTAGCGTTACGCAACAGTTTCTTCGTGACAACAACTTTGAAGTGATTCCTCATGCTCCCTACTCACCTGACCTGGCTCCTAGTGAGTTTTGGCTTTTTCCAACAATGAAAGACAGTCTCCGTGGCCGCACATTCACCAGCCGTGCTGCTATTGCCTCAGCGATTTTCCAGTGGTGAAAAGAAGCCTTCGCCACTGCCATGGAATCATGGCGTCAGAGTTGTGAAAAATGTGTACGTCTGCAGGGCGATTACGTCGAGAAGTAACGCCAGTTTCATCGATTTCGGGTGAGTAGTTAATTAGAAAAAAAAATCGGAGGCCTTAGAACTTGAATGCACCTCGTAAAAAGTTAAGGAACAGCGTAGACAGATAAGGGTCTGCGCGGGTGCCAGCCGCGTCACTTAAGGTACGTGCAGTTGCGGGTTTGGTTCTCCTGTTCATCCAGCAGACTAGGTACATGGCCAAAGCTTGCTCATCCTGTGGGCGTGATTCACTCTGTTTACGTTACCTATCATGGGGGTAGGCATGTGGTATGATAAACATTCAAATACAAATGAAATAAAACATGATTTCATCTTAAACTATGTTTCCACATTAGTTTCTTAATTAGAACATTATTAATAAACACTTAATTGGCAATACTCGGGAACTTACTCTGGCATACTTGGAATTCCACAAATTGAATAATTATCCCCATAATTCTAGTTACAAAGTAACACATAGAAGCATTAGGTTCAGGTAGCCATGTACTAGATTACTGGCAAAACTCCAGCAAGTCTCTCCAATAAGCTGATAATAACATAAATAAAACATGGACAAAATAAAAAATAGTAAAAATAATAATACGACATAAGTAATTAGCGACTCATCATAGTGACACAAGCAGTGGCAAAACCGCAATAGAAGCAAAAGTACAAAATATTATTTCCCTTAGCCAAAACTCCCTTATTGTCCAGTTACATTTCGTGGCAAAATAATTGCAAGTCTTCTCTGTTATTCCCTTATGCTCTCATTTATATTTCCATTCAGATTGACATGACTTGCGTATGTCTACCTACCGGAAAGCTGTTGTCGAGTTATGTCAACGTTACGAGTAATGCTGTGGAAGAACGTAGTGTTTAATTAATACTCTCTTCAGCGAGGTTTAATTTAAAGTCGTTTTCTGTCTCCTTCAGTTAACGAACCAATAATTATTAAACATTTTATATGATATTTCCTGTGTTGATTAGTACTCCTTATTTCCTAATTGCGAATATTGGTAGTTATCAGTCTCCCAATGAACTGTTGAAGGGTATGGTTGTTGTTCCTTTTGTTAATTCTCTTACCTACCTGCTTCCATATAATCATTATTGGCAGCTCAACGAAGCTAGTCGCATCTCGAAGATGTCGATATAACTTACCTGTCAGCGCTTTTGTTTTTAATAAGAATTAGAGGCCAATGTCATGTGTAAAGTGTATAGGAAGGAAAGTAAGTTCCTTAGTATTGAAAATGTGCATAAAGGTATTCAAAGGTTTCTTTATGTAATAGTTAAGAATTCTGTGTTGAGATGCAGCGCTGCTTGGAGCGGTAAGAGGTGATAGGTGCCGCACTCGTCAGATTGTAAGTCGGTGACACCACGGTTGCGACTGGGTCCAGCTGGCTCGGCAGCAGTGCTGACATCCGCACCCACGTGGATCGGTGCTGCTGCACTACGCTTCGGACGGAACTGAGCCTTACGGAAGGCAGGTTCAGTGATTGTTTTATGGCACTCCTGGTGGCTACCGATGTGCCGTGTACTTAGTAACTTAAATAGAGGCGTAGTGGCTACTGATGTGATGTGCCGTATACTTAATATCTTAAATAGAGGCGTAGATGGCTTCTTAAGTAGCTCTTTTACAGGTCATGGGACAAAGAATTCCCAATATTGCTGTTGCAAGAGATTACAGCTCAATTTCAATAGTAGTAGTGTTAATGAAAGGAAAAATGATCTCTTATTTAGTGTAAATATTTCAGTTACTTCCTGCTTTTGCTATCGTCGCATAATACACTAAGCGACGCGGTCTCACGCCTCAGGAATGCGGAGGGTGCAGCTGTCGTTTTCTTGTGTCTGCAGCTGGAGACAACGCAGATGGCGAGGCCTCGTCCAGGCAGAGGGTGGCGCGGAACTGAACAGGCCTTTGTATGTGGTGGCGGCGTGGTCTTCCCGCTATGGGTGGAGTTTAGTTCCTCGGGACAGTCACAAAATTTCTTCCCGAGGTTAGCTTATGTTGTTCACGACAGTTATACATGGAGGATGTCTTCAAGGAACTCGGATAACTCAGTCGTTAAAGTTCACGATACTAGCATGATGCATTTATTCATTTAAATGCTTTGTTCTTCTAGAATGCGTATAATTTATGAATTTTTATACTTCTGCATGCATTGTGAGGACGACTTGGCTTTCTTAGAGATCACTTACTCGAAACTAATAACTTGTGAGTCACAGCAGGCAGGAGACGAGAAATCCAGTGGGGATCCACGAACGTCTGGAGGATTTGGATTTTGCAGACGACATAGTTTTATTAGCTCCAAGGCTGACTGATATGCAAGCTAAATTAAACTTGCTGAAAGAAGAAGCAGAGACTGCTGGCCTCATGATAAATATAGGCAAAACAAAGGAAATGAGAATAATCCATGGAACATGGAGGTGCCATTGTTAATAGGTGAGCAGCGGGTGGAGACTGTCAACTCATTCCTGTATCTGGGTAGTATAGTGGCGGAAGATGGTGGAGCTGGAGATGACGTGAAAAACCGCATTAAAAAGGCAAACGCTGCCTTCATACAATTGTATCCAACATGGAAAAATAGAAATATCACGTACAAAACAAAAATCCGTATTTTTAATAGAAATGTAAAGGCTTTCCTTGAAAGCTGGAAAATGGATAAAAAGATAACATCCCAGCTACAAAGCTTCATAAACAGATGTCTTCGACGCTTCATGAATATCTGGTTGCCATGAAAAATATGTAATGAGGAGCTCTGGCGAATAACAAACGAGATACCTATAGAAGACAGATACGAGAGAGAAAGTGGGGCTGGTTGGGGCACACCTTGAGAAAACCAGTTGGAGCCATCGAGAAAAAAGCATTGGAATGGAATCCCCAGGGAACAAGGAAGAGAGGAAGACCAAGGGGCACATGGAAGAGGACAGTGGAAGGGGAAGCAAAAAGAGTTGGCAAGACCTGGTCAGAACTGAGGCAAATGGCCAAAGACAGAGACGGATGTCGAGTTCTCCTGGATGTCCCATAGGGGCCAAAGGAATTAAGTCAAGCAAGTCAATAACTTGTGAACAGGACAGCGATGTTGGGTCGTTATTCGGAACTAACGTTGACTGGGCTCTTACTTGACTCTACCGTTTGCACGTTGGCATTTCAAATTCGATCCTTTGGCTGACGTGCTTCCCACACAGCGATCACTTACAGAATAGATGCCAAACAGTACAAATAAAACAGTTAGACAGTGACATAAATAGAGTTCAGCCAAAAATAAAACTCTCCATTGTGGCAGAAGAGGGCTGTCGCCAGTTCGCATACACAGCGCCAGTCGACAGGACGCGCACCAACTGGCGGGCCGCCGACCGCCATCAGCGCAGCTCAGCCCCCGAACGGAGGGCTAAGTGGGTCCCGCATTACTGCAAGGATCCACCATTACCTTCACAACGCATTACACTTCCTGTGTTATCAAGAATTGTGACCGGAACTGCCGTCACAACTCTAGTCCGATTTTGCATATTTCCTGTAGTGAAAATAGGTCCCTCATCATTGCAATTATCTCGTAAACTATTACCTGCACAAAAAAGTATCATCAGCAGTTTCTGTAGAATCCTTGGACAGCTTTTCAGATTTGTAATCGCAATTTTATTTTCGCAAATTGGTAAATAATTTTTTTAAAAACATTCAAATTTTGCCTAGGAATAGTGTTTTTTTCACAAGATTTTGCAGAGCTATTCAAATTTAGTACAGAGAACTCTAGAACTATAGAATATTTACGAAGAACTGTATAAAAATTGTATATTTCTCGAACGTCGGGCACCTTCTTGACAGCTAGTCACCTATTCAGAAATCTGGTTTTAGTTTTTTCTTCGCGAAATTCTACAGAACTATTCAAAATTTGTACAGAAAACACCAGCATATATATAAAGAACTCTGAAAAAGCGAATATTTCTCGTAAATCGGTTGCCTACTTCACAGATATTTAAAGTAGTCGGTATAACGTAGGCAGACGTTACAGATAGAAAAACATTCAGGCAAAAGATATTTGATTGGAAAGTTGATGGCACGGAAATTAAAAAAACGGACTGGAACGTCGTAGTCTCATGCAACAAAGGGACTTCATTCTCAAGGGATGAAACAAATTTGGACACAAAGGAAGGCCAACCATCAGAAATGACATTGATGGTTTGTAACTCGCCTGGTCCTATTGGGCCCATACGTGACTGATAACAAAATGTCATTAGGGTTTTCCGTAGAAATCTTGGGAAGGTTTTCAGAACTGTGTTTTTTTCGCAAATTTGACAGTCAATTTTTTACGAGTGAAAAATTTTCGTATTATTATTTTGTTTGCGTAATTCTGCAGAAATGTTGTTCTGAAGAACTCACTTACGAAAGTAATATATATTTCTCGAAAGTCTGGTACCAACTTGACCAGGCTCAGAGGTGGCAATGCAGTTAATCCGGCGTTTGTCGAAGATGTGGCAACAGCATTGCAGGAGGCGAGTGCTGCGCAAATATGCTGTGCACGGGGAATTGCCTGAACGTTGGACATGCCTGCGAGCACAGTGCATAAAATGCTACTAAAGGCCCTGCTTTGCTGTCGATACATCATCACCCAAGTTCAGTAGTAATTTCTCGTGATCTGCCAGTAAGACTAACGTTCGCTCTGGAATTTCTTGCTCGTGTGGAAGTGAATAACAAATGACCATGGATCATTCTGTGAACAGCCGAAGCCCCTTTCCATCTCCGAGGATATGGCAATTGGCAGACTTGCAGGATAGGGTCAACGGAAATTCCGCACGCATATGAGTCGTTACCACTTCATTCATCAAAGGTAAATACGGTGTAGGTTGACGGCATCGTTTATCGTAGGTCCATATTTTCTCGAGGAGATGGGTCCTGCGGTTCTGTTAGCTGCACCGTCGCTGGTACACGCTATGAGTGTCTTTTGTGCACCAACGTCATTCCAGCCCTTCAGCAGCGTGCATGTACGAGTAAGATCATTTTTAGCCGAGATGGCGCTCCTCACACCGCACAGCCAGTTTTGCGACTGCTGCAGAGGCACTTCGGAAATTCTAGAATTATCGACCGTCATTTCCCTACAGCCTGGTCGTCTAGATCTCCTGATCTTAATCCCTGTCTCTGGGGTTATCTGAAAGATGTTGTGCTCAGTGTTCCAATTACGAATGTAGCAGAGCTGAAGGCACCCAATGCGCAGCATTTTGAGCATGAAGACCGAGACGCTCCGATCTTTTATGGAACATGCTGTTTCCCGATTTCAAATTGTGACATACAACGGCGGACAGCATATTGGTCAAGTTTTGAACCAGTCTCTCGACAATTAGAAATCGTTGCGGTTTTTGACCTCAGGACAGTTAAAAGCCGATGTGGTACGACCTTGCCGTCTTGGATGGGCTTTCCGAACTAACCACGCCACAGTTGACTGCCGAGTTGTACAGTGATGTAATGTGCAGCTCAAACTAAATCGTCGTATTGCGATCCATCTGTCGTTTGTAGCCGACCCTCATTTGCTTTAAGACATTTAAAGGGATATCCATTAGTAAAATTTTGTTAATTTTTTGTTCCATGGCGTTTCCCACAGTGTCAATACCATGGGTTCAAATTTGACGTCATCATGAGCAGCGGATTTCTTTCTACAGCATTTTGAAACTGAAACTTTAATAACGGGAAAAGTATCCGGACACGTACCTGAAAGTCACTTACAACCTCGTGGCGCCCTTCATCGGTAATGCTGGAATTCAGTATGGTGTTGGCCCACACTCAGCCTTGATGACAGCTTCTATTCTCGCAGGCATACGTTCAATCAGGTGCTGGAAGGTTTCTTGGGGAATGGCAGCCCATTCTTCACGGAGTGCTGCACTCAGGAGAGGTATCGATGTCGTTCGGTGAAGTCTGTCACGAAGTCGGCGTTTCGAAACATCCCAAAGGTGTTCTATACGATTCAGGTAAGGACTCTGTGCAGGCCAGGCCATTACAGGGATGCCATTGTCGTGTAACTACTCCGCCACAGGCTGTGCATTATGAACACGTGCTCGACCGTGTTGAAAGATGCAGTCGTCATCCCCGAATTGCTCTTCTACAGCGGGAAGCAAAAAGGGGCTTAAAACACCCCCTGCGCAGGAGAGGAGACAAAACAATCGCTATTAATTACCAAGATTGTATCCAAAGCTCTTTTCAGTCGACTAGAGCCTCAGATAGGTTCACAGACAGGAGAAAACTAAGGAGTGTTCAGAAAGGAAAGATCATGCTGTGAACAACTCTGTCACTTGAGAACAATATTGACAACAAGAAAGTTCAGGAACAGCACAATGACATTAGTCGGTTTCAAGAAGGCCTTCGATTCCTTAGAGAGATACACTTTAACACACTGGAAGAAATGACGGTGGACAGCAAGACCAGAAAGCTGATCCAGGAAACATTAACAAATGCAACATCCAAAGTGAAGCTTATGGGAGAGATTTCGGAACCACTCGAAATCAAAAGAGGAGTGAAACAGGAAGATAGCCTGTCATCCGTTCAGTTTAACACAGTTTTGGAGAAAATAATCAGGAAGTGGGACAAAAGAATCAGTGACGTAAAGATAGAGAGACACAAAGATAGAACCGTCAGCATAAAATGTCAGGCCGTTGCTAATGATAAAGCCATTATAACAAAAAACAGAAAAAAGCTCTAGAGCCTGGAGACGCGACGCTGCACGAAATCTCAACGAAAATAGGACAACCAATTTCATATGGAAAAAACGCTATACCTGGACACAAATCCACAGACAGACGTCTACTGGTAACTAAGTATGAAAAGTAGAAAGTTTGATACCTGGGACATATTACATAGAAAACATACGGACTTCCATAGAACCACTACAACAAAAGAAGTACCCCTGTCTATGCCGTCGTTCAGGAGTCTTACCAGACAAACGACAGTAAGCAAGGAAAGGACAAAAATCAAAGAGCTGAAAAACAAGAGAGGAAAATATGGGTCATTTCAGAAAGAGGGTATCTGGGTAAAGAGACCGACAAAACAACTATGTGAACAGACAGAGACGATTACAAACAACATCAGGATAAGAAGGACAAAGTTCTTCAGACGCATACATAGAACGAACTAAAACAGACTTACGAAGAAGATATTTAATGTAGTGATAATGAATGCAGTGAAAACCAGCTGGGTTCAGGAAATCGTGGAAGACCTCAAAAAATTGAACATCTGCGTAGTAGACATTACAGATAGGGAACAATATAGAGCAAAAATCAGTAAACAGAAGTTTCAGTAAAGAAATGAAAACAGAAAAGGACTGGACAGAAGAGGAAGAAGAAACAGATTGAATATATGAGAGGCTTTTGGGAAGGAAAAAAGACAGATAAAAAATACCACGAAAACTGCTTGTGTTTTAGCGCTCTCCTTAAGGGGAAATTAACGATGATGATAATAATTCTAATAATAATAAAGCGTAACAGAGTTCCATGTAATAGAGGCAAATGAAATTAGTCGCAAACATCTCTTTGAATTCTGTACTTCGATAGTATACTTGGAAACACACTGCATACACTGCAGTGGACCCGCCCTCGAGAGGAAATGCCTTAAAATTCAACAAATACTAGTGAGATTAAGTAGGAATAACTGGGAGGTTGTGTGTGGTAATTTCAGTATTGCTTTCATCCAGGATAGAATTGTTTGAGTACACCTAGAGTTGCGGACACTCGTCTACACCTACATCATTATTGCGCAAGCCACCTGAGGCTCTCTAGCACTTCTGGTACTACTAACTGATCGCCCTTCCCTGAGGCGGCAAGCCTGTGTATTGGCTCTAATTTCTCGAATCTTCTCGTCGTGGTTTTTTCGAGAGAGGTATGTGGTAGCCGACTCTTCCAGGAAAGTGCTCTCTCGAGATTTCAGTAGTAAACCTCTACGCGATACACGACGCCTCTCTTGTTTCATCTACCATTGCAGTTTGTTGAACACCTCGGTAACTCTCTCGCGGCAACCAAACGATCCCGTGACGACACGCGCCGCTCTTCGTTGGATCTTTCGTGGATCAGTGACATTTCGTAAAGATTCTTCCTATGAATCTGTCTGAAACTGCCTTGCCTACTGTTTCTTTTATGTGGTCATTCCACTTAATGTCGCACTGGATAGTTATTCCTAGAAATCTTGCGGAAGATACTGTTTCAGCAATTTTTCATTAATGGTGTTGTGGTTCAGTAATTGCTATGTATGCGCAATATGCTACATTTATTTAAGTTCAGGGTCAACTGCCGAAGTCTGTGCTATTCATTAAACCTCTGAGGGTCGTTGTGCAAATCGACACTGTCTACTGGCTTAGCTACTTTCTTATAGGGAACTGCACCATCTGTGAACTATTTTAAAAAGCTTCCGACTCTTTTTACTAGACGATTTACATATATTGTAAACAGCAACGGTCCTATCACACTTCCTTGGGGTATTCCGGAAGTTAGCTTCACATCTGTATATTTTTGTTCCGTTGAGGGAGACTTACGGGGTTCTGTCTGCAAGGTAGTCTTGAATCCAGTCGAAAATCTGGTCTGATATTCAGTAAGCTTGTATTTATTTTCACTACACGACATTGCGAGACGGTGTCAAATGCCCTCCTGAAGTCAAGCAACTCATCATCAACCTGAGCGCTGTTGTCTACAGCGCTATGGACCTCATCGAGCATAAAACATATTCCATAATTCTACAACAGACTGACGTAAACGATATAGACCTAAAATTATGTTCATCTGTACCACGACCGTTCTGGAAAACGAGGATGATGTGCGCTTTTTTAAATGGTGCGACAATGACATTGCCCGGAAGTAAACACCCATGCCTGACAGAGGACTCGAACCTCCGATGGGGGGAGCCGCACGGACCGTGCAAGGCGCCCCAGACAGCGCGGCCACCCCGCGGCCCAAATGCAGCCACAGGTCACCCAGTATTATAAACTAGAAAATGACGGAACAATCAGAAATACCTCTGAACTGGTGGAACATAAATAGACACTAAAATCCCTAACACAGCAACATTGCTTTCCTTTGATGTAGAAAGTATGTACAGTTACATCCCTATTTGTTGTTGTTGTTGTGGTCTTCAGTCCTGAGACTGGTTTGATGCAGCTCTCCATGCTACTCTCTCCTGTGCAAGCTTCTTCATCTCCCAGTACCTACTGAAACCTACATCCTTCTGAATCTGCGTAGTGTAGTCATCTCTTGGTCTCCCTCTACGATTTTTACCCTCCACGCTGCCCTCCAATGCTAAATTTGTGATCCCTTGATGCCTCAAAACATGTCCTATCAACCGATCCCTTCTTTTTGTCAAGTTGTGCCACAAACCCCTCTTCTCCCCAATTCGATTCAATACCTCCTCATTAGTTATGTGATCTACCCATCTAATCTTCAGCATTCTTCTGTAGCACCACATTTCTAAAGCTTCTATTCTCTTCTTGTCCAAACTAGTTATTGTCCATGTTTCACTTCCATACATGGCTACACTCCATACAAATACTTTCAGAACATCCATATTAGTCAAATTAAAAAAAAAAAAAACTAATGGAGAAAACACGCAACCAGCTACCTCATGAACACACAGATGAAACAATAAAATTATTACACTTAATAACACCACAAAATGATTTTGAATTCAGTCAATAATACTACATACAGAAGAAGGTTTACCCATGGGTTCACCTATTTCAGGAACATTAGCCAACATTTCATGAACCCTATAGAAAAATTTATATTTGAAGACATAATAACAAAGAAAAGCTACGTCATCTACTGGTACAGATACATGGATGACATAGTATGCATGGTAGATGAACCTAAAACGGAATACAGGAACTACACAATGAGATAAATATTATACACAAAAACATAAAGTTCACAATGGAAGGAAACAGGAAAATACATTCAACTTTTTAGACATAACCATAAGAAAAGACAATACTAAACACACGTTTGACACATACAGAAACTCTGCAACAAGTGACATTACCTTAAGTGCAACCTCAAATCACCCATGGAACCACAAACAAGCAGCAATCAAGTACATGTTAAATAGGCAGAACAGGATCCCGCTAAACACTTCTAATTACCAGAAAGAGTTAGCCATTATAAAACAAATAACATAAAATGGACACAAAGAAACAACGGTAGACAGACTAAACAAAAAAATAAGTAGGCATATAATGAAAAAAACTAACAAAACCACACTAACTAACAACTTGGACTACAACAAAAAAGGCATACAGTGATCTACCACAACAAATTCACACATAAAATAGGTAATATATAAAAAAGGCATAAACATTGCTTACAAAATAAACAATTCCACACAAAAACACATCCTAAAACTGAAATCAATACCAGGCAGATTTTAACAATGTGGTATCTATCAGTGTAGTTGCAGAGATTGTGAGAAAATGCACCTTGGAATGACTGGCATCACATTCGACACAAGATATATAGAACACATGAGTGCATTTAAATACGGTACAAATCATTCAACACTTGCGGAACATCTAAAATAAGAACACCATAGACCAAGCAATATTGAAAACGACATGAATGTCATAATAACCAGTAAAGTCAGACACCTCCTCCGTTCCCAAGAAAATTTCCATATACAAAAAGCGTTAACACAAAATAAACAATAGCTCAATGACCAAATAAGTATTGGAAGCCGCACTCTATATAGAATAATTGATGAAATTACATCAAAAAGAAAAGAGTCTTTTCCATCTTTCACCCCCTCCCACTCTTCCACAAACTCTGCCCCCACTCACAGTTTCATTTCACTTCTCGCTGCTCATCTTCTCCTCTAACTCACACAATCCCATCTCAGTGCTATATATTTACGTCCACTTACCATGGTTTCCCCCTCCTCTACACAAAACATCCCTCCATCGCTATTCCTTCCCTACTCTTCTACAATACATGAATACACAGAAACGTAATTAAATAGAATTGCTCACATACAATAATCTAATATTTTTTTAAAAATGTTGTAGCTCAAAGACAAAGTAGTGGAAAGGTTATATTGGCAACACTACAAAACACAAACCACAACACATACTTGAAGTACAAAAACGAACAGAATACAGTGGTGTGCATAAAAGTGTGTTGTCATAAACGTAAGAAATGCGTAGTGTTGCAGAATTTCTAAAAATGAGACCTAAATTATCAGTGTGTAACGCAGAAAAACTATGTTCTAAGAGACGGAATTTCGCGATGTGTGCGAGAAATCAACCGAAAATCACCGTAAGTACATATCAACTTATTCTCAACGAACTATTTTTCGATCTGAAAGCAAATGAGAATGTAAATAACTTAATTACAGACCACTGATGATGCTTTACCTAAATAAAGCGAAACGCGTCTGGTGAAAAAAATCACTCATTTTTGTAGTTGCGACGACAGAGCATAAATAACCCCCAGAAAAATTTGGAGTGGGAATTAAAATCCATGGAGAAGAAATAAAAACTTGGAGATTTGCCACTGACATTGTACTGTAGTTGTGGCAGACAGAGCATAGGACCTGGAAGAGCAGTTGTTCTGTATGGACTTGTCTTCAAAGGAGGATATAAGATGGACACAAAAATAAGCTAAACGAGGATAATAGAATATAGTCCAATTAAGTCAGGTGATGCTGAGGGAATTAGATTAGAAAATGAGACACTTAAAGTAGTGGATGATATTTGGTATTTGGGGAGCAAAATAACTGATGATGGTTGAAGTAGAGAGGATATAGAATGTAGACTGGCTATGGCAAGGAAAGCGTTTCTGAAGAAAAGAAATTTGTTAACATAGAGTATAGATTTAAGTGTCAGGAAGTCTTTTCTGAATGTATTTGTATGGGGTGTAGCCGTGTATGGAAGTGAAATATGGACGATAACTAGTTTAGACAAGAAGACAATAGAAGCTTTCGAAATGTGATTCTGCAGAAGAATGCTGTAGGTTAGATGGGTAGATCACATAACTAATGAGAAGGTACTGAATAGAACTGAGAAGAAGAGGAATTTGTGGCACAACTTGACTAGAAGAAGGAATCGCTAGGTAGGACATGTTCTGAGGCATCAAGGGATCACCAATTTAGTATTCGAGGGCAGCATAGAGTGTAAAATTCGTAGAGCGGGAGGAAGAGATGAATACAGTAAGCAGAATCGCAAGGACGTAGGTTGCAGTAGTTACTTAGAGATGAAGAAGCTTGCGCAGGACAGAGTAGCTTGGAGAGCACCATCAAACCAGTCTGTGGACTGAAGACCACAACAACACAATAGTGAAGGTGTTGCCTGTGCAAAAGTTTGTGCACGAACTGACCTCTCGATTATGTCCCATAAATGTTCGGTAGGATTCTTATCGGCCGATCTGGGTGGCCGAATCATTTGCTCGAACTGTCCAGAATGTTCTTGAAACTTATCGCGAACACTTGTGGTTCAGTGACATGACGCATTGTCATCCATAAAATTCCATTGTTGTTTGGGACAATGAAGTGGTCTCCAAATAGCCGAACGTAACCAGAACCCAGTCCGTTCCATCTAGAAACAGCCCACACTTTTGAGTCACTACCAGCTTGCACAGTGTCTCGGGGACTGCTGGACTACGTGACTTCGTGGGTCTGCGCCACACTCGAACGCTGCCATCTGCTTTTACGGACTCGTCCGACCACGCTACGGTTTCCCAGTCGCCTAGTTGATAGGGTCACGAGCCCAGCAGCAGCATTGTAGGCGATGACGCGCTGTTCACGAAGCCACTCGCCTCGGTCGTCCGCTGCCGTAGCCCATTAACGACAGGTAGCCATTACTTCACTCAGTGACGCTTGTTTGTTAGCACTAACAACTCTACGTAGCCGCCGCTGCTCTCAGTCTTCAAGTGAAGATTGCCGACCTCTGCGTTGTCCGTGGTGAGGGGCAGTGCCTGGAATGTGGTGTTCTCGGCACACTCTCCACACTGTGGATCTCGAAATATTGAATTCCGCACCGATTTCCGAAATGGAATTTCCCATGCGTCTAGCTTGAACCACCATCCCGCGTTCAAAGTCTGTTAATTCCCTTAGTGCGGCCGTAATCAGGCGGGAAAGCTAGTCATATGGAACACCTGGATACAATTGACATCTCCGCCAGTGCATTGCCATTTGACATCTTGCGTATGCGATACCACCGCCACTTATATAGGTGCATATCGCTATCGCACGACTTTTGTCACCTTAGTGTTTAACATTAACTGAATAAATAATAAAAACACGTGGCTTTCGTGTCAGCCTTCAGCGGTCACAAAGAGTCAGAAGATTTCCTGAATCCCAGAAATTGCAGAACTATTTTTAAACTCGTGCTAAACAGAAATGAAGATTTGGAAATACGTTGGAAGAAAGTGGAGTATTTCTGGGGATTTTGGAAAACTATACGGAACGAACTGATGAAATGTATAAAAGCAATTTTGCGAATTCAAGTTTGGACAGAACGTCCTTCTAGGCGTTCATTGTGAACGAAGTAACGGACGTTTCAGACCAGTCACAGTGCTCTATTGTTACGAGCCTGTTGAAACCCAACGGCAAAATTCTAGAAAGTTTTCTCGGTTTGCATGATGTTAGCGAAACTGGAAGTGCTGCTCCTTTATTCTCTGTGTTGAGCGACGTGTTTTGAAATTGTGATAGGAAGAAAAAAAGTGGTTGTCCAAACCGATGATGGAGCTTCCGTTCTGGCTATGGTCTGTGAAACTGCTTCTCAAGCTCTTTTTACTCACTGTTTTCCATATCCTTTAAATTTAGTCTTGCAGCAGAGCTGTTCTTGCATAAAACCGGTGAGGCCATTTTTGCACGCGTGACGCTGTTACTTCGGTCTTCCACCGGTGTTTCAAATGCAGAGCAGTCTCGACTGTATTGTTAGCAAACGCGTCTCTGCGAAGAGTGACGAGATGGAACTGTAACACCAGAATATCTGGCGTTCACAGAAGTCGTCCGGGAATAATTGAGGTTTTAATTGAAATAATCGACAGTCCAGACTCAAGTGCAACGACTACAAGAGAAGCCTGTGTTTCCGAAAAATAGCCTCTTAGACTTTGACTTTGTTCGTCTTCTCTCTGTTTTTGAAAACATATTTCAAAGACTGAACTATTTTTCAACATTCTGCAGAAAAAGAGAACAACGATGTTCAGTTTTGCAACAATGTTTTCTCAGAATGGATAGATTTCACGAAAAACTAAAAATAAGGTAAATTGATGGACTTCTTAAATTCCACGAAGCACTCGACTAGTTCACCAGCTGAAGCTTCCATCCTAGAGCTTAAATTGTGGATGAATACATTGGCAATCCATTGACGTAAAATACTGCATAAAATTGTAACGCGACTGGAAACAAGAGTTTCGCAAAAAAAAGTGGTAAGTGCACTTCTTTAAATTAGGCAATGCTGCTGAGATCGCCAATTATGTCGATTCATTGCTGCAACGGTACGGTGTGTCCTTCAGTAGCTCGCACTTGCGTGTAGGACGGGAGACTGTATTTTCTTCCCTGCGTAAAGAAACAATTCACTCTGTCAGTTTGGGGGGCGTTATCAAAAGAATGATTGAGAATGGAATGGACCAAATTCTTTCAGAAGATTTCATACTATTTTGTTTAGCTCACGAGGTGTGGTCTGTCAGACCGCGCCAAAATTTTCGGACTGGCTCTCCAAGACCAGTTGTGGTGGACCGCTTCTATACCCCCGAACCCTCCTTAAACTACCAATCCTGTGATGTTTTGTTGTTGGTTGCGTTATCGCGTTTTCTGTTTATTGTTGCCACATGTTATTGATACGTGTTGGAGTCTTGATACGTGTTTCTTGAAGGCTCCTAGGCCGCGCCTGGAGAATTACGTACCTGTTTTCTTCAGTACGGTACCGTATAGCTCGAAATCTGTTCACACGAATGTGTTAGTTTTAAGTTTCCCCAGTTCGATGAAATTCTTAGTCGGTCTATGGAGGAAGGTGTCAGTGATATGGATGAGGAAATCAGCAAGAAAGACGAAGATTTTACATTGGTGAGTGATCACAGTTCCGCCGACGAGGCAGAGTATCGTTCTGAGGAAGAACTTCAGGAAAGTTGTGATGGGGATCTGTCTGATTCTTCATTGAAATACTTAAAGTGTCTGTTAAAATCGAATGTGTTCTGCGTGGTGATACGAAAAATGTAGTTCCCAGCAATCCGTGTGATATGACAGAGTTTCTTTTTTGTAGCTATCGGGTGGAATCGTTATGCGCAAATGTAAACTTTGGAATTTAGTTGTATGTGGAAATTTATGTGCTACAAAGAGTGTATAATTTTTCAGAATGTAAAATTCAGTACTCTAACAGTCCATTTATGTGTACTACTTAGAATAACCACACAAAATTATGAGCTTTTATGTGATAAATAGTAAAATGCTGCAGGCTTTGTTTAGTGCAATAAAATAAACAAGAAGCATTTAAAAAAACTTAAATAATCGTGAAAATAAATGTCATATAGCATTAATTAAAAATTTCATACGATTTTAGCCTTAAATATCGGTTTAAACATAATAGCCCCAGAGACTCTACCTCGTGGTACCTGTTTCAGAAAAGTCACCTCGCGGGTTAAGGGTTTACTGCTGCCATTCCTGGATCAAGCGCTTCAGTTGAAAGGACTTTTCTTGTCCCAAACGCATAAACACGTATTTGAGGAACAGCACGATCCAGGACAGCTTTTCAGCTCTTGCTTGTACCTCAATCGAGAAACCAGACCTGCGAGTACCTGAAACCCGAGACACGAGGTGTGGCGGTGTGTCGCCGAGAGGTTCGGGAAGGCTGATGAAGGTCGTCGAGTCAACTGTTTTCTCGAGCAGGGCCGTTGTTAAGTGTTTTGCCGCCCTAAGTGACAACTAAAAACGACGGCCCTTCTTCTTCTTTTCTTTACTACCTTCGGTCTTCCCATGTCCCACCACCACCAACATCCAACGAAAGAACAATTCAAATCTCGCACTGTGCTTTTAATCATTAAAGGAGGTGACCAGACGTTCTCGTTTTCTGGGACAGTCCTCCGTTTTTATGTTTTGTATTCAATTCCTTTGGTTTGAAACTAATTTTCTCTGCCCTTGGCCGTCCCTAAAATTTTGCTGCCTAGTCTCGACTAATGGCAGAAGCGGCCCTGTTCACAAGTGGCAACGGTCAACCAGTTTGTTTGTAAATGAAAGTTAGCGTCGTTATTGCAGCAGTGGCAGTGGTGGTGGTTGAATTTAGACCCATGGTCCGCCACTGTAAGATATTAACAGCTACTTTCAAACATTTAAATTTAGTGTGTGTACATTATTCAACGTGCTACTAATCGTTTAAATAGGTAATACTGTGTGAAAAAAGCATATTTCTTTTCGCATCTGTAGCTTAATATTACATGCAAAAAAGTTCGTAAATTATCAGGCAATTAGTACTTCACTATATGTACCGTTTTTCTTTAATCGAAGTTAAGAAAATCGGCCAGCCATGTGCAGTAGGTGCTAAACTGAAAGCATCTTTATTTCATTTGGGCCCATTCATTCGTGCATTCATTCACTCATCGTGTCCTCTAGATCACATCATGGATGTGAAATGAGGCACTCATCAACTGAAAACAAGCAAATCGTATGTAGGCTATTTAATCTGTGCTGACAATAAACTATCACTTTCTTTCTTAATGACGTTCATGCCTATGCCAGATAAATTTAATCAAGTCAATTTGAAATAAGTAAGGAAGGTATTAGAGGAGTAAATGTAGTCATAAACTGAAGATGTATCTTGGTCCCATAATAATTGATAATTGGGATAACTCGCAAGAAATAGACACACGTCAAGAAATCAAAAAGTGTGCTTCAGAAAAAGAGTGCTGTCTTAGAAAACCATAACCTAACCGTAAGATCAAAAATCAGACTTTTGCACTGTTTTGTATATTCTGTCCTACTTGGGACAGAGACATGGACCTCGAATAAAATCATGGAGAAGAAGCTGGAGGCCTTTGACTTGTGCCTTTGTAGGCGGATCCTGAGAATGACTTGGACACAGAGAGTGACAAACGTAGAAGTTTCGAGAACAATGAACGCAACACCTAAATTAATGAAGATAGCGAAATGCCCGAAAGTTGCAATATCTAGGACCTATGCGTGATACAAACATCTGCACACATCAAAAAAAGTTTTGCATCATCCCAGTTCCCAGAACTCTTGCAGATAAACGTTGACTGTGGATATTGTATCACAGACACAGTCCCATTGACTGTTCAGAGATATCATTAAACCTGCCCACAGATGTAAACAATCGTGCATGAGCAGCGCTTATTAGACGGAGGGTGTCCGACAGCCGATCAGTTCCAGTCATTCCACTAGGAAGGAGGTACACGGCTCGTGTTGACTGTAGTTCAACCGTGTCTAGACGGTCAGTACCGCGGTTCGATCGCGTCCGCGTAGTTACTTTGTGTCAGGAAGACTCTCAACAAGGGAAGTGTCCAGGCGTCTCGGAGTGAACCAAAGCGATGTTGTGTGGACGTGGAGGAGATACAGAGAGACAGGAACTGTCGGTGACATTCCTCGCTCAAGCCGCCCAAAGGCCACTACTGCAGTGGATGACCGCTACCTGCGGATTGCAGCTCGGAGAAACCCTGACAGCAACGCCACCATGTTGAATGATGCTTTTCGTGCAGCCACAGGACGTCGTGTTATGACTAAAACTGTGCGCAATAGGCTGCATGGTGCACAACTTCACCCCCGACGTCCATAGTGAGGTCCGCCTTTGCAACCACGACACCATGCAGCGCGGTACAGATGGGCCCAACAACGTGCCGAATGGACCGCTCAGGATAGGCACCACGTTCTCTTCGCCCATGAGTGTCGCATATGCCCTCAACCAGACAATCGTCGGAGACGTGTTTGGAGGCAACGCGGTCGGGCTGAACGCCTCACACACACTGTCCAGCGAGTGCAGCAAGGTGGAGGTTCCCTGATGTTGTGGGGTGGCATTATATGGGACTGACGTACGCAGCTGGTGGTCATGGAAGGCGCCATAACGGCTGTACAATACTTTAATGCCATCCTCTGACCGATAGTGCAACCATTTCGGCAGCATATTGGCGAGGCATTCGTCTTACAGACGACTATACGCTCCACTATCGTGCACATAGTGTAAATTACTTCCTTCAGGATAACGACATCGCTCGACTAAAGTGGCCAGCATGTTCTCCAGATATGAACCCTATCGAACACGCCTGCGATAGATTGAAAAGGGCTGTTTATGGACGACGTCACCCACCAGCCACCCTGCCTTTGAGGAGTGAAACGATCTGGATCAACAGTGCCTTGATGAACTTGTGGATAGTATGCCACGACGAATAGAGGCATGCATCAATGCAAGCGGATGTGCTACTGGATATTGAGGTACCGGTGTGTACAGCAATCTGGACCACCACCTCTGAAGGTCTCGCTGTATGGTGGTACAACATGCAATGTGTGGTTTTTATGAGCAATAAAGAGGGTGGAAATGATGTTATGTTAATCTCTATTCCAATTTTCTGTACAGGTTCCGGAACTCTCGTAACCGAGGCGAAGCAAAACTTTTTTTTGTGTGTCAGCAGCAAAAGAGGTCCCGGAAGGAGACGAATGTCTTGATTTTAGAACCTTAGATGCTGGTTTAGTATGTTTTCAACAGAACTATTCCGTGTTGCTACCAACAAGAGAGGAATAGCCATCATGATCGCCAACACCCGAACCGCATAGGCATCGGAAGAAGTAGAAAGAAACTGCTTTGACAAAACCTGCTCTTCCTGAGCTATATTACACAGCTGCCGGTTTTCTTCTATTTTTAGTTTAGTGGTTACTCGATTACATTTGAATGTATTAAAGACACAGTGGAGACGAGTACACAATATATTAGTATTTGTCATGCAGATTTGTAACCATCAGTGTTACATGCAGTGTGGCAAACAGAGCTTTTTGGTCCTTGAATACAGATGTTCAAATAATTTCTAGAAAGGGGGCAAATGAGATACCGTATGTTTTTTAATGTTTCTCTTAACTGGTTAAGACCCTCACTTTGGTGCTGTATGTCGGAGGAGAGCTTGCTGAATGCCCTTGCATCACATCTCGTTAACTGCTACTGCGAACGCTTGACAAGGGGGGAAAATCGACATGAAAATTATTTTTGTGCCACGTATTTTGATTGCGTAAATCACCGTTGATCTGAAACTAGTTTTTATTATATTGAAAAAAATTAAGGAGTACAAATATAGGGAAGTGAGATTTCGAAGAACCTTAACAAGGTTTCTGGAACATTTATGTTAGTCTTAAGTTACACAATATTCTTACTATTCGCTCCTGCTGAATAAATACTTCATTTACTTTACCGTTCTGGAGTAAAATTATAAGGAAGTGGGATTTTGAAGACCCTTGAAAAGGTGTTCGGAATGTGCTCGATAATCTTAAGTTACGATGTGTTTATATTGGTCTTCTTGCTTCTACTGAATAAACACCTTATTTACTTTGCGCTTACTGCCCCAGAAGATAAGATTGTGATGAGGGAGAAAATGAAATACTAGGTAAGGTTCTTTCGCGGAAGTATAGCTTACACCAGGAAAAAAAAAAATGAAGGAGACATTTGTGCCGTTCATTCAGAGTTAGACCATGGAAAATTTTACTTAACAACAGTTAATGGGAGGAAAAACGAAGGGTACTGGAAGTGAAGGCAAGAAAATGACAGGCAAAAAAAGGCGGTTTGCAACTTTGAATTTCAGTTAACCAACAGATTCAGTTTACTGTTGGGCGGATCGTCATTCAGACGCGCAGTGGAGCAGAACAGTGCCTAGAATCTGGCGGATAAGTTGGGAGAAAAACAGAAGAAGAAAAACAGAGTTTCGTCTCTGTCGCAGTCACGGGAAGCGCTGTTGGCGAGCAGCTTTAGGAAAAGTGACGGTAATAATATCGAGCCACGACATCTATGAAGCTGAGTGCTAGTTCCAGACAGGTGACGAAAATCCTAGAAAAATTTGTAAAACTTTTAGCAGAGGTTGTTAGTTGGGGGACATGGAAACAGCCTGGCTAATGCCTAATGGCCAATGGGTGCATAAACTTGCAACAAAGCATGGCATGATTTTGTAGGACAAGCGCGGCTAAAACAAAACACGAGGCGTCAAATGGGGGCTCTACTACTGAGAGCGAACCGGTCGTGCGTTCTCGTGCGACCGTGCTGCACAGGCCTCAGTTCAGATTGAATTTTCCCAGTCAGTTGTGCGACAATGTGATGGACTGCAAAAAGCTAATCAGCGTGCTGCAAGCACGAAAATGCGCGTCGAACCTAGAGACGCCGGCGTATCACACGAGGAATTTTACTCCCAATTTGTGGGAGGAGGTAGCAATGGAATTAGAAGAGGCAGGTAATTTTCTGGGTTTTCGAGTTTTTAGAGCCAAGAAACTGGAACACTTGCCCAGTGTCATGCAGGGCGCCAGCGAGCGCGTAGTGCTGGAGGCAACTTACACTGTGAATTCTGTAGGGTATGTCCATAAATCCGTAAGAGTACGAGAGATCTCTTCCCAACAGCACTTTACAAGGCGACACACATGTTTCTGGGGAGTTGGTGGCCAGTGGAAGTGTTTAAACTCAAAACAGTGTTCCTGCATCCACTCTGTAGCAATTCTGGACGTGTGGGATGTCGCATTGTCGTGCTGGAATTGTCCCAGTCCGTCGGAATGCACAATGGACATGAATGGATGCAGGTGATCAGACAGGATGCTAACGTACGTGTCACCTGTCACAGTCGTATCTAGACGTATCAGGGGTCCCATATCACTCTAACTGCACACGTCCCACACCATTACAGAGCCTCCACCAGCTTGAACAGTCCTCTGCTAATATGCAGCGTCCATGGATTCATGAGGTTGTCTCCATATCCGTATACATCCATCCGCTCGATACAATTCGAAACGATACTAATTCGACCACGCAACATGTTCACAGTCATCAACAGTCTAATGTCGGTGCTGACGGGCCCAAGCGAGGCGTAAACCTTTGTGTCGTGCAGTCATCAAGGATACAAAGGTACACGAGTGGTGCTTCGGCTCCGAAAGCCCATATCGATGATGTTTCGTTGAATGGTTCGCACGATGACGCTTGTTGATGGCCCAGCATTGAAATCTGCAGCAGTTTGCGGAAGGGTTACGCTTCTGTCACGTCGAATGATTCTCTTCCGTCGTCGTTGGTCCCGTTTTTGCAGTATCTTTTTCCGACAGCAGCGATCTCGGAGATTTGAAGTTTAACCGAATTCCTGATATTCACGGTACACTCGTGAACGGTCGTACGGGAAAATCCCCACTTCATCACGCCTCGGAGATGCTGCGTCCCATCGTTCGTGCTCATTTTCATCGTGAAGTTCATCGATACCTGAACACGGAGCTGCCGCATCGATGGATCGCTCGTGCTACAGGACGGGACAGCTGTTTCATGAAATGGCCTCCCCGATTACCAGATCTCACTCCCTGTGACTTTTTTCTGTGCGGACACATTAAGGGGACATACCCTGAACAGTTTTTAGCATTGTCTTCACCCTTATAGTGAAACTGATGAGAGATAGCTCAAAATTCTTACACACAGTTAGGGTCATTAGTCGAAACATTTCCAAAAAAATCATTGAGATATGTATTATACTTTGGTGCTGACAACAATATTTATAATAGCATAAAAAATGGAACACTATTTCACTGTGGTACCATTTTCTTTGAAACTGCACATCTTAGAAAAAGAGTCAGAGTGCAGACAAGATTCACATAAGTGTTTTATGCCTCTAATTTCCAGCCCTGATGCTGATCCTTGAAAAAGACAAGAAGTTTATTTTACTACAACAAAAAATTTAATAATGCAGCTCAAATATCACCGACATCATCATCATCATCATCATCATCATCATCATCATCATATTGTAAAGTTTTCAGGAAATAATAGGCTAGGGAGGTGGTGGAGGTCATTCTAAATATCTGTACCAATTTTTATGTGTTTAGCTTCAGTCATTAAGGAGCAAAGTGTACATGAATGATGAAAATTCAAGTTTTCAGTAAACCACAAGAGAAGATTTACAGATTTATTAACTTACCACTATGCTCGTTTAGAACATTCCAGCTGCATACTCAATTTGTCCTGCTGTTTCCGTATCCTCCATACTCTTTCTCTTTATCTTTGACTCCTTGGTAGCAGCTTCTGCTGGTGTCTCTACTTCTGTTAACTGCCACTTACCAGTAGCAGTTAGAGTGGAAGCCATATTCCTTCCTGTCTGGATGTTCAATTTCTTCATATCATTTGATCCTTGAAATTGCACCATCATTGAATGTTGTTATTGCATCCATTACACCAATCTTCAACACCGTCAGCCCAACAAACGCAGTTTTAGATGTTCCATCCCATATACAGCTGTTGAAACTTTCATTTTCATTCTGAGAGAGACCATGCATACATTTCCTAAGTACATTTTTATTTGCCAGATCCCTATATATAGGCCTAATAGCCTCCATTACAGCAAGTGGTAAGGAATGCTTGTGGTTATATTATATGCCTGAAGCATTGCTCAGCCAGTAGTTCACCATGAATCTTCCCCTTTTGGACATAAACCATGCTGTGGGTTGGGTTTCATCTGTTGTCTTGAGAGCGTATTTAGGTTCACAATAACATTCCTGTAGTTACTGCTACTCACAATACTACTAGGCTTGTTGTTATTACATTCAGAAAGCGAAAGTTTACGTCTAGAAGCACTGTCTGTAGACACAGTTTCTGCGGGCGACTTTTGTGTGTTATTAGGTTGTGAACGAATTAAGCTGTGGAATATTGGTTCAAATGGCTCTGAGCACTATGGGACTCAACGTCTATGGTCATCAGTCCCTTACAACTTAGAATTACTTAAACCTAACTAACCTAAGGCCATCGCACAACACCCAGTCATCATGAGGCAGAGAAATGTGGAATATTCTTAGATTTATCTAAAGCATTTCATTTAATCAGCCATGACTTATTGCTTATGAAAGTAGAATGTTATGGGGTCCGTGGACTAGCCTTCAAATGGTTCAAGTCTTGTCTCTCAGATAGACAACAGGAAGTACAAATATGTCATGAAAGCAAACAGTATCTTTCAGTTAAAAAAAAAAAAAAAACATAGCTATGGTCTGCCCCAGGGTTCGGTGTTAGGCACTCTGTTGTTCTTGGTGTACATAAACGATTTGCCAAACCATCTGACAATTGCAGAAACGGTGATGTTCGCTGATGACACGTGCATTTTTATAAAAGGATACACTGAGGATGGTGTACAGTAGTGTGTGTCTAGTGGTTTAGTGATAAAGCTTTGATAATAAATAAGGATAAAACTGTATTGATGAATTTCAGTCATATTAAAAGTAAAGCTAGAAGAAGAGTAAAAGCTGAGTTATTGAACTATGTTATTGCACAAGCTTGCACAAGCTCCATTACACAAAATTCCTTGGTATATGGGTGGATGAGCACTTGAGATGGGAAAAGCATTTAGAAGTTTTGAGTAAAAAAGTTAATGCTGCTATGTGCTAAGATTACTTCAAGTATGCCGCAACACGGAATCATTGCTGTGTGCCTATTATGCTTACGTGAACAGTTTGCTTAGATATGGTGTGATATTCTGGGGAAATACAGGTACGGCAAAACAATCTTTCAAACTTCAAAAAAGGGCTATTAGAATAATGAAGGCGTTTCCCTGCAGAGTGTCAGGCAGGGAAATATTTAGAGAATTTAAAATAATGACTCTTCCTAGCTTATACATCTATGAATATGTATGCTTTCTGAGAACTCACCAGGAATTTTCAACACTAAATAATCAGGTTCATAACCATGAAACAAGGAACAGAGATGATTCTCACAGAGACACCCACAAAGGAGCACTCTACCAAAAAAGTGTAAACTACCAGCCCAAAACACTTTTTAGTGCATTGTCTTCTACAATAAAGAAAATTAAAGAGTTTCATAAATTCAAGGTAGAGCTTAACAATTTTTACTAACACACTATTTTTATAGCATTGAAGAATATCTGAATAAGGAAAAGTAATATTATTTATATATACTGATATAAAATATCTGTAGTTATTATACAAGTTTTTGAAACAAAGATAAACTATATTGTAATTGACTACATCCATACAATGTATATTGTTAACGGATGAATAAAGAGATTGACTGATTTATTGGTTGCCGCGAAACTTTTGTTTGGGGTTAAATTTCTTTACTCTCGGCATTTGTAGTACAGAAAACACACACACACAGAAACGAAGCAACACACAGTAACTACAAAACCACACGCATATGAAGTTCCAGATTAGATTAGATTAGATTAGTTTTCGTCCCATAGATCCGTGTTGAGGAGATCCTCGTGGATGTAGAACATGTCACCTTTTTTTATTTTTTATTTTTTTAAGCTGAAATAACAATACTAATAGTATAAATATATACAACACATCATTTGTTTCTGTTAAAAAATTCGTCAATGGAGTAGAAGAAGTTGGCTACTAGTAAGTCTTTCAGGCTCCTTTTAAACTGATCTCTATTTGTAAATAATTTTTTTATGTTTGCTGGCAAATTATTGAAGATGAGTGTTCCTGAGTAGTGGACCCCTTTTTGAACTAAAGTAAGTGCTTTTAAGTCCTTGTGCAGATCATTTTTGTTCCTGGTATTGTATGTATGAACTGAGATGTTTGTTGGAAAAAGAGATTATTATTTAGGACAAATTTCATTAAGGAGTAAATATACTGGGAGGCAGTAGTTAGTATACCCAGTTCTTTGAAGAGGTTTCTACAAGATGTCCGTGAGTTTACTCTTCAAATAATATGTACTACACGCTTTTGGACTCTGAAAGCTTTTGTTTGACTTGATTAGTTACCCCAAAATATTATACCATATGAAATTATGGAATGAAAGTAGGCAAAATATGCAAGCTTTTTCACTTTTATGTCGCCTATGTCTGCTAACACTCGAATTGCAAATACAGATTTGTTAAGGCGTTTCTGCAGTTCTGTGGTGTGCTCCTCCAAACTGAATTTATTATCCAGTTGTAATCCCAGGAATTTAAGACTGTCAACCTCTTCTATCTGCTCTTCTTCGTACTTTATGCATATGCTGAGTGGAAAGCTCATACAGGTTCTGAATTGGATATAGTGAGTCTTTTCGAAGTTTAATGTCAGTGAGTTGGCTTTAAACCATTTATTAATATCCATGAAAATATCATTAGCAGATCTTGTAGAACTACACTCGACATAGTATTTATTGCAATACTTGTGTCATCTGCAAACGAAACGAACTCTGCTTCTGGCAGTGTAACTGATGAGAGATCATTAATGTACACAAGAAAAAGCAATGGCCCTAAGATGGATCCTTGTGGGACACCACATGTAATTTCTTCCCGTTCTGATGATGACTGATGACTTAATTCATTAGTCCCTTGCACTGACACCCTTTGTTTCCTGTTAGCGAGGTATGACTTGAACCATTTTGCAGCACTGCCTGTAACACCATAGAATTCTAATTTATTTAAAAGGATGTTGTGGTTTACACAATCGAATGCCTTTGACAAATCACAGAAAATACCTGCTGCTTGTAACTTGTTATTTAATGAATTAAATACAGTTTCACTGTAGGTGTAAACAGCCTTTTCGATATCAGAACCCTACAGAACTCCAAACTGTGTTCTTGATAATATGTTATTTGCGGTCAGATGGTTGAGAAGCTGCCTGTAGATTACTTTTTCTAAAATTTTTGAGAATGCTGGCAAAAGTGAAATCGGTCTGGCAAAAGTGAAATCGGTCTGTGGTTTGATGGCTTCTCTTTATCCCCTTTCTTGAATAGAGGCTTAACATCTGCATATTTCAGCCAGTCAGGAAATATCCCAGTTATAATTGACTGGTTACACAAGTAACTTAGAATTGTACTAAACTCACAAGAACATGGCTTAATTAACTTTGTTGATATTTCATCGTAACCACTAGAATGCTTTGTTTTCAAAAATTTTATTATGGAAGTTATTTCTTTTGGTGATGTGATTGACATATTCATGCTCCTAAAGCTATTTGTAAAGGCTAGTTTCAGATATTCAAGGGCATTATTTACTGATCCTGACAATCCCATTCTATCAGTAATGGATATAAAGTACTTGTTAAATAGATTTGCCACACCATGCCCATCGGTTACTAATGTGTCATCTACCCTTAGTGCTATTTGCTCCTGTTCCTTTCTGGTTCTACCAGTCTCCTCTTTCACTATATCTCATATTGTTTTTATTTTGTTCCCTGACATTGCTATCTTCTTCTCATAGTGTATTTGTTTAGATGCCTGATTTATTTTTTAATATTTTACAGTATTCCTTGTACACTCCTGGAAATGGAAAAAAGAACACATTGACACCGGTGTGGCAGACCCACCATACTTGCTCCGGACACTGCGAGAGGGCTGTACAAGCAATGATCACACGCACGGCACAGCGGACACACCAGGAACCGCGGTGTTGGCCGTCGAAAGGCGCTAGCTGCGCAGCATTTGTGCACCGCAGCCTTCAGTGTCAGCCAGTTTGCCGTGGCATACGGAGCTCCATCGCAGTCTTTAACACTGGTAGCATGCCGCGACAGCGTGGACGTGAACCATATGTGTAGTTGACGGACTTTGAGCGAGGGCGTATAGTGGGCATGCGGGAGGCCGGGTGGACGTACCGCCGAATTGCTCAACACGTGGGGCGTGACGTCTCCACAGTACATCGATGTTGTCGCCAGTGGTCGGCGGAAGGTGCACGTGCCCGTCGACCTGGGACCGGACCGCAGCGACGCACGAATGCACGCCAAGACCGTAGGAACCTACGCAGTGCCGTAGGGGACCGCACCGCCACTTTCCAGCAAATTAGGGACACTGTTGCTCCTGGGGTATCGGCGAGGACCATTCGCAACCGTCTCCATGAAGCTGGGCTACGGTCCCGCACACCGTTAGGCCGTCTTCCGCTCACGCCCCAACATCGTGCAGCCCGCCTCCAGTGGTGTCGCGACAGGCGTGAATGGAGGGACGAATGGAGACGTGTCGTCTTCAGCGATGAAAGTCGCTTCTGCCTTGGTGCCAATGATGGTCGTATGCGTGTTTGGCGCCGTGCAGGTGAGCGCCACAATCAGGACTGCATACGACCGAGGCACACAGGGCCAACACCCGGCATCATGGTGTGGGGAGCGATCTCCTACACTGGCCGTACACCTCTGGTGATCGTCGAGGGGACACTGAATAGTGCACGGTACATCCAAACCGTCATCGAACCCATCGTTCTACCATTCCTAGACCGGCAAGGGAACTTGCTGTTCCAACAGGACAATGCACGTCCGCATGTATCCCGTGCCACCCAACGTGCTCTAGAAGGTGTAAGTCAACTACCCTGGCCAGCAAGATCTCCGGATCTATCCCCCATTGAGCATGTTTGGGACTGGATGAAGCGTCGTCTCACGCGGTCTGCACGTCCAGCACGAACACTGGTCCAACTGAGGCGCCAGGTGGAAATGGCATGGCAAGCCGTTCCACAGGACTACATCCAGCATCTGTACGATCGTCTCCATGGGAGAATAGCAGCCTGCATTGCTGCGAAAGGTGGATATACACTGTACTAGTGCCGCCATTGTGCATGCTGTGTTGCCTGTGTCTATGTGCCTGTGGTTCTGTCAGTGTGATCATGTGATGTATCTGACCCCAGGAATGTGTCAATAAAGTTTACCCTTCCTGGGACAATGAATTCACGGTGTTCTTATTTCAATTTCCAGGCGTGTATTTAGCTAAATCATCAGCATTGGAGCTATTCTTGGTCGACAGATACATTTTCCTTTTTGTCTTACAGGAAATCTTTATTCCTTGTGTGATCCATGGTTTTATTATAGACTTCTGTTTAATTTGAGTAACTTTTAGAGAAAACAGTTTTCAAACATGGTACTGACGTTGTTCATGAATGTGTTATATTTTTCATTCATGTCATGAGCACTATAAACATCTTTCCAGTTCATATCTTTGAGCAGTTTTCTAAAACACTCAATTTTTGGTTGATTGAATACTCTCCTGTATTCAGATTTAGCAGTCTTGATAATCTGCTTAGAATTTACATCCAAAACAAGGAGCTGCATGTCATGATCTTATAGTCCATTTATTATAGGTTTTATGATATGATTTTGTCCCTTTGATTTGTCTATAAAAATGTTATCAATGGTTGTCCTTGAGGATTTAGTGATCCTAGTTGGAAAGTTTACAGTGTGAGTTACATTGAAAGACAACATTACTAACTGCAGTAAATGTTAACTGGAAGATTGAATTAGAAAATCTGTATTAAAGTTACCAGCAATCAAAATTTCTTTGTTTCTTACTGTTAAATAACCCAAAAGAGCTTCTAGATGATTTATGAATAGATTATAATTTCCTGCAGGTGTTCGGTAAATAGTTACTATTATATGGGATCTGTTATGGAACTCTACTTCTGTTGCACATGCTTCTAGATGCTGCTCTAAACAGAATTTATTAATGTCAATGTTTTTGAATTTATGGCAGTTTTTAACAAATGTGGCAACTCCTCCTCCCTCCATATCTACTCTGCAGAAGTAGGAAGCTAGCTTAAATCCTGAAATGTCTAACATATCTATACCAACGGTCACTTGATGTTCAGAGAGGCAGATTATGTCAACTTCGTTAGATGAATTCATTTCATCGATACAAATGAGTAGTTCATCAACTTTATTTCTGAGTCCCGGAATGTTCTGGTATAATAAAGATAACTGATACTGCATACTAATGCGATTATAACTGTTTTGGTGAAGATGAACTGGCAGTTTCTGATTACTTTCTGTTAAACATTGTTGAAATAGAGGCTGTATGGTAAAATCTGACTTCTGTTCATTTATTTTCTCAAACTGAGTCTGTCTGCCAATCTCTCTTAAAAATCGTTTTCTATCTCCCTTCCCTAACCTAAAAAAGGCATCCCTCTGACACCTGTGACGGAAGAAACGGAAGAACAAAATAATGCATCACGTATTCTGATGCACTTCACCTTGACGGATGGGCGTCCCCCGTGTGCAACATCATGTTCAACCTCAATTTTAGAATGAACGCAAAATGATAATGCCCATAAACAATACATTTTTGAAATCAGCATGAAATGCCATTTTCTATAGACGAAGAAATTTTTTTCCTTCAAATTTTTGGTAATTTTCACGAACATGTCCCCTTAAAGATGTTGTGTATGTATCGCCCCTACCACGTGATGTAGCAAGGCTACGGGAGAGAATACAGGAAGTGACTGCCACAGTCGATGATGCCATGCTGGGATGGGTATGGCAAGAATTCGATTACTGTATTGACATCTCCTGGGTACTCATGGTTCGCATATCGAATGTTTGTAAAAAAAATTTCGGAGTTTCTATCCAGAATGCAATATGTATGACACCCGTACAATGTTTAGTTCATGTAAAGAGAGTTGGGAAGTGGCAACAGGCAACAAGAGGAACAGGCCTAGAACTTTGACAGCTTTGTGGTGAATTTGGAAAATAGATTTGACCTGTTGCTTCAGTTAGAAGCTGGTGAGCCTCAAGCAGTTGCAGGTGTAGATAGGACACAACAAACTTTCAGTAGCAAATTGAAAAGTAAGAATGTAGGGAAATCAGTAAAGAGAAAGGAAGTGTTGTTGTTTGATAGTTCCCATGAAAGAGGTGTTGGCCAACTTTTACAGTATGAACTAGGATCAGAATACAGGTACCCCATTTTTTTAAACCAAGTGCTGGCCTGGAGTGCGTGACAAAAGATTTAGGGTCACTTTGCAAAGATTACACTAAGGAGAAGACCGAAGGTTATAGTGGGCGAGACAGGTAATAGTATTGACAGATATCCTGGGTACAGTATAGTGTGTGACCTGGCAAAGATTGCATCAGCATCGAAGCATACTAGTGTTGAGTTTGTATCTGTTCTTGGGCGCCATGACCGACCTCATTGAACTTTTCTGTCAAGAGAGTTAATTTGGAGTTGGAACGGCTGCTTATGTCGGGTGCAGGGTCACACATCGGTGTGGTTCCTGTTGATTCTCTCAAGAGGTGGGATTATACTAGGCATGGTCTTCACCTCAACAGGAAAGGGAAGGGTTAACTGGGTTGGAAAATAGCAGGAAAGTTAAGGGGGTGGGCACTGTCATGAGTGATAAAATAACAGTGGTTATAGGGTTCAGAAAAGTCCTTTTTTAGGGTAGGGAGGACAGAAAGAAACGAAATCTTAAGAGAGGTTAGAACTGAGACAAACCTTCAGTTTGAGAAAAAAACATAATTATAGCTTATTACATCAGCATAAACAGCTATTGGTTAATAATTTTCAACAGATGTTGCAACGCTAACCAATTTTAACACAGTCAATGTGAAATGCCAGCTATCTTTCTTGCATCAAAGTATTCGTGGACTAAGAAATAAAATTAATTAATTAATTATCTGCATTGATGAAGTAGAGTCCTCAATCCCAGCTGACATAATCTGCCTCTCTGAACATCATGCGACCACTGCTATAGAACTTTTAAGTGTTGCAGGGTTTAGGTTAGCATCTCATTTTCGTAGAGCAGAAATGGAGAAAGGAGGAGTTGCCACATTCATCAGGAACTGTCATAAATTTAAGAACATAGACGTTCCTAAATTTTGCCTAGATCAGCATATTTAAGCATGTGCAACAGAAGTAGAATTTCACAAAAAATCCTTCATAATATTAAGTGTATATTGAAGACCTGCAGGTAACTTTAATCTGTTCATAAGCCACCTTCTACATCTACATCTACATCTACATCCGTACTCCGCAAGCCACCTGACGGTGTGTGGCGGAGGGTACCCTGAGTACCTCTATCGGTTCTCCCTTCTATTCCAGTCTCGTATTGTACGTGGAAAGAAGGATTGTCGGTATGCTTCTGTGTGGGCTCTAATCTCTCTGATTTTATCCTCATGGTCTCTTCGCGAGATATACGTAGGAGGGAGCAATATACTGTTTGACTCTTCGGTGAAGATATGTTCTCGAAACTTTAACAAAAGCCCGTACCGAGCTACTGAGCGTCTCTCCTGCAGAGTCTTCCACTGGAGTTTATCTATCATCTCCGTAACGCTTTCGCAATTACTAAATGAGCCTGTAACGAAGCGCGCTGCTCTCCGTTGGATCTTCTCTATCTCTTCTATCAACCCTACCTGCTGCGGATCCCACACTGCTGAGCAGTATTCAAGCATTGGGCGAACAAGCGTACTGTAACCTACTTCCTTTGTTGTCGGATTGCATTTCCTTAGGATTCTTCCAATGAATCTCAGTCTGGCATCTGCTTTACCGACGATCAACTTTATATGATCATTCCATTTTAAATCACTCCTAATGCGTACTCCCAGATAATTTATGGAATTAACTGCTTCCAGTTGCTGACCTGCTATTTTGTAGCTAAATTGTGTAGCATCACATTACACTTCGCTACATTGAGATTCAATTGCCATTCCGTGCACCATGCGTCAATTCGCTGCAGATCCTCCTGCATTTCAGTACAATTTTCCATTGTTGCAACCTCTCGATACACCACAGCATCATCTGCAAAAAGCCTCAGTGAACTTCCGATGTCATCCACCAGGTCATTTATGTATATTGTGAATAGCAACGGTCCTATGACACTCCCCTGCGGCACACCTGAAATCACTCTTACTTCGGAAGACTTCTCTCCATTGAGAATGACGTGCTGCGTTCTGTTATCTAGGAACTCCTCAATCCAATCACACAATTGATCTGATAGTCCGTATGCTCTTACTTTGTTCATTAAACGACTGTGGGGAACTGTGTCAAACGCCTTGCGGAAGTCAAGAAACACGGCACCTACCTGTGAACCCGTGTCTAAGGCCCTCTGAGTCTCGTGGACGAATAGCGCGAGCTGGGTTTCACACGATCGTCTTTTTCGAAACCCATGCTGATTCCTACAGAGTAGATTTCTAGTCTCCAGAAAAGACATTATACTCGAAAATAATACGTGTTCCAAAATTCTACAACTGATCGAAGTTAGAGATATAGGTCTATAGTTCTGCACATCTGTTCGACGTCCCTTCTTGAGAACGGGGATGACCTGTGCCCTTTTCCAATCCTTTGGAACGCTTCGCTCTTCTAGAGACCTACGGTACACCGCTGCAAGAAGGGGGGGCAAGTTCCTTCGCGTACTCTGTGTAAAATCGAACTGGTATTCCATCAGGACCAGCGGCCTTTCCTCTTTTGAGCGATTTTAATTGTTTCTCTATCCCTCTGTCGTCTACTTCGATATCTACCATTTTGTCAACTGTGCGACAATCTAGAGAAGGAAGCACAGTGCAGTCTTCCTCTGTGAAACAGCTTTGGAAGAAGACATTTAGTATTTCGGCCTTTAGTCTGTCATCCTCTGTTTCAGTACCATTTTGGTCACAGAGTGTCTGGACATTTTGTTTTGATCCACCTACCGCTTTGACATAGGACCAAAATGTCTTAGGATTTTCTGCCAAGTCAGTACATAGAACTTTACTTTCGAATTCATTGAAAGCCTCTCGCATAGCCCTCCTCACACTACATTTCGCTTCGCGTAATTTTTGTTTGTCTGCAAGGCTTTGGCTATGTTTATGTTTGCTGTGAAGTTCCCTTTGCTTCCGCAGCAGTTTTCTAACTCGGTTGTTGTACCACGGTGGCTCTTTTCCATCTCTTACGATCTTGCTTGGCACATACTCATCTAACGCATATTGTACCATGGTTTTGAACTTTGTCCACTGATCCTCAACACTATCTGCACTTGAGACAAAACTTTTGTGTTGAGCCGTAAGGTACTCTGTAATCTGCTTTTTGTCACTTTTGCTAAACAGAAAAATCTTCCTACCTTTTTTAATATTTCTATTTCTGAAATCATCGATGCAGTAACCGCTTTATGATCGCTGATTCCCTGTTCTGCATTAAGTGATTCAAATAGTTCGGGTCTGTTTGTCACCAGAAGGTCTAATATATTATCGCCACGAGTCGGTTTTCTGTTTAACTGCTCAAGGTAGTTTTCAGATAAAGCACTTAAAAATATTTCACTGGATTCTTTGTCCCTGCCACCCGTTATGAACGTTTGAGTCTCCCAGTCTATATCCGGCAAATTAAAATCTCCACACAGAACTATAACATGGTGGGGAAATCTACTCGAAATATTTTCCAAATTATTCTTCAGGTGCTGAGCCACAACAGCTGCTGAGCCCGGGGGCCTATAGAGACATCCAATTACCATGTCTGAGCCTGCTTTAACCGTGACCTTCACCCAAATCATTTCACAATTCGAATCTCCGTCAATTTCCTTCGATACTATTGCACTTCTTATCGCTATAAACACGCCTCCCCCTTCACTGTCCAGCCTATCTTTGCGGTATACATTCCAATCAGAGTTTAGGATTTCATTACTGTTTACGTCTGGTTTCAGCCAACTTTCTGTTCCTAGTACTATATGGGCGTTGTGACCGTTTATTAATGAGAGCAGTTCTGGGACCTTTCTATAGACGCTCCTGCAGTTTACTATTAGCACATTAATATTGTTATTCCTTGTTGCATTTTGCCTACTCCTGCCTTGCCGCGTCTCAGGAGGCGTCTTGTCGGGCCTAGGGAGGGAATTCTCTAACCTAAAAAAAAACCCATGTGCACTCCACACGTACTCCGCTACCCTCGTAGCCGCTTCCGGCGTGTAGTGCACGCCTGACCTATTCAGGGGGACCCTACATTTCTCCACCCGATAGCGGAGGTCGAGAAATTTGCACCCCAGCTCTCCGCAGAATCGTCTGAGCCTCTGGTTCAAGCCTTCCACTGGGCTCCAAACCAGAGGACCGCGATCGGTTCTCGGAACGATACTACAAATAGTTAGCTCTGATTCCACCCCGCGAGCGAGGCTTTCCACCTTCACCAACTCCGCCAACCGCCTGTACGAACTGAGGATGACCTCTGAACCCAGACGGCAAGAGTCATTGGTGCCGACATGAGCAACAATTTGCAGTCGGGTGCACCCAGTGCTCTCTATCGCCGCCGGTAGGGCCTCCTCCACATCTCGGATGAGACCCCCCGGCAACCAGACAGAGTGAACACTGGCCTTCTTCCCCGACCTTTCCGCTATTTCCCTAAGGGGCTCCATCACCCGCCTAACGTTGGAGCTCCCAATAACTAATAAACCCCTCCCCCCGTGTGCCTGCTCGGACCTGGCTGAAGGAGCAGCCACATGTCCACTCACAGGCAGAGCGGGCGATGCCACACGGCCAGCCTCCACATTGACCCTCCGCCTCGTGCGCCGCGAACGCCGCTGAACCCGCCACTCCCCTTGGGGAGAGGGTGGCCCAACCGCGCCCGGTACCCGCGAAGATGTCTCGACAGCAGGGACAGTGGGTGAAGCATCTAACACCTGGGGTGCACCATGCGACGCACCAGACTCCCCACTGCCGCTACACTCCGAGGCAGCAGCCTGAAGACGGCTGACCGCGGCCATCAACACGCCCAGCTGTTCGCGAAGAGTGGCCAGCTCCTCCTGCGTCCGTACACAGCAGCCACACATCCTATCCATCCTAAGAAATCAATTTACTATAGAGTGTTAATCAACTTTTAACTAGACTGCTAATTCACTAAAGGCGGTTGATTATTGACTAAACTGTGATTGCTAACCACTTCTTGTAGAAACAAGGAAAATAGCACTACCTGTCTCTGGACGGTATTGAAAACAAACACTAGCACTACTAGCACTATGGCTGACTAAAGGGACACTCTGACTGTATTCAAAACAAACACGAGATCTATGGAACACTTAATAGCACTCGACTATTAAAGCTTCCTAAAAGCAAAAACACGCAGAAGAAGAAGTGACAAGTAAGAAAAATACAGATAATACTTAAATTAAGGTAGCTCGCTGCACAGAAGACGTGAAGCAGACGGCGGTTAGGGCGACACTGACACTACTGGCACTATGGCTGACTAAAGGGACTCTCTCTGACTGTATTCAAAACAAACACGAGATCTATGGAACACTTAATAGCACTCTACTATTAAAGCTTCCTAAAAGCAAAAACACGCAGAAGAAGAAGTGACAAGTAAGAAAAATACAGATAATACTTAAATTAAGGTAGCTCGCTGCACAGAAGACGTGAAGCAGACGACGGTTAGGGCGACACTGACACTACTGGCACTATGGCTGACTAAAGGGACTCTCCCTGACTGTATTCAAAACAAACACGAGATCTATGGAACACTTAATAGCACTCTACTATTAAAGCTTCCTAAAAGCAAAAACACGCAGAAGAAGAAGTGACAAGTAAGAAAAATACAGATAATACTTAAATTAAGGTAGCTCGCTGCACAGCAGACGTGAAGCAGACGGCGGTTAGGGCGACACTGACACTGACCTTGAAGCTGTACTGGCCCATTAAAAAACCAAAAACAAAGAAATAATGGTTTGCTGGTGATTTCAATGTATATTTTCTTAAAGACTCTCCCAATAATAACTTATTTTAGTTAGTAACACTATCATTCAGCTCAATTCCCACGGTAAAGTTCCCCACTAGGGTAGTCAATTGCTCACAAACGGCCATTGTTAATATCTTTATATAAAGTCCAATGAACAAAATTATGTTACAAAACCAATAGTCAATCGCCTTTCAGACCATGACATGCATTTCCTTCTGTTAAATGTTAATACTGATCAGGATATAAAATCTGTTAAATCTGAGCTCAAGAGGGCAATCAATAAGCCAAAAATTGATTGTTTTCGGATACTCCTCAGAGACATTCACTGGACTGATGTTTACAGTGCTCATGGCATGAATGAAGACTATAACACTGTTGCTAATAAAGTGCTTACCTTATTTGAACACTGTTTTCCCCCAAAACTAACCAAGGTTAAAGCTAAGTCTACAAAGAAGCCATGGATTACTCAAGGAATGGGGGTATCTTGTAAAACAAAAAGAAAACTGTATCTGTCAATCCGAAACAGTTCTGATGTTGATGCTGTAGCACAATACAAGAAATAATGCAAAATATTAAAGACTGTAATGTGGACATCAAAGCAAATATATTACAAGGAGAAGATAGTCATATCAGATAGATAAACTCCAGTGTAAGACTCTGCAGGAGAGACGCTCAGTAGCTCGGTACGGGCTTTTGTTAAAGTTTCGAGAACATACCTTCACCGCAGAGTCAAGCAGCAGTATATTGCTCCCTCCTACGTATATCTCGCGAAGAGACCATGAGGATAAAATCAGAGAGATTAGAGCCCACACAGAAGCATACCAACAATCCTTCTTTCCACATACAATACGAGACTGGAATAGAAGGGAGAACCGATAGAGGTACTCAGAGTACCCTCCGCCACATACTGTCAGGTGGCTTGCGGAGTATGGATGCAGATGTAGATGTAGATAGCAAAATAAAGACAGTCTGGGATATAGTGAAGGGGGAAACCAGTAGAACTAGAAATGAAGAGGGACAAACAGCATTAAGAGTAAATGATACATTGGTGACAGATGTGTGTAGTGTTGCAGAACTTTTTAACAAACATTTTATAACTTTTACTGAAAAGATGTGGTTGCCAGGTTCTGTAGATGCTGCTATGGAATACCTCAGATCAGACATTTCAAGTAACTTCCATAATATGAATTTGACCCTAACTACCCCAGCAGAAATAATATCCACCATAAAATCTTTAAAATCAAAAACATCTATTGGGTATGATGAAATATCGACAAAGTTAATTAAACAATGTTATGTAACATATTAAGCTATCTGTGTAACCAGTCGTTTACCAGTGGAATATTTCCTGAATGGTTGAAATATGCTGAAGTTAAGCCACTGTTTAAGAAGGGAGATAAAGAAATAGCCTCAAATATCTGTCCACTTTTGCCAGAATTCTCAGAAATTTTATAAAAGTTAATGTACAATCGGCTTTGTAACCATATTATCTCAAATCACATACTGTCAGAGTCGCAGTTCAGACTTCTAAAGGTTTCTGATATGGAGAAGGCTATCTAAGCTTACAGTGAAAATGTGTTTAATTCATTAGACAAAAAATGTAGGAAACTGGTATATTTTGTGATCTTTCAAAGGCATTTATCTGTGTAAATCACAATATTCTTTTAAGTAAATTAGAATTTTGTGATGTATCAGGAAATGCTGCAAAATGGTTCAAATGTTATATCTCTAGCAGGAAACAAAGGATGTTGCCATGAAAGATACATGAGTAAGCTATCAGGCATCATCCAACTGGGAACTAATTACATGTGGGGTGTCACAAGGTTCCATTTTAGGGCCCTTACTTTGTATATCAATGACGTGTCATCAGTAACATTATCAGATGCCAAGTTCGTTTTGCTTGCCGATGATACAAATATTGGAATACATAGCAAATCAATTGTATTCTTAGAAAGATCAGCTAGTAAAATATTTGTGGACATTAATCACTGGTTCCTAGCCCATTCTTTCTCACTAATCTTTGAAAAAAACACACTACATGCAGTTCAGAACTTGTAAGGGTCCCCTACGAGTATATGCCTAACATACGATGACAAGCAGATAGAAGAAGTGAACAGTGTTAAATTCTTGGGAATACAGCTTGATAATAAATTCAACTGGGTGGAGCACGCCACAGAACTGCTGAAGCATCTTAACAAATCTCTATTTGCAATGCGAATTGTGTCAGACATAGGGGATATAAAAATGAAAACTCTGGCATACTATGCTTACTTTCATACCTTAATGTCATATGGGATTATTTTTTGGGGTAATTCATCACCTCAAGCTAAAGTTTTCCAGGCAGAAAAACGTGCAGTAAGAATTACATGTGGTATGAACCCAAGAACATCGTTCAGATGCCTGTTTAGGGAACTGGGGATACTAACTACTGCTTCCCAATATATTTAGTCCTTAATGAAATTTTTCATTAAAAATATATCACTGTTTCAAACGAACAGCTCAATTCATGGAATCAGTACTAGAAATAAGAATAGTCTTCACAAGGATTTAAAGTTACTCACTCTTGCACAAAAAAGTGTGCATTATTCAGGTACACACATTTTGAATAACTTGCCAGCAGCCATAAAAATCTTAACAACCAATGAAATTCAGTTTAAGAGAAGCCTAAAGAATTTATTGGTGGCCAACTCCTACTCCATTGATGAATTTCTCAGTAGAACCAACTGATTTCAAAAAATGGCTCTGAGCACTATGGGACTCAACTGCTGTGGTCATTAGTCCCCTAGAACTTAGAACTACTTAAACCTAACCAATCTAAGGACATCACACACATCCATGCCCAAGGCAGGATTCGAACCTGCGACCGTAGCAGTCGCACGGTTCCAACTGATTTGTGTGTGTGTGTGTGTGTGTGTGTGTGTGTGTGTGTGTGTGTGTGTAATCTAACTTCTGCACCATTTCAGTGCAGTAATGTGTTCATTGTAAATAAGTATTGTAGTAGTTCTGTTGCATGTTTATTACCTTATAAATAAAACAAACTTTTTTAAATAAATTAGTGCTTATAAAATGATTATTTCATATCGTGTTCATTAAAAAATGACGATCATTCCACTTGGGACCTGTGGAAGGTACATTAGCTTATTTGTTTCAGTTTTAAATATTTGTCATATATTATTGTTTTCTGACATGTTCTACGTCCTAGAGGACCTCCTCACTACGGATCAATTGGAATGAAAGTAAATCTAATCTGTGTAGTAATTAATTGAAAGTGTTGCCGGACTTTATGTACAGCCAGTATTATAACTTTCAGAAATAGTATGATTCGGAATTTTTTTTAAATGAACAAAATTTTTACATTTAAGGTGGATAGATAAAGATACTAAACATTTATGAAATTAACATAATTTTGGAAAATCGAATTATGAACCATATCCATCGGAAAGATGATAGCGTAAGTATGTCCCTTCACCCAGTGTGTATCACAGTGAGTGTCTCGGAATTGTTCATCAAACATCTACTCTAAATTTCCTAATAAGTAAACCTTAATCTCAATAATTTGTTTTGGGTTGTTGTGTTGCTTATTTAGGGTATTTCTTCATTTTAATAGAGGGTCATGTCGGGATCAGCGTATGTGATAACTGCATCTGTCGTTATTGTTCCCTGCAGTAGTGCTGTCCCAGAAGATAGGGCAACAGGTCGACCCTTGGAAGCAGCCATTTGTAAGCTGTTTGATTACTGTTCGGCTGTCCATATGCCATTTGACCACTCTGTTCTTACAGTAGTCTAGTAGACTGTTGTATAGTGTTTCGTGTACTTCCAGTTGTCTGAGCGTCTTGAATGTTGCGGGCCACCAGAGGTGATCAAAGGCACCCGCAGTGTCGATGATGATTTCCATTGCGTACTTATCACTGGTGTTGGTGGCAAACTGTAACGCTTGGTTGATGCCATCATTAATCGGTTTTCCTTCTATGAAGCCGAATTTGTGTTGGCATAGGCCACAGAGAGCTCTGTGCGCCTGTAAAAGCCTGCCTAGAGCTTTTCGTGCACTTTGGCAAGTGTAAGACAGATAGGCCTATATGATTTCCAAACTGTAGGCACACGACTCAGCCGTAGACCGTCGTTTAGCAGAGTTGTAAGGAATGAGGCCATCTGTGGTATTATCTGTTTTAATATTTCTGAATGAATTCCTTCTGGTCCAGGTGCTTTTTTTGTTTTTGGGCTCTGAGATCGCTGTCGCCACTTCTTCTTGCGCAAAAGGACAGGTGACTGCGGCAGTGTTGTACGGTGCGTTCAGTTCCTCACGCAGTGTTGCTTGTTGCCGACGACGTCGCGTAGGAGCTTGCGCAGCAGGAATTGTGCCGTTTGCCTCCATCCCCTTGTCATCGCGCCGTCATCCTGTCTTAGCGTTCCCGGGACTAGTGGGCTCTTTATTTTTTCAGTAGTTATTTTGTATCGTTCCCCCATACGTTTATCTGTATTTGTGATGTCACATGTCTTCCCAGTGTCGTTTAGCTGTTGAAGCCGACAAGAAAACCTCGCCGATGTGACGGCGATGTCACTCCAAATAAGTTTATTATAGATACTGAGGACCCCATCGGTATTTAGCGAGCACCAACCATATCAGTGTACTCATTCCAGGTGTATCGCACCATTAGTAAACAGGTGCCGTGCTGGATGAATCTGAAACAGCTAATGTCATTTGGTGTGCAGAATCCAAATCTATCTTTGAAAAAGTTGTAGCACGTGATATTTAAGGTTTTAAATTTATTGTTCATATTATTTTGCCATTTACTATTCTTTTGCTTATATGTCCTTAAATAAAACAGCAGTGCCAGTAGATCTTCAAATTGTCACTGGATGGCACGTGTGTTAAAGATTAGAAACTTTACTAGTGGAAAAGAGACTTTGTGGTGTAGTGCATATTGCGACATACACGGTGCAATTCTAGCCGCACTTACCTCGCCCAACTTATCTCAGATATATGGATGGATGCAAGATGCCGTATTTATTGGCTTCCAAAAAGTGCTTGACTCAATACCAGATTGATGGGTATCATCAAAAGTTCAGTCCTGTGTAACTTCGAGTGAAATATGCGGTAGGATTGAGCATACAGCATGTCATGTTGGATGGAAACCCATTGACAGATGTACAAGTATCTTTAGCTGTACCCCAGGGCGACTCTTGCCGTTCATGTTATTAGTGGCCATGCAGACAATATTAATAGTAAGCTCAGATGATGCAGTTGTCTATAATCAAGACTGCCTGAAAGTTTTTGTTACCTCAGTGAGTGCTGTGAAGGAGGTAACAGCCTGGTTGAAAATATATAAAATGGAGGTGGGTGTAACCTGGAGCAACCAGTGAGGGCGTGAATGCGGGTTTTATAGAGGTTCTGTGGCACCGCGGTCAGCCATGGTTAACTGTGCTGCAAAGCGAATGAATGTGGAGGTACATGGCTGTTAGCTCTTGTACTGGTGCTATTCTAGGTGTATAAGTTGGTTTGACGTGATTGATGTTTTGGAATATATGCTCGTTGACATGTAGGACGTTATTCTGTGTGAAGTACCTGAATACATTTGAGCTCAAAGTTTATTCAAAGATATAGGCCGGTACTTCTGTGGATCGCTTCCGCTACCATTGGTATAGACGGGTGTGGCCTGCACCTTCCTCTAGGTCCTGGGCACAGTTTTTGCTTCGGTGGATCTGCGATACACAAGAAGGGCTAACTCTGGAACGAATTCTGCACAATATTTAATACGGATTTTGCGGGGCCCTGGAGCTTTGTTAAATTTTAGTGAGTTTTTCTGTTTGTCAACGCCATTCCATTAGTAGTCTATATAATTCATTGGTGCAATGGTGCAAAAACAAAAGTGAGATAAAACTCATACATTTTGCTCTAAGTGAGACATTTGAAAATTGGGTTTAGCATTTTTGCATTTGCTTTGCTACACTGAATATCAGTTCGTGTGTTATCTGTAAGTTTATGAACACTAACTTTGGCACCATCGACAATCTTTACGTAAGCCAAGAATCTTTTTGGGATTTTGAGAAGTATTTCGATAAGGTTCTGCTGCGGTAATTGTCAATGGCTTCGCCCATTTCCTTTTTGACAGCTAAGTGGTTTTCAAGTAGCAATTCCTTATCTTTGCTACCATAATATGTTTTACATCTGTTGTGCAGTAGCCACTCTTTTATACGAAGTTTCTTTACAGAGGAAGTGTACAATGGGCAATTCCTCCTATCACAGACTGCAGGTACATATGTGAACTAGATATACATATACTGTATATGCATCTAGTGCTTGACCATGTGGTCTTGTAAACTTTCTGAATGTTTCACATTCCTCATTGAAATATAACAGTACTGCCCCTTTGTGTATTGTGTTAAGCACCTAAATGTTTCCGTTGTTTCGGCTGCCTTTTGTACTTCATTAATCGTTGCTGTTGCAAGTGTCTTACGGTCGCTGATACCAGTTCCTGTGTGAACATCGTCCAGGAGGTCAGCTGAATTTTTTGGCGTTAGAGCCAATACATCTCCATCAAGAACGCACTTCCGAAGTATCTATTCTAGATAGCTTTCACAGAAAGCATTTAGCAATGTTTCACAGAGTGTCTTGTCACTCTTACCACATATAAAAATTTAATTATTCCGATTGATTGTAGGATCATTAAGGTCTCCTCCGATAATGGCAGGACACGCACTGATGAGCCTAAACGTGATGAGCGCTCTCCCTCCCCCCCCCCCCCTCGTCCCCCCTCCACCACCACCAACAGACTGAATGTCACTCAGTGGCGTTGCGGATGCATTACACGGAATTCCTACGTAAGCGGATCAGAAACAAACGGGAATCAGTGGAATGATATGCAGCACAAATGAGGAAAACCTCTGACATACGCAACTGTGATAGGTGCCAGATTGTTATGGTTCGGCTTCTGGAACGAGCGTCTCGTAAATGGTGAAGCAGATCGTTTCTGCAAGCGCTGCTGTCGAGAGAATGTGTGGAAAGTGGTAAAACGATGTCGAAACCACAAGTAAGCTACAAGACGTCGGACATCGACGTCTCGTCGCCGAATGTTGAGGTCGGAGACTCGCGACTCTGTAAAGCAGGACAGGTGTGACTTTGGGCAGTCCTGATGGCGGAGTACACCGCCGGCTGGTGCAGGCATAACTGCCTCGGAGCACGCTGTTGGGGCTCTGCAGTAGGTGGGCCCTACACGTTCCCATCTCGTTCTAACTGCAGCGAGCACTTTGTCACCAAGACTGGACCGTGGATCAATGGAAATGTTCGGCCTGGTTGGAGGAGTCACGCTTCTTATTACATCAGCTCGACGATCTCGTCCGGGTACACTGTCGTGCAGGGAAACGGCCGCTCGAAATATCTACCGTACTGTGGACACAGGCCAACGAGGACGGTATTGTGGAGTGGCTAGCTGCTGCATAATAGATGCCTACAGAGGAGATTGCTTAGCAATTAATTGTGCATCCTACCTTAGAGTACTCATCTTGTATGTGTGAGCAATACTGAGGACGTAATGGAACATCGAACATCGAACATGTACAAAGAAGGGTGGCGTGTATTGAAAATAATTTGTTTGATTCACGGAAGAGCATTGCGGAAATGTTGAAAAACGTGACTTCGCAATCGCGTAACAGTTATACTGTGAAGACCTGCTTACAAAATTGTGAATACTAGTATTAAGTGACCAGTAGCAAACATGGGGCTTCATCTTGCAACTGATGAGGAAGGGTGAGTGGGAGCAGCTCATTAAAGAACCAGAGTCCATTTCCTTCGGGATGGTAGCACACTGCCATAGCATTACAGTACAGACCTCAACAGCAGCCACCGTGGACAAGTTGGATTTTGATACAGTGTCGGTGCCAGACGGCCCGTGGCGTCTGCACTGCAAAGTCTTCGGACTCCATCTTGGGAGCGACATGATTTAAACAATGGAAGGCAACGGGAAACCACGACTGTTATTTGGGTCTGCAGGAGGGGGGGGGGGGGGGGGGGGACAGATAGGAACCTCACTTCAGAATGCGCAGATCAGCCTCAACCATCTGCGAATCATTCAACGCATAGCAACTTGAATTGTGCAGACACTTAAGCTTGCTATAGGGGAGGGAGAAATGCATGTTCGTTGATGTAGATGTACTTGCAATCAGCATGACACACTGGAAATGGTGTGGTCACTTTGTGATTCACGTAAAGAATACGGTGTATTTTTTTGGAAGTCAGGGTGGTAGTATAAATTGCACAATGATTCCAAAAAAACTTTGGTAATGCAGTCATTGTTACGAGCCCATTTGTCATAGAATAATTTCCACTAAAATTAATGCCTCTCTTTACATAATCAACATCATTCAAGTTTACGCTCCTACAGCAGCTTCGTCGAACATAGAAATCGATCAATTTCGCGAGCTGCTAGACCAGCACCAGAAAGATACCGAAAAAGGAAATGTTAGACTACCAGATTGATTTTAGTGCGAAGATAGGAGAGATTGTATACGGTGGACATATGAGACCTGTGGCTGGGCTTGACGGCTCGGGACTGAGAAATAAACGTGGGGATCAGATACTGGAATCTTGTGTTAACAACAACTTATCCATCCGAATACCCTTCTCCAACATCATCCACAACGTCATTGCATATAGATTTCCTCTGGCGATAGCGACAGTAATCACACTGATATCATTTCGGTAAGGCATCATTGCCATAGTTTGGTCCTGTATCAGTGACCAGTGATTTCATTTTGGTGACCAGGGACGATACAACGCTATCCATGGAAATACGGATAAAATTGAAATTGATCAATAAGGCGAGAGTAAGACAGGTTCATCTTATAGAAACAACAGTCAAGCATGTACTGGAAGAAGATGTAGCCCCCCCCCCCATCCCCCCACTCGTGAGACACACACTTTGTCTTTTCCTGAGAGATTCCTCACGCAAAGCAACCCCAGATGTCGAGCACTCCTCTGTTGCTGATCAGAGAGAGGAGCGCACTGTACAGACACGGCACACATGCTGCTTAGCTTGAAGAATTGTACAAAGTACTTAGCTGCAAACTAAAGCACAACTGCTCAATTGTCAAGACACAGTATCTCACCGCTGTTTGTAATAATGCAGACCAGCATCATGAGATAAAGCAAAAGCACGGCCTTTCCAAGATTGTTAACAGATTTACCTAAGAGTTCAAAGCGCGCACATGGTTGATAGAAGGTGTAAATGGCAATCTCAATACTGACATGAAAAAAAAAAAAAAAACGGTAAGTGAAAACAACTCTGTGAAACCCTGCAAAAGAAACGAAGAAAACATCTTCGTCGAATCAGATACGGAACCTGATATTCTACTCAGGGAAACTGAAAATACCACTAAGCATTTCAAAAACAACAAAGTCGCAGTTATAGATAGCGCTCCCAGGAAATGCTAACTGTGGTGGGAGGAGAAGCCATACGTTTTTATATTTAATATGTAATATGGTTCCGAAAACTGTTCTTCCTCTTCACAAAAAGAGTCACCTAAGGACTGCTCCAATTAATGGACTATAGTAATAATATCCCCCCATGAACCATGGACCTTGCCGTTGGTGGGGAGGCTTGCGTGCCTCAGTGATACAGATGGCCGTACCGTAGGTGCAACCACAACGGAGGGGTATCTGTTGAGAGGCCAGACAAACGTGTGGTTCCTGAAGAGGGGCGGCAGCCTTTTCAGTAGTTGCAGGGGCAACAATCTGGATCATTAACTGATCTGGCCTTGTAACATTAACCAAAACGGCCTTGCTGTGCCGGTACTGCGAACGGCTGAAAGCAAGGGGAAACTACAGCCGTAATTTTTCCCGAGGGCATGCAGCTTTACTGTATGATTAAATGATGATGGCGTCCTCTTGGGTAAAATATTCCGGAGGTAAAATAGTCCCCCATTCGGATCTCCGGGCGGGGACTACTCAAGAGGATGTCGTTATCAGGAGAAAGAAAACTGGCGTTCTACGAATCGGAGCGTGGAATGTCAGATCCCTTAATCGGGCAGGTAGGTTAGAAAATTTAAAAAGGGAAATGGATAGGTTAAAGTTAGATATAGTGGGAATTAGTGAAGTTCGGTGGCAGGAGGAACAAAACTTTTGGTCAGGTGACTACAGGGTTATAAACACAAAATCAATTAGGGGTAATGCAGGAGTAGGTTTAATAATGAATAGGAAAATAGGAATGCGGGTAAGCTACTACAAACAGCATAGTGAACGCATTATTGTGGCCAAGATAGATACGAAGCCCACACCTACTACAGTAGTACAAGTTTATATGCCAACTAGCTCTGCAGATGACGAAGAAATTGAAGAAATGTATGATCAAATAAAAGAAATTATTCAGATAGTGAAGGGGGAGGAAAATTTAATAGTCATGGGTGACTGGAATTCGAGTGTAGGAAAAGGGAGAGAAGGCAACGTAGTAGGTGACTATGGATTGCGGCTAAGAAATGACAGAGGAAGCCACCTGGTAGAATTTTGCACAGAGCACAACTTAATCATAGCAAACACTTGGTTTAAGAATCATGAAAGAAGGCTGTATATATGGAAAAACCCTGGAGATACTAAAAGGTATCAGATAGATTATATAATGGTAAGACAGAGATTTAGGAACCAGGTTGTAAATTGTAAGACATTTCCAGGGGCAGATGTGGACTCTGCCCACAATCTGTTGGTTATGACCTGTAGATTAAAACTGAAGAAACTGCAAAAAGGTGGCAATTTAAGGAGATGTGACCTAGATAAACTGAAAGAACCAGAGGTTGTACAGAGTTTCAGGGAGAGCATAAGGGAACAATTGACAGGAATAGGGGAAAGAAATACAGTAGAAGAAGAATGGGTAGCTCTGAGGGATGAAGTATTGAAGGCAGCAGAGGATCAAGTAGGTAAAAAGACAAGGGCTAGTACAAATCCTTGGGTAACAGAAGAAATATTGAATTTAATTGATGAAAGGAGAAAATATAAAAAATCAGTAAATGAAGCAGGCAAAACGGAATACAAACGTCTCAAAAATGAGATTGACAGGAAGTGCAAAATGGCTAAGCAGGGATGGCTAGAGGACAAATGTAAGGATGTAGAGGCTTATCTCACTAGGGGCAAGATAGATACTGCCTACAGGAAAATTAAAGAGCTTTGGAGATAAGAGAACCACTTGTGTGAATATCAAGAGCTCAGATGGAAACCCAGTTCTAAGCAAAGAAGGGAAAGCAGAAAGGTGGAAGGAGTATATAGAGGGTCTATACAAGTGCGATGTACTTGAGGACAATATTATGGAAATGGAAGAGGATGTAGATGAAGATGAAATGGGAGATACGATACTGCGTGAAGAGTTTGACAGAGCACTGAAACACCTGAGTCGAAACAAGGCCCCCGGATTAGACAACATTCCATTGGAACTACTGACGGCCTTGGGAGAGCCAGCCCTGACGTAACTCTACCATTTGGTGAGCAAGATGTATGAGACAGGCGAAATACCCACAGACTTCAAGAAGAATATAATAATTCCAATCCCAAAGAAAGCAGGTGTTGACAGATGTGAAAATTACCGAACTATCAGTTTAATAAGTCACAGCTGCAAAATACTAACTTCACAGACGAATGGAAAAACTAGTAGAAGCCGACCTCGGGGAAGATCAATTTGGATTCCGTAGAAATGTTGGAACACGTGAGGCAATACTGACCCTACGACTTATCTTAGAAGCTAGATTAAGGAAGGGCAAACCTACGTTTCTAACATTTGTAGACTTAGAGAAAGCTTTTGACAATGTTGATTGGAATACTCTCTTTCAAATTCTGAAGGTGGCAGGGGCCAAATACAGGGAGCGAAAGGCTATTTACAATTTGTACAGAAACCAGATACAGTCATAAGAGCAGCGGTTGGGAAGGGAGTGAGACAGCGTTGTAGTCTCTCCCCGATGTTATTCAATCTGTATATTGAGCATGCAGTGAAGGAAACAAAAGAAAAATTCGGAGTAGGTATTAAAATCCATGGAGAAGAAATCAAAATGTTGAGGTTCGCAGATGACATCGTAATTCTGTCAAAGACAGCAAAGGACTTGGAAGAGCAGTTGAACGGAATGGATAGTGTCTTGAAAGGAGGATATGAGATAAACATCAACAAAAGCAAAACGAGTATAATGGAATGTAGTCGAATTAAGTCGGGTGATGCTGAGGGAGTTATATTAGGAAATGAGACACTTAAAGTAGCAAAGGAGTTTGGTATTTGGGGAGGAAAATAACTGATGATGGTCGAAGTAGAGAGGATATAAAATGTAGACTGGCAATGGCAAGGAAAGCGTTTCAGAAGAAGAGAAATTTGTTAACATCGAGTATAGATTTAAGTGTCAGGAAGTCATTTCTGAAAGTATTTGTATGGAGTGTAGCCATGTATGGAAGTGAAACATGGACGATAAATAGTTTGGACAAGAAGAGAATAGAAGCTTTCGAAATGTGGTGCTACAGAAGAATGCTGAAGATTAGATGGGTAGCTCACATAACTAATGAGGAGGTATTGAACAGGGTTGGGCAGAAGAGAAGTTTGTGGCACAACTTGACCAGAAGAAGGGATCGGTTGGTAGGACATGTACTGAGGCATCAAGGGATCACCAATTTAGTATTGGAGGGGAGCGTGGAGGGTAAAAGTCGTAGAGGGAGACCAAGAGATGACTACACCACGCAGATTCAGAAGGATGTAGGTTTCAGTAGGTACTGGGAGATGAAGAAGCTTGCACAGGAGAGAGTAGCATGGAGAGCTGCATCAAACCAGTCTCAGGACTGAAGGCCACAACAACAACAGTAATAGTATCACTTGTTAGCAAAGCCCTCGTGTGCGTAACGTATCAACCAGTGTCTATAGAAATTCCTGCAGTCTCAGGTATCAGCGGAACAAGTAGATTTTGTGACACATAAAGGTGCTTGAGAGACAGTCTTGAATTTGACGCAGATAAATGAAAAATGTCATGATTTCGGCGTCCCTGCCTTCATTCGATTCCTAGATCACAAAGTCTTTGATTGTGTTGTTTAGGACAAGTTGTGGTATGTGCTCAATGAGTTTTAAGTTCCTAAACACCTTAAAACGTCTTTGTATCAGTCATATTGCAACAATAAAGGTGCATGGTGAATACTCGCAGTTTTTTAATGTGACAAATGGAGTCAGACAAGTGGTGTACTTGGTGGCTTGGATGGTGAAATTTCAATTAGCCAGAAGGAAGTCGACAATCTATACTTTGCTGGTGATACTACCCTCGTGGCAGAAGTGAGTGAAAGCTTCCTGACCTGTTCTCCAGAGTTTAAACTATTTGTTTTAATTTTGGTTTAGAGGTAAACATGAAGATGATGAAACTGATGGTTATTAATTGTCATGGTTTAAATCAAATGCCGCTTACAGGTCCCTTAAATGCTCTTATAGGTTCCTTAAATGATCTGGAAATAGGGAATGATTGTGGATATTTAAGATCCCTCGTCAGTGACACAGGAAAGTGTGATAAGAAAATAAGAAGACAAATCGACCTTGGCTGAGTCGCAGTGGTTAAACTCACTAAGGTCTGGCAGAACTGGGTAACGTCTGAAACAACAAAAATATTCTTGGTGGAATTTGAGTTATTGTGGAGCTGCAGCGCGTGAACCATGAAAGCTAGAGGCGAGAAAAAAACATGCCTTTGAGATGAGGTACTGGCAGAAGGTTACGCTTACTGTGGACAGAAAGAAGAAAGAACGCTTCCATTATGGAAGAGCTCCGTACCAGACGTAGTGTATCATCGCGTGCTAATCAAACATACTTCCACTTCCTTGGGAACATTTTAAGGGTAGAAGGGGGATAGTTTAAAAAAGATCATCTTGCAAGGCAAAATGTAAGGCAAAAGACAACAATGAAGGGCAGCAAGTAGATCACTGGATCAAGCAAAGAACAGAGCCGACCTGCTGCTTCACCTTAACTTAAGAAGAGTGGAAGATTGCTGTGGATGGCCGTGTGTGATCGAAGATTCATTTACTCATTGTGTGGTCGAAGATTCATTTACGTAAGAAATGAATAAAGAGATGAGACACTCAGAAATGATGATGATGATGATGATGATGATGTTATTGTTGTTACAAGAAGCAAGTGCTGCATCCATTTTAAGTAGTTTGGTCTATGTTTCTACTACTACTACTACTGCTGCTGCTGCTGCTAATAATAATAATAATACTAATAATAATAATTATTTATAGAGGATGTAATCATACTGTCCACCTCAGAATCGATAGTTGCCCCTTTAGATAACGACTAGACCGTGTGTCAGTGGTTCATGCGTGAACTTTAATTGTGGGCTGTAGTAATGCGACCACTGAGTGGTGGAGAGTCATCAACGGAAATAGAAGTGCTACGAAACTGATCCACTTTTCGCGACTCTGCATTGATCTCAGATGTTCGTGACAAATGAAAATTTGTGACGCACTGGGGCTCGAACCCAGACTTCCCACTTATCGCGAGCGGTCGCCCAACCACTTCGGCTATCCGAGCACGCCTACATATCTCGTGGAGTCCACAACCCTTATACTCTTACAGGGAGAGACAAATATTTTATCGTCAATTTAGCCTGCTGAGGCATGGATACGTTATTGATGATTGTTATATCTGTGTTAATACTGTGTCTGTATCTTCAAATTACAATCCCCGTGAATTTGAGTTCCAGTTCGGCACAAATTATCATTTGTCACAAATAGCAGACGTCAATACGGATTCTCAAAGTGCAAATCAGTTTCGCACCATTTACGGCAACTGTAATCTTCAGAATAGTCTCTGTTCATTCAGACATGCAGGCATGTCGAAAGGACATTGTAATGTGAAGATACAGATACTGTATAAACTGTGAAAAAAAGAAAGGTTGCTTCAAGCATGGCTCGGGGATGTCTGTTCGAGATCTTTTATCAAATACTACGGAAAAAATACTCTACAAATATCTTCTCAGAGCTTGATAATGTTGGGCAACTTGTTTTAAATGTTCAGAAATAATTTCCTGTTTTGTCTCTTTGTCCATGTTCAGCAGTTTTGTTATGTTTGATACGATCAATATTTCTGTATACTTTACATATAACCTATGAATTAAAGATGTGGTTCAACTTAGGCTACTATATTTAAAACTCAGTTTCTCCTCACGTACCAGAAGCTCGTGACCTGTTGTGAACTTAAGATTCCATTTCCCGATGTCCTTTCTGAGCTCATTTCCCTCTGTTCACTGTGTGAAAGCCCTTGGTTCGATATTTGTACAGCAGATATTGGGCAGTGCACATCACTTATTTGATCTGTATGTAATTTGCTCATTTGTACCAAAATGACTCCTTCAACCTGCACTCAAGTACACACTGTTTCAACACATCTAGACGGATCAGTATTGTGTGCTGGAACGGTATTCGGAGGTGGGACATGTTCTTTGTGGCCACTGAGCAATCTTACTGACTGAGCATCTGAGCATGATCCTACTTAGGTATGCAGAAGTACTTCTATGAGGTTTGGGATTTAAAATAGCTGTACTTACATAATTTTAGCCGTGAGGGGGAATGATGAGTCGTGACTCGCTAGCTGAGTTGGTTCAAGTCCCAGACTGACACATGATTTTAATCCGTGAGGAAATTTCATCCACTGGTAACATCGCAGCGCCATAAAATTTCAGCAGTTGTCTTTCCTAACCTGATTTTTTAGCGCTCTACTTAAATTGTACCTCAAATTGTGTTAAATTTTAATTTGTGCGTAATATGATGTTCGTCAAAGGGTTAAACTGTAGATTCAACAGAGATAAACTTAAAACTGTAGATTCAACAGAGATAAACTTATCGAAACATTTAACAGGTGTCTATTATTTACAACCAAATTGCAGCAAGCTAGTGATCTGCCACAAGAAGACAGAGACCATATGAAGACAGAGATTGTACTACTGATCCAGGTATCGCGATCGTATTTTTGCATTACTTTCATTAATTGAAACTGTCTTTGTTATGACATGTCTTCAGATCTCGGAACTGTTACTTGGGTGTACACACAACTAATCATGCAGTGTTTGTAAAAGCGCGTTATGTGGTAGACACAGGCCAAATGAATGTTCAATGTGCACGATGATGGTAATGTGATATTGATAAATTGTTTTTGTACTACTGCGTTTAACTACAATCCTGATTTTTTTTTAAATCGGCTCATTAAATACTAAATTTATTGTTTGCGAAATGGTTCCTTAAAAAGATATGTGTTGTCTAACTTATTATTTTGCTTTCGTTTCAGATGGTTCCACTTGTTACTGTGACATCATCCATTAATAAGATATGCAGGATGGACTCTCATCAAACTGAAAATACCCAGAATTACATTACCGTCATACCTATTGAGTACCCGAGAAGCAGGGTGTACCCTCAAACACAGGAATATGTGGTTGATCAGTACAGGTAAAGATACAAAATTGTTAAGGCTTTCGTGGTCGCTTGTTAATAAGCTGCCTGTTGGCTTCTGTCTCGGGTTCTCCGACCGACAGCTGTCTGACGAACTTCCTGACGTTTCGCCAGCACGAGTGGCTGCCGGTGGTGAACTGGAGCCGAGCTCGCGGCCGCACACTATATGTAGCTGGCGCGCCAACGTCGGAGAGTTTCTCCACGCTCATTTCCGGTGCAGTTCTCCTCTTGTTACCTGCGACGGTCGTTCGGTTCAGCACGGGAAGCCAGGATCCATTTGCTTCGAGGCTGTCTTCTTTCTTGTTGAAGCTATTCTCGTGTTTGTGTGGTTCCTTAGCTCCTCTGAACAAGCGGGTGTGACAGCTCTCCTCTACAGACAAAACTTCCGTGTCAGACTCACACAGAGCTGCCACGGCCGAATTCTACACCTTCCCCAACCTGCAAAGCCGTTGAGTTATGTGATCCTGGCATTGTTCGATCGTCCAGTCATTCCAACATAAATTTTCCGCATGTGCACGGTATGCGGTATATTCCCAACGTTGCAAGTGGGTCCCTTTTCTCTTTTTCCAATCTAAGACACTCTTTGATATTCTTAGTCGGTTTGTAAATAGTCTTTGCGTCGTGTTTGAGCGATATACGGCCGATTCTGTCCGTCACTCTGGAAATGTACGGCAGAAAACCCGTACCCGACATTTCTTTCTCTGATTTGTCACTTGGCCCGTGTTTGGCTCTGTTATACTTCTAATATGACTTGTGGAGTACTCATTGCTCCTGAGAACACTTTCCAGGTGTGCATTTTGCGTCTGAGTTGCTGCGGCTCACATTTTCGTCTTGCTCGCGTTACGAACGTACTGATCGTGCCTCTTTTCTGGCTCCGGTGGTGAATTCATAGTTTGTGCAGGTGTCGGTCCGTATGTGTCGGTTTTCGATACATGCTGTATACCAGGTTTTCAACATCCCTTGTGACCAGTACAACTAGAAATGGCAGTTTTTTTCTATTCCATGGTGAATTTTGTGTTGGCGTGGAGGCTGTTCAGGTGTCTTAGGAAGTCACCGAGCTGTTCCTCACCATGGCTTGACACAACTGAGGTATCACCGACGTATCTGTACCACACCTTAGGTTTACAAGGTACCGAATCCAGTGATTCTGCTTCGAAATGTCCATGAAGGAGCTGGCCACCACTGATCTAAAGGAATACCCATGGGGACGCCTTCCAACCGTTTGTAGAAGTTGCTATTCTGCGGGAAATGGCTCGTGGCGAGACAAGCATGAAAGAGCTTTGTTATGTCTTGGGGGGACAATGGAACCTATGTGCTGCACAGAGTCACCGAGTGGCACTTCCGTAAACAACACCAAACCTGGCAAAACACTTGGCCTCTCTGCTCCAGTCACGCGTGTGGAAGACTGATACGTACATAAAGGAATCAAGCCATTACACAGAGAAGCTGAAGAAACTAGAAGTTGCGCAATCGGTATTAGTGGAAGAAAGACGTTCAAGGTATTGAGAATTTTAACGCCGACAAGAGTGTATTGGTACTGCCTGCCGATAAGGGAATGCGACAGTCGACCGAAGATTATGCGCAGAAGATCCAGGACCTATTAGACCCGCTGAGCCGTCCGCGGTGGTCTCGCGGTTCTAGGCGCTCAGTCCGGAACAGCGCGACTGCTACGGTCGCAGGTTCGAATCCTGCCTCGGGCATGGATGTGTGTGATGTCCTTAGGTTAGTTAGGTTTAATTAGTTCTAAGTTCTAGGCGACTGATGACCACAGATGTTAAGTCGCATAGTGCTCAGAGCCATTTTAGACCCGCTGGCGTACTGAAAACAAAGCGCAAGTCTGACTTAGCGTATCACACGGAATACGAATCAGTTAATCAAGGCGACTTCTCTTCCAGCGCATATACGGAGGAACCTGCGTAACACAGAAGCCCTATCACCTCGGCTGTATGGATTACCTAAGATCCATGAGAATAGCGTTCCACCAAAACCGACTGTCAGCGCTCCTGGCTCACCCACGTATAAACTGGCAAAGCACGTGGCCTCTCTGCTCCAGCCGCACGTGGGGAAGACTGACACATGCACAAAGGGCCCAGGAACCGAAACGTGCACCAAACGACATTCTGGTCAGCTTTGATGTTGTTTCTTTATTCACGAAAGTTACACTTGCTGACACTCTGGAGCACGTCGGTTCAATTTTCCTTCGAGACATCACAAAGCTCTTTCATGCGCGTCTCACCACGAGCTATTTCACGTGGAATGACAACTTCTACAAACAGCTGGAAGGCGTCGCCATGGGTAGTCCTCTTAGCCCAATGGTGGCCAACTTTATGGAACGTTTTGCAGCAGAGGCACTGGACTTAGCACCTTGTAAACTTAAAATGTAGTACAGAAATGTCGTTGATACCTTCGTTGTGTGGAGCCATGGTGAAGAACAACTCGGTGACTTCTGAAGACACTTGAGCAGCCTCCACGCCAACATAAAATTTACCATGGAATAGAAAAGGCCAAAAACTTTTCTAGATGTGCTCGTCACACAGTGTGCGTATCGAAAACCGACGCATATGAACCGATACCTGCACGAATTATCAGATCATTACCCGAGCCAGAAAAGAGGCATGACCAATACGCTCATAACGCGAGCAGAGGTGTGTGAGCCGCAGCAGCTCAGACGCAAATTGCAACACCTGGAAAGTGTTCTGAGGAGCATCTGGTACTGCACAAGTTCAAATGGTTCAAATGGCTCTGAGCACTATGGGACTCAACTGCTGCGGTCATTAGTCCCCTAGAACTTAGAACTACTTAAATCTAACTAACGTAAGGACATCACACACATCCATGCCCGAGGCAGGATTCGAACCTGCGACCGTAGCAGTCGCACGGTTCCGGACTGCGCGCCTAGAACCGCGAGACCACCGCGGCCGGCCACTGCACAAGTTATATCAGAAGTATAACACAGTCAAACACTCAGCGAAGTGACACATCAGAAAAATAAATGTCGGGTACGGCCTTTCTGCCACATATTCCGAGAGTGACGGACAGAATCGGCCGTATAAAGCGCAAACACGGCGTAAAGAGTATTTACAAAGATCAAAGAGTGTCTCAGATCGGCAGAGGAGAAAAGGGACCCACTTGCAATGTCGGGAATACACCGCATACCATGCATATGCGGAAAAGTTTATGTCGGAATGACTGGTCGATCGATCAACACCAGGATCGCAGTACATAAGCGGCTTTGCAGACTGGTGCAGGTGGAGAAATCGGCCATGGCAGAGCACGCGCTGAGTGACACCGACACGGAAGTGCTGGCTGTAGAGAAGCACTGTCACGCCCGCTTGTTCAGAGAAGCTGTGGACATACTCAAACACGGGAATAGCTTCAACAAGAAAGAAGAAAGCTTTTCACCAGAAATTACTACGCAGAAGCCGTCGTACGTTGGTGCGCCAGGGTGGCCGGGAGCTCCGCTCCAGTCCACCACTAGCCATGCTGGCGGAACGTCGGAAAAATCATCACAGCTAGAGTTGCCAACTCTGCAAATTATGTTACTTTTAACTATATATGCAAATATCCTTCTTTCATATTTTTTTGCAAACGTTTTTCTGGTCCATATTTTGATATTACACATTTTAAGTTATTATCAGTGTTACAGTTCTAGATACAAATCACATAAGAAGAAAAAAAAATTCTTTTATTGTCTCTAAATTAGACATGGTCAGTCCGCTCCTGAATTGACTGAAAGAGCCAGATCTTTTTAAACAGAGGATGATGGATGATTCAGAAAAAATGTGTGGTAGCTCTTCTGATTTTATTTGTCTCTGCTGACTGGTAAGAGTGTGATGAAAATTCCACCGTAGGCTGCTTCAAAGGCGCCCCACCCCACATCCTTGAGAAAACGTTTCTCAAGCTACAAAAAATGTGTACACCATGTGCACACGTTGATTTGCATATATTACGAGTGCCTAAAGCTCTTCTCTTTCACGAAAACAGAAAACAAAGAAAGCTCCGTCCTTTTTCGATTTATTGGCTGGTGGGTAGTATCCATTCAGCCATCTCAGTAGTAATACTAATTATGACGATATGAAAGTAAACACAACTCTTTACCCAGACTCCGAATAAAAAAAAAATCGACCCAGCTAAGAATCGAACTTTTGTTCCTCCGCTTCAGAAAAGGTCTCCGACTCGGTTCCTTGACGAGCTGGATATTTTTAACCATCTGTCGCTTAAAGACGGTTTTGTTCTTAACGAACAATTGCAGTTGCGCAATAAAAACTTCTTTCAGTGTTTAGAGCCGTTACTTACAACTAATTGACTTTTGGAATTTTCCTCACAGTGCCGTCGGTAATGTCGGTTTCCCTTTTCAACTGTCATTGTCGGTCTTCTACATTGTTTAAAACTACCTACAAAAAGGCTTATTTACTATTTTTGCAAATTTTCATATTGCCTATTATCTGGGTACTATATGTTACTTACTAATGTATATCTTCAGTTATGTACGGGCGCTGATGACCCCGCAGTTGAGTGCCCCACAAACCAAACATCATCATCATCATCATCATCATCCAACAACTGTGTAATTTTGCTCTTAGCGCAGATATTTGTAAGTTTGGTTACTAGATGGCAGTCGTGCCATCTCTTGGCAGTGTCGGCCTACTTGCCGTTTAGTCTGATGCCTCTGGCGCTGTGTACGTTCCGTCTTAGCCGACTGCAGGAGGTAACTTGTGCCGCCGCTTGCAACTATGATTTAACTATTCTGTGATAACTGTCTGTTTGTTTTATTATGACCTATATTCTTGACTCATGGAACAAAAACATGTCATTTGACGATAGCACTGTTGCTGAAAATTTAAAAGTTGACATGTGATTTCACGTAAGTACAATTTTCTGGTTTTTTTTTCGAGAATTTTCACATTTGTAACTTTGTGATGTATATTACCTGTACCTTATATATTTTTCTAGTTAACTTTTAGCATTCTGATGGTAATAGTCGTAGAGCTTAGTCTTGGAGTTTTGTAAAAAAGTTGTGTGCAACCAGTTGGCTGTCTGTTACATTTTAGATAATCCTTCCAGCTATTTCTGTATTCTTTAATCTTCTCATTTATATTTTGCACCCTCAGTTCTTTACTGAGCCTACATTCAATCTCCCGTCTGACAGAATGTAGCCAGCTACTCTTCTTAGCAGTCGAATCACCAGTGCTTATATTCTGATGTGAACAAGTGCTTCTGCTGTGTTGTCCAAGCAAGATCTTCAAGGTCTAGGGAGCAGGGGTTATCTTGAGCACCAGTGGATTAACAATAAGCTTGATCATGTGGACTGCAACACCGTCCTGTACCGTAGATGCTGTGCTGAAGGAGTTTTCGTCAGGGTTACCAATTCAACAAAGAATTTTTCGCTACTACTATCATTTACCTTCGCGAAATAATGAGTAAGTCTATGTTTTGTTTACGGTTCAATGAAGGTTACTGCTAAAGTCAAGTACTGGTTTAGTTCCTTAGTTGGGACAATGAGATCAGCTGCAGCATCTACTTTGCCTACTCTTCCCTAGACCATACAACTTTTCCGTAGAGCACCTGAGTTTTATGTTTTTGATTAATGTATTGCCATATCTTAGCTGTCATCTCTCTCAGACTGATTGACTCTGCTTTCTGCTCGTAATGAGATTTATGTTACAGGATAGGAGGTTGTTTGTAAGCCCAGTGTGCAACGCCCCCAAGATGCATGCACTGTTTTCGCTCTTCCATTAGCCAAGGTGCAGGTTTTCCCCTCAGGTTTCCGGTCATTGGTGGAGCATGTTTATTGTGTAATAGAGTTACTTTGGTAGTAAATCCATGGAGTTGGTCTTTCACATCCAGAAATGGCATTGACGTCGTGTTCCAAATTACCTCTTGTGCCTCCACTGCGAGTTACGGCACACTGGTACGCGTAAAATCTCTGTGTGTTGCACAGGTTATTCCTTGCATATTTTAGAGAGTAAGTCCTGAATATTATGTTGTAAGCTGATATTCCCGGTACGAATTTCTTTGCTTGTGGATTTCGTGACAAATATACAGGGTTATTCTAAATGATGGACCCATATTCAAAACTTCATTCTTACTCAAGTACAAATCCAAAATGAACAACCTTTATACCAATAAAAAGAGGAAGTTTCAAAGTATTTTTCATAATGTTTGAAATCAACTAATAAATTTTATAATTTGTAATTAATTTGTTTTTAATAATGATTTAATAATAAATGATAAATGTCCCATGTGGCCACCGTTGGCAGCACGTCAAACATCGACGCGGTTGCCAAACTTGTCTCAACACGCACGAGAGCGTATCTGCTGTTACTGAGTGCACGGCAGCAGTGAATCCGTCAAAATGAGTTGAAAGTGATGGCCAACTATGTTCTACAGTAAAAGTACAACAGACACATTGGTAGAACTAGAGGCTGCATGAATAGACAAGTTCATGCCATCACCCTCAACTGCGTTTCATTTACAACAACTAATAAGCAATTTTTTTAGTATTATAAAGCCGCTCTCATTAAATAAAAGTATAGCATTGGATGTCAGCTTTTAAAAATGATTTGCAGAGAATACCATCCTTTCTCTATATCTGAAGAGACAGAATTTAGTGTATATACTTATCACAGATTATAATTAACCATGTCGAAAAACTTTGTAAAACTGTCTAGTTCCAGTTTGCTATTTTGTCAGAAACTGAGATTTTGAGCCTGTGGTTGTGTACAAAATATATTTTGTCTATTACATAGAAGATTACAGCAACAAGCTACTTTGTACAACGCAATTTATTTATTTAATCAGCGCCGTTTCCGGTTTCGAATAGACAGGTTCAGGCGGCTAGCTCACGTTTTACATTAGATTTCGCCGTTTGCTTCGCCAACTGACGAAACTTCTTTGGGGTGGTGGTGCCAATGAAGAATCCGCGAAATTTTGTACCAGTGCAGTTATGGTTGTAATATCACCATCTTTATATACAACTCTATGTGACGAAACGTCTTAGTCTGTGAGTGGTGCTTTACATTAAGTGCACATATATGTTACAGTCAACACCCGTTTTTAGTTAGAACGCGTTCTTACTAGTTAAAACTAGTTTTACTGAGCCACTTTGTCAAAACGCGTTTTGCATAGTTAAAACTAGTTTTAACTGACTTTCGCTTTTGACCAGCAGTAAATTCTAGTTGTAACTAAGGCTATCAGTATCAGCCAATTTCAACTAGTAAGAACGCATTCTAAGTAAACTAGGCAGAACTAGTTGTCACTAAATTTGTTTAGGGGCAAATATTAAAATTAAGAGCAACTACGTGTTGATTGAAATATTAAACAGGATTTTTGTATTGTGCAATGCAATATTTATTGGAATATTGGTCATACAGCCATAGCCAAACACATTCCAGATACTGAATACAAGAAGGCGCCGACACGAAAGTGGCGAGTGTTGCTGCAAACTGGATGACAATGGGAAAAACATAATAAGAGAAACGCGTGTGTACTGTGAAGAGTGCGATGTTGGATTGTGTGCAATACCATGCTTTGAGCTATACAAAACAAAGAGTCATTTCTAATAAATTTTCCCCAAGAAACTGTATTTCCTTTAGATCTACCGCTAAAACCCTTCCTCATTATATAAAAATTAATAATAAATAATATTTAATCCTGCAAAAGAGTTGCTACTGTGAAAACCTTGGAATTGTTAGGTATTCAGTTGTTAGATGATCACTTGCCCCCACAACAATCGCACATGAGCGTGTCAAATACGCGTCGCTACAATGAACGCTAGAGGCCCGGAAAGAAGAGTGCTGCGCGCCAGAACTACCCGACAATAGCCCGCCACTGGGCGCTTTTCACCACGAAAAACAACACACGGTCGAGGGGTTAAGCACGCGCAGATCAGCTCGTACGTCTAAATCAAGAAAGACGATGGAACGAAGAATTTGTGAGAAGCACGTTACAGATTGAAGAACACGACAAAACAGAAAACCACCAGTGTATGTTATGACGAAAGAATCGTACGATAAATTAGTGGACGAAATTGAGGAAGCACAGTCAGCTGAGAAAAAACACAGAAGCAGTACAGAAGATTAAATCGATTCGAGGTTATTAATATTTGTGGGAACAGGAAGTTTGTGACAAGAAAAGAGCCTCTGAAGTGCTGCTTATGTGTCGGAGAAATGGAGGTCGAGACAGATTAAAGGTTGAAACTTCAAGAAAATATGCAAACATAACAGTGGCGATGACAAACTGTCTGCGTGTGAAACTTGTCAGTGCAAATGAAGCATTAAGAAAAGGGGGCATGTTTTGAAACCTATACTTCATTCAGAAACAAACAGTCGTTGCCGAGTTGATGTGATCGACATGCGAAGTCGAGAAGATCGTTTATTTAAATATATAATGGTGAATCAGGACAATTTGACAAAATTTGTTTTGTTACGTGCACTGCAAAGGAAGAGGGCAGAGGAAGTGGCACATCATTTAGCAGATATATTTTTGACATTTGGTGCCGCTCGTATTGACAACGGCAAAGAAGTTGTTGATTGTGTCATAAACGAGCTGGCTGTATTTAGGCCTGAGTGTAAACTGGTTCACGGAAAACCGAGGCACGGCCACAGCCAAGGTTCTGTTGAACGCAGCGACGAAGATGTTGAAAAAATATTGGCTTCATGGGTGCAAGACAACATTACCACCAACTGGTCAAACGGCCTTCGCTTTTTACAGTTTATGAAAAACCGGGCATATTCTGGTATCGAGCAAATACCTTACAATGCTATGTTTGGCACAGAACCACGGATAGGGCTTGTGACTTCGAGTTTGCCTTCAGATGTTATTAAAGAGGTACAAGATGAAGATGATCTTAAAGAGGCTTTTAATAAAATTAATGTGGTACACGCAGTAAAAGAGACACCTGATGAATTGGAACTATCACACGACTCAGAGGCGACAGCGGTTATGGCTAGTAGCGATGGACCGATTACAGCTGCAGCCAGGCAAGAGGATGCAGAAGCTTTGCCCAGTACAAGTATACAGCAGCAGCCAACCAAGAGGATCCAGAAGCCGTAGCTAGTACGACTGCAGAGCCTCAAATAACTACAGCTTGTCATGAAGATACAGAAGCTGAAGCTATTACGAAACGACAATCTCAAATACGAGCAGCTAGAGAAAACGCTCATGAAAACGTGACGAAACAGGCCAAAAGAATGAAGATTGCTTCAGCTTCAATACAAGCCACTGTAGAAATAAGTGACAATATAATTATACCGATTCCTGTTAGCGGCAGAGCAAAAGCAGATCTCCCCCATATTATCGGAGTTGTTCTTCAGAAAGATGAACAGGGCTTGCACAAGACTGGAACGAAATATGGGATACTCGATAACTTGTATTGCAGGTATCTATTTCTGAACTGATTTAAATAATTAAGGACAAATGTCAGACATATTCTTTACTTCATTGATTTAATGCACTGAAAATGTTGCTAACTATTCAAGTACTTAATATTTTAAGTTTTAATACATACATTGTAATATATTTTATAATATGTATTAAGTACCTAATCGCCTTTCAAACAAGGTAATTGAAAGTTCTCTTACACATCCACGCAAGTGTTACGGAAATGCTTCAGGAACTCGGGTGGGAGTCTCTAGAGGAAAGGAGGCGTTCTTTTCGTGAATCGCTACTGAGGAAATTTAGAGAACCAGCATTTGAGGCTGACTGCAGTACAATTTTACTGCCGCCAACTTACATTTCGCGGAAACACCACAAAGATAAGATAAGAGAGATTGGGGCTCATGCAGAGGCATATAGGCAGTCATTTTTCCCTCGTTCTGTTTGGGAGTGGAACACGGAGAGAAGATGCTAGTTGTGGTACGAGGTACCCGCCGTCACGCACCGTATGGTGGATTGCGGAGTATGTAGATGTAGATCCGAATTCGACGTGTACAAAGAGAAATTCTTGCTGCTGGAAGACGTGCCAGAGACAAAGGTATTATTAAGAACTGCTGCCAAGATGGCAGCCTTAGGATCAGGACAAGGATTTGTTCGCTGTGTGTGTAAGAAGGCGTGTATTTCAAAAAGGTTCTTTTGTAGGAAAAAAGGAAACCTTTGTAACTCAAAATGACATGACAGTTCGCCTTGCAATAACAGTAATCAAAATTTAATTGTTAATTTTTGTGGTACGTTTCTCATTTATTAAGACTGTAGCAACTTTTGTCAAATGTATGAGTAATTAATATACTTTTACTGCATGATTATTTTGTTTCCATTTTCGTAACTAATACTGTTAACATGGCTCTGTAATGTTCCTTAAAATGTTTCTTCAGTGTATGGTTATTATTGTGTTACTGTAGTTAATATTAATGTCTTAGATGTAGGATCAATATTCTCAATAAATATTGCATTGCACAAAACAAAAATGCTGTTTTTTATTTCAGTCAACATGTAGTTGCTCCTAAATAAATTTTTCCCCTAAATAATTTAGTGAAAACTAGTTCTGTGTAATTTACTTAGAACGCGTTGTTTCTAGTTGAGACTAGTTGATACTGGTAGCCTTAGTCACAACTAGAATTTACTGCTGGTCAAAAGCGGAAGTCAGTTAAAACTAGTTTTCACTAGTAGGAACGCGTTCTAACTAAAAACAGGTTTTGACTGTAACATAAAAATGTGCATTGTACATCTTTCGCTGCTGCAAACAGCCGGCACTGGTGCCTAATGACGCGGAATCTTCATCGGCACCACCACCACAAGGAAGTTTCGTCAGCTGGAGAAACAAAAGGCGAAACCTAATGTAAAACGTGGACTAGCCGTCTGAAACCTGTCAGTTCGAAACCGGTAACGGCGCCATATATATAAATAAATAGCATTGTATAAAGTGGCTGGTTGCTGTAATCTTCTGTGTACGAGTCAACATATATCTCTTATGCCCAGTCTGCATCATGAGTTCTTTGATAAAATTAAAAATGATTTGACCACCCCAAAAGCAGCCTGCCTTTCGTCTGATGCATGGACGAGTGTAAATGTCATTAGTTTCTGTGCACTCACTGCGCATTTCATAGATGAGAAGAGAGAACCTTTAGAGTGCTCACAATTCGAAGACGGACACTCTGCAGAAAACATCTCAAACTGAGTTAAGTCTGTTATACCAAATACAATATCAATTTTAAAATCACTTCCATAATAACAGAAGATGTGTCAAATATGAAATTAACTGTCATGCTTCCACATAGCCACGCTTTGCACATTCCGTAAACCTCACTGCGCATCACACAATTAGGAAGTGCGTACAGAAGACCGTTGACGATGTCAAATGAGTTGTTATTTTTCGTAAGGAGAGACCCTTTGCTTTAAGAAAAATTGCTGAAATGCAAGAAAAATTAAAAAAATTAAGAACCGACTGAAATTGAAACAAGAATTCGCAAGCAGATGAAATTCTGCGTACGAAATGTTGCATAGATTTACATTAAATAAAGGTCCCATAATTTCTTGCGTCGCTATTTTAGGTGGAAAATCGATCGCCTTAAACCTTAAAAGCGCAGACTGGGAGATACTGCAACGGGCTTTAAGGATTTTGAAAGTTTTAGATGGGGAAACCAAAGAATTATCCTCAGGGAAAACAGTCTCTCTTTTAAAAACGAAAATCTTGCCAAAATTAATGGAGCGGCAACTCAAAGGTTTTAAGGATAAAAATAAAGAATATCCTCAATAAGTAGAGTGATTGGTTCATAATTTGCGTAAAGGGTTATCGGAGCAGTTTGGTGTTATCTCCAGGCAGCGTTACTGGACACATGCTTCTAAGGCAAGGATTTTCAGACGACAAAACATTTCAGTATTGCTGCATGAAGGATATTCTAAAAATGAAAGCGTTGGTTGTTCAACAAGAAAAAACAGAGCTGATTTTTTCAGCCGGTTACCACTGTGACACATGACACCTCTTCTGTCTGGGAGTTCAATAAAACTATTAGTCAGTTTCAAGCAAGTCGCAGCTCAGAAACTGTGGCAGTTGTCGAGCAGGACAAATATTTAGTGGAAGGAAGTTTGCCTAGAAGCAGCGATTCCTTAAACTTGTGAGAAACAAGAATATTGTTGTGGCCGGTGCTGTATCAACTGGTTTTAAACATCATCAGTGGCCTGTGAACAAATATTTCCAAAAGCAGAACAAATGTACACCAAGAAGAGAAAGAGACTCGCATAATGTAAAATGGGTCCAATTTTATTTATAAATGACAATACTGGTTAATTTTTCTTTTATGGAAATGTTCCCACAAAAGAACTGACTGTAAGTGATAACTGCAGATACATTTCAATTACAGTTGTTATAACTTTTATACTTTTTCCAATAAAAGTATCAAAATATAACAAGAATCTGTCTTCATTCTGTAAATTTTTCCACTTTATAAAAAATATTTAGGATTTACTTGTAATATTTATAATTTTTTACAGCAGATGAAATTTAGAGCTATTGTATCAGAAAATTACGAGGGACATAACACAAGATTATTACTTCTCTTTATATGTTCTTTCAAAATAAGACCAAATCATATAAAAATACAAGTTTAGTGGCCTGAATTAAAAAGGCAATTTACTTTCCTTTTACTTATTTTTGTGAGTGAATGTTGAGTGCCAAGGCATGAAAAAGAGCTAGTTCATTCCAGTGAGTGACCAGTTCTGATCCGATCTCTGAAAAGAACAGTTTTGTCCATCTCTATTTTAAATACCTAATCAGATTTTCGTGCAACAAATTGAAATTTTAGTTAAAGAAGCCTTCTGTCGCAGGGTCAACGGGAAACAACCCGGGAGTTTTTTAGGAGTCAGGGAATTTTTCATTGTTTTAGTTTTCAGTTAAATTTTTGTGATTTTGACTGGTAAGAACTGATACTGTTAGCAAATAATTTTACTGTATCCCGTTACTATAAAGTATAAACGAGACGAAAAAGTAAATAAAACTCTAGTTACAACAACAAAACTGTGTACACAACACAGGCGTCTGCCAATAGCAAAATGTGTCAAAGGCTGTAGGATGGAGACTATGCAATACTTCAGTCAACAAACTGCTCCCTACGAGCGTGAAGTCGCAACTGTTTGCATTAGGTTCGTTTGAGCGGTTACCAGCGAGCTCACGCGCAGGTACAGTTTAGTTACGTATGAGCACTACCCTTTCCCTCTTCTGTCCACTTACAAAAAATTTCACCCGGTGTGAACACGTGATTATTGTTTCCGTCAAACCAACACCCAAAACTCCGTCAAAATGAAATATCTTCATATTTTCTTGCAAAAATAAAGAAAAAGAAACTTATTTTAAAACATTACACTCATTACTTTGTTTACGCATCGAGCAAACGTTTAAAAATCCGTCAAAATCAGATATCTCCCGCATATTCTTGCAAATAAAAAGACAAAATTAAAATTTATTTCAACCATTATACTCATACGTAGTTAGCGAGACGGACAAACATTTGAAAACTCGAAGAACTCGGCCAAAATATAAAATATATATTATTATACACGTAACTACATCACATTTTAATGGAACAGTAACAAGCTAATTTAAATACGTTCCATTAAATTTAGAGCGTGCAGTTACACACATTCAACATCTACTGCTAATATTTCGGCTGTATAACGTCGAGTCATCGTCGGAGTGAGCCGATAGAAAAGATGGCTGGGCAGTATACATCCGAAATACACTCCTGGAAATGGAAAAAAGAACACATTGACACCGGTGTGGCAGACCCACCATACTTGCTCCTGACACTGCGAGAGGGCTGTACAAGCAATGATCACACGCACGGCACAGCGGACACATCAGGAACCGCGGTGTTGGCCGTCGAATGGCGCTAGCTGCGCAGCATTTGTGCACCGCCGCCGTCAGTGTCAGCCAGTTTGCCGTGGCATACGGAGCTCCATCGCAGTCTTTAACACTGGTAGCATGCCGCGACAGCGTGGACGTGAACCGTATGTGCAGTTGACGGACTTTGAGCGAGGGCGTATAGTGGGCATGCGGGAGGCCGGGTGGACGTACCGCCGAATTGCTCAACACGTGAGGCGTGAGGTCTCCACAGTACATCGATGTTGTCGCCAGTGGTCGGCGGAAGGTGCACGTGCCCGTCGACCTGGGACCGGACCGCAGCGACGCACGGATGCACGCCAAGACCGTAGGATAGTTACGCAGTGCCGTAGGGGACCGCACCGCCACTTCCCAGCAAATTAGGGACACTGTTGCTCCTGGGGTATCGGCGAGGACCATTCGCAACCGTCTCCATGAAGCTGGGCTACGGTCCCACACACCGTTAGGCCGTCTTCCGCTCACGCCCCAACATCGTGCAGCCCGCCTCCAGTGGTGGGACGAATGGAGACGTGTCGTCTTCAGCGATGAGAGTCGCTTCTGCCTTGGTGCCAATGATGGTCGTATGCGTGTTTGGCGCCGTGCAGGTGAGCGCCACAATCAGGACTGCATACGACCGAGGCACACAGGGCCAACACCCGGCATCATGGTGTGGGGAGCGATCTCCTACACTGGCCGTACACCTCTCGTGATCGTCGAGGGGACACTGAATAGTGCACGGTACATCCAAACCGTCATCGAACCCATCGTTCTACCATTCCTAGACCGGCAAGGGAACTTGCTGTTCCAACAGAACAATGCACGTCCGCATGTATCCTGTGCCACCCAACGTGCTCTAGAAGGTGTAAGTCAACTACCCTGTCCAGCAAGATCTCCGGATCTGTCCCCCATTGAGCATGTTTGGGACTGGATGAAGCGTCGTCTCACGCGGTCTGCACGTCCAGCACGAACGCTGGTCCAACTGAGGCGCCAGGTGAAAATGGCATGGCAAGCCGTTCCACAGGACTACATCCAGCATCTCTAAGACCGTCTCCATGGGAGAATAGCAGCCTGCATTGCTGCGAAAGGTGGATATACACTGTACTAGTGCCGACATTGTGCATGCTCTGTTGCCTGTGTCTATGTGCATGTGGTTCTGTCAGTGTGATCATGTGATGTATCTGACCCCAGGAATGTGTCAATAAAGTTTCCCCCTTCCTGGGACAATCAATTTACGGTGTTCTTATTTCAATTTCCAGGAGTGTAGTAGAAGAAGAAGCCGGAATTATGCGCAGCACGCCCGAAATTTAATGGAGCAGTCATTGCGCCACGAAAACGTGAAAATGCACAAATTTAAAGATATTTACTCAACTGTGTTGATTAAAATAATGACAGCTCCTCTACATCGTCGTCTGCCTCTTCTTCAGTTGACGTGCTCCTCGTTACGCAGCCATTATTTCAATTTGCTTCAAAGCAGGCTTTGGTAAGGCGTAATTATGGTAGCACTGGTTCACACGCCTAACGCTGGGCCGCACAGCGAGAATTGCGTTTGCCGTACTGGTTTCAAGTCTATTCCTGAGGGAGGTTTTCACATTGTTGAGCATGCTAAATGCACTTTCGCCCCCAGTATTTGACCAAGGTAACACCAAAAGTATTATTGCATAATCTGAGAGCTCCTGAAATGAATTTTTGGAGCTAGCGACTCTATATGATGCTCTCTCTTGCCAAAGTTCTGCTGCATTGTCGACATTTTTCCATTGAACAGTAGTTAATTTTGACCACTGAAAGTCAATTTTTGTTATTTCTGTGTCAGGTAATTGAAATTCCTGAGCTAGCGGAATATTACTTTCTTTCACCACCCTCAAACACTGTTTTCGAGCAATTAGGCACACGTTTTGCGAAATCTTTACATTATTCGGCAGTCGCCGCTATTGATTCTCTGTTAAGCAAAGCAGAAAATTTTCGCATCTACTGCGAAAAACGTTTTCGCTTTCTGAGTTTATTTTATTTCATTGTATTTACCATTGAAACCTCTACTTAATGCGTAAAATAAATATTATGGGATTTATATTTTCTAACATCTACTGTTACCAAATCCCCCTCATAACCGGGGACAACAATCTACGTCGTAAGACCTACAACACGAAGAACTGAGTCTTACAAAAGCTTTCAACGGTCTGCTGTACTCTATTGGAATGATTTATTGACCTTTTGACGTTCTTCTAGAGTTGGTCTAAGGAACACAAGAGAAAGCTTATTAATGGCATTAGAGTATATACTATATAATAACTTCCTGGCAGATTAAAACTGTGTGCCGGACCGAGACTCGAACTGGGGACCTTTGCCTTTGGCGGGCAAGTGCTGAACCAACTGAGCCATCCGAGCACGACTCACGCCCCCTCCTCACAGCTTTACTTCTACCAGTACCTCGTCTCCTATCTACCAAACTTTACAGAAGCTCTCCTGCGAACCTGCAGAACTAGCACTCCTGAAAGAAAAGATATTGCGGAGACATGGCTTAGCCACAGCCTGGGGATGTTTCCAGAATTCTCCTATATAATAGTACAGTTGTGTAGCACTTAGTCTGATGTCTGGACAATTCAAAATGTGTCTGTAGTTCAAGTCACTGACTTCAAATGCGATTAACAGCAACATCGATCGATAGCCACCTTGTTTCTGACTGGCGTATAATTTTAAGAAGTTCGTCTCCATCACATATATTGCTTTAAACAACTTCCTATAATGGTTTGTAGAGAAGAAAATTTCGAAAACGAAGAATAAGTTTCCCAAATTAAGAACTTAAATTTATTTGGTAACATTTGGGCAGCAGAGGACACTGCAGACTGAACTGAACTGAATGGCAAACATAGGGGATCAATACAAGATCCAGGACCTGCATTTCAGTTTCAGGTAAACCCCAATGTTAATAACCACCATTACTGAGGCATTATCCGTACCAATTGCTCTCGTTTGTTTAATGTTTAGACGATAATCTGAAAGTAAAGACTTTAGTGCAGTGGCAATACATTCAGCATTCCCCTGTTCTAATTCAACAATTCCTAAAAAGGTGAAAATATCTCTGCTCTGTTGTTTTGAAAAATATGCGGTGCACACCGCCAACAATTTGGTGACAGAAACGTCTCTAGATTCATCTGTAAGAAGACTGAAATGTCCATTACCAACCGAGCGAGATGGCGCAGTGGCTAGCACACCGGACTCGCATTCGGGAGGACGACTGTTCAATCCCGCGTCCGGCCATCCTGATTTAGGTTTTCCGTGATTTCCCTAAATCACTCCAGGCAAATGCCGGGATGGTTCCTTTGAAAGGACGCGGCCGACTTCCTTCCCCGTCCTTCCCTAATCCGATGAGACCGATGACCTCGCCGTCTGGTCTCCTCCCCCTAAGCCCTCCTCCCCCCCCCCCCCCAACTAACCCCTCCATTACCAACATCGTTCTGTAGTTCTCATTTAAAGTGCTCGAAGAGAATGTTCATGATCCAACACTGCTCTTCGTAAGGTACAACCGTAAAAGAAATATATGATCAGCATGCTGAAAAAATTTCTTGGTTAGATCTTAAAGATGACCAACGGATCTAATTGCACAATGATTAAGTACAAACAAGGTAAGAGCAGCTTATGCAGCTGCACGTTCGTACATACGTTTGATAGACTGAGATGGCAATGTGACTGTCGTGAAGAAGAAAAAGGTTCAGCTGATTTTAAATGTTTCCTACTGTTTCCGTGCAGAAGTAAATCTGACAAGCGGAGATTCAGGTTGGATTGGCAATATTTACACCGCGCACTACTATATTCGATGGCACCTCTAAAAACAAATCCTTTAATTGTGTATCGCTTACCTACTCTTTCTAAAATGTCGTACATTCCGCTTGACATTCTTTTCAGACATGTTCAGTCAGTCGTAAAAACAAACAAAAAGAGCACTAGTTGTTAAACCAGTGGCGGATACAGAAAAAACTCAAGGAGGGGGCACCAAAGATATCTTGAGCTAACTTTACTTTTACCGTAGTCAGGGAAGCAGTGATCAAAGGCCGTTGCAGCATCCCTGAATATGGAAGTAAATAGGAATATTAAAAAAGGGAGGAAGGTTTATCTGTTTAGCAAGAATAATAGGAGGCAGATTTCAGACTACCTATCAGACCAAAACGAAAATTTCTGTTCCGACACTGACAATGTTGAGTGCTTATGGAAAAAGTTCAAGGCAATCGTGAAATGCGTTTTGGACAGGTACGTGTCGAGTAAATCTGTGAGGGACGGGAAAAACCCACCGTGGTTCAAGTACACAGTTAGGAAACTACTGCGAAAGCAATGAGAGCTTCACTGCAAATTTAAACGCAGCCAAAACCTCTCCGACAAACAAAAGCTAAACGATGTCAAAGTTATCGTAAGGAGGGCTATGGATGGAGCGTTCAGTGAATTCGACAGTAAAATTCTATGTACCGACTTGACAGAGTACCGACTTGACAGAAAATCCTAGGAAGTTCTGGTCTTACGTTATATCAGTAAATGGATCGAAACAGCATATCCAGACACTCTGGAATGATAATGGCATTGAAACATAGGATGACACGCGTAGAGCTGAAATACTAAATACCTTTTTCCAAAGCTGTTTCACAGAGGAAGACCACACTGCAGTTCCTTCTCTAAATCCTCGCACGAACGAAAAAAAATGGCTGACATTGAAATAAGTGTCCAAGGAATAGAAAAGCAACTGAAATCACTCAATAGAGGGAAGTCCACTGGACCTGACGGGATACCAGTTCGATTCTACACAGAGTACGCGAAAGAACTTGCCCCCCTTCTAACAGCCGTGTACCGCAAGTGTCTAGAGGAACGGAAGGTTCCAAATTATTGGAAAAGAGCACAGGTAGTTTCAGTTTTCAAGAAAGGTCGTCGATCAGATGCGCAAAACTATAGGCGTACATCTCTGACATCGATCTGTTGTAGAATTTTAGAACTTGTTTTTTGTTCGCGTATCGTGTCATTTCTGGAAACCCAGAATCTACTCTGTAGGAACCAACATGGATTCCGCAAACAGCGATCGTGTGAGACCCGCTTCATGAGACCCAGAAAATATTAGATACTGGCTCCCAGATAGATGCCATTTTCCTTGACATCCGGAAGGCGTTCGATACAGTTCCGCACTGTCGCCTGATAAACAAAGGCTACGGAATATCAGACCAGCTGTGTGGCTGGATTGAAGAGTTTTTAGCAAACAGAACACAGCATGTTGTTCTCAATGGAGAGACGTCTACAGACATTAAAGTAACCTCTGGCGTGCGTCAGGGTAGTTATGGGACAATTGCTTTTCACAATATATATAAAAATGACGTAATAGTTAGTGTCGGAAGTTCCATGTGGCTTTTCGCGGATGATGCTGTAGTATACAGAGAAGTTGCAGCATCAGAAAATTACAGCGAAATGCAGGAAGATCTGCAGCGGATAGGCACTTGATGGAGGGAGTGGCGACTGATCCTTAACATAGACAAATGTAATGTATTGCGAATACATAGAAAGAAGGATCCTTTATTATATGATAGCGGAACACACACTGGTAGCAGTTACTTCTGTAAAATATCTGGGAATATGCGTACGGAACGATTTGAAGTGGAATGATCATATAAAATTAATTGTTGGTAAGGCGAGTGCCAGGTTGAGATTCATTGGGAGAGTCCTTAGAAATGTAGTCCATCAACAAAGGAGGTGATTTACAAAACACTCGTTCGACCTATACTGGAGTATTGCTCATCAGTGTGGGATCCGTACCAGGTCAGGTTGACGAGGAGCTAGAGAAGATCCTAAGAAGAGTGGCGTGTTTCGTCGCAGGGTTATTTGGTAAGCGTGGTAGCGTTACGGAGATGTTTAGCAAACTCAAGTGGCAGACTCTGCTAGAGAGCCGCTCTGCATCGCGGTGTAGCTTGCTGTCCAGCTTTCAAAAGGGTGCGTTTCTGAATGAGGTATCGATTATATTGCTTCCCGCTACTTATACCTCTCGAGGAGATCACGAATGTAAGATCAGAGAGATTCGAGCGCGCACGGAGGCTTTCCGGCAGTCGTTCTTCCCGCGAACCATACGCGACTGGAATAGGAAAGGGAGGTAATGACAGTGGCACGTAAAGTGCCCGCCGCCACACACCGATGGGTGGCTTGCGCAGTATAAATGTAGATGTAGAAAAAATTCAAGTCACATGGAAAGTTTAAGAAAGTCTTATTTAAAGTGATCATAGACTTATACAAGGCAATCTTATTATGATAAAAAAAAGTTACAGTTGTGGTTCTCTTCCTATGAATTCTATGCGCATACTCTTCCTGACAGATTGTTTAACTACATCGTCAATCACTAGAATGACCGCGACTTTTCTCGTAGGTATGTGTTAGCAATGTATGTGGCAGACGGGAACGTACAAAATACGATGACGCAGACGCGCGTGCTACCTAGGAAAGTACAACTACTCGATAATTCGATTTATTCGAGTCGACTGAGGAAAGAAACGAACGAATAGCGCGCGGGGGTGACTGGCGGGGGCGGCGTGGGTGGCAACGCGTGGGGCCCCGTTATGCCCCCCCCCCCATATGTGTCCGCCACTGTCTTGAACACACAGTAAGTCGCTACAACACGGTAGTCTGTAACCTGGTACGCTGCTCCCCACTGACGATCGATAGCTTGCAGATGATCGTTGCCAACAGCGCAGCATTGTCGACTTCTCGGTGGCTGAGCTGACCTGCCTGTCGCTGTCTGTCTTTTGTTACGCTGTATTGATTGTGATTTTTACGAAAATGAGTGATGATGCCCTTGCTGGCTCATCGCTATCTTCCAATCCATTTCAGAAAAGAGAGCCGGTTATCGGGATCTCGTGGAAGCTGAATACACAGGTTTCTGTTGCCCGTACTGGGTGCTTACAACACGCGGAGGTGGAGTTTGCTCTCACTTCCCCCTCCCCTCCTCGCAACCCCTTCACTCGAATCAGCTTGTCCGCCCTCCCCTCTGCAGGCAAACTGCGATCGACAGATGCCAAGTTACAATTCGCGAGAAGTACCGTACACTAATGTATTCTGCTCACTATCCAGAATCAGCGGCATTAACTCGTAGAGCAAAGCGTATTTTTGTTAGTGTGGTGCCGGTGCTGGAGGCACGTGTCGTATAGTTAAAGCCAGTTCGAATCCTGCTGGTGGATGATACCTTTCGCTGCCAGTATTTGGCCGGCCAGGGGAGGAGAGATGGTAGTTTAAACGTGCCGATTGCCAGTTTTTGCGCCAACGCCCCGGATTAAATTACAAAACTGTGCACAATGTCTCACGAAGAGGGGACACGTGAGACACGTGAGCTCGGCGGCCCCGTCGACGCTTCGTGCCAGCACCGGGCGTCGACCTCTGGCCGCTCGCCCGCAGAAACACGAACACGGCGCCACGCGCTCTCAGTACCGGCCGGCCCCCGTGTACAGGAACACGCCCGTCACTTCGTAACTGGTCGGAGGAGGCCGATGGCGTACCACCTCCACTCGGACCCTTCCCTGGATGGCGTCTCAGGATTCCTGCTTCTGCTCCCTACGCTCAGTTCGTGGGTATGGGACTCTTACTTGCTACTGTATCTTCACTTGCAACCGAAATTAGAGCCATTTGCACCGAGCGAGGTGGCGCAGTGGCTAGCACACCGGACTCGCTTTCGGGAGGACGACGGTTCGATCCCGTGTCCGGCCATCCTCCTTTAGGTTTTCCGTGATTTCCCTAAATCGTTCCAGGGAAATGCCGGGATGGTTCCTTTGAATGGGCACGGCCGACTTCCTTCCCTGTCCTTCCCTAATCCGATGACACCGATGACCTCGCTGTTTGGTCTCTTCCCCCAAACAATCCAATTCAATCCAAAGAGCCATTTGCCATCGCATTGTAGTTGCTTTACTGGGTTTGCCAGTCATCAGAGGTGTTTGACACTGTTAGCTAAAAAATAGCCATATAAATTACTCTATAGAAAGGAAATCTATGGTGTTAATTTCAGTTCAATTTCCGCTTATATCCTTCGTGTATTTAATTTGTTTGAACAGATCAGAAATACAGTCCATTTTTACAGCACACTGACTAAAACTTAGAGTTTCAGTGCAATACATTCATGGCAATCTCTTGCAGGTGCACAAATATTTGCATTCATCATAGTTTTATCGAAGATTTGTGTTTTCTCGAAATTTTGTGAAACCAGAAAAACTCGTCAAAAAAGGCCAAGCTTTAATAATATCCGTCAAAAAATCCGTCAACCGTTAAAACTAAATTTTACCCGACAAACAACGTGAAATTCCGTTAAATTTGACGGGAAATCCGTCAAATTGGCAACGCTGTTTTCAGGCGCAAGAGGGCAGGGGGGGAGGGGGATAGATTTTTCTGTTTCTTCTTAGTTTACAGCTCTCACGTCAAATGAAAACAAAACCAATATCTGTGGGCGGAAGCTATGAAGTGAATTAAAATACATTCACCTAGATGAAGGTAGGAACACAATGTCTCAAAAGTTAAAAACGCTTTAACTTTGTGAAGCCGCTTTCCTTCTATCACCAGTGATTAGCGTCAGAAGAGACCATACATTAGAAATTAACCGGCCGTAATTTTTTTCATATTGATACGCGCGTATTACGAAATTATGTAGGTTCGATAATATACTGCACCAATGATCTCTCCAGAACACGTTTTTCAGTGTTTGGTTTATTCATTATTGTGCTTAGAGTGGCAAGATGTGCGACTTCGATGTTATGAGTATATAATGGCGAATTAACGTGGCGAAAGTACATGTTTCTATTATATAATGCATGGATAAAATTAGTGTAGGTAAGCAAATGTTATCTAATTAATGAAAGGTGGATCTGTGGTTTCACGACAGGTAACTGCGTTCTGAAAGTGGTAAAAATTAATGCAGCACTGGCTGGACTTTAGACTGTAGTACACTACACTGCTCTCTACGCACCTACCTTGCGGATTTGAGAAAGGAAGTAACAGTATTCCTGCGGGCAATATTATTTCAGATTGAGTGTTGCTTTTAGTAAGGAAAATCAGCAGTATTACAGTGTCATTTAGTGCATTTGCACAGCACCAAAATTCGGTATACAATAAATTAAAAATTTCATAGTACAGGTATTTGAAGTGCAAGAGTGAAAATATTACATTTTAAATTAAGCTTTAGACCATCTTATGCAATATATCACACAAAAACTTTGAAGCCATACTTTTCAGAAGGTGGTATAGGCCTAATTCTTAGAAAGATGCAATCAAGAGATGTGAAATACAGAAGTGTTACTTCTAATGTTACTTGACCGGAACAGCATTTTTAATGTCAGAATCATATTTTTAAAACAGACGTCGAATCACACCTGTTCAAGTAGGGACCTACTCGAAATCTGTTTTGCAGAATTTATTAAACGTTGCACAGGCATATGTCAATTAACCTCCAATGACCGTCATTCAGTATGCGCGTGAAAGACGAAGTTTAGTGAAAGCTACGCTGAACACCGGATGCAGTGAAAAGAGGGAACACATCTGTACACCATATTTGCAAACCATTTCATGTAACAGGATCGTCACCCTACTACCATAAAAACAACGCGAGTAGGTAGTAATAATAATAATCTGGAGACAGCGGGTGTCCACCTACCACAACCCAAAAAGATCCAATACAGCAACTTCAAACCGAAGATAAGCCATCCTCGTCACTTGACCAAATTAAAAACTGTTCAAAGGTGTGTTAATTCCTAATGGAGCGAACTGCTGAGGTCATTGGTCCCCAGACTTACACACTAACTTTAACTTGTGCTAATAACAACACTCACACCCGTGCCCGGTGGAGGACTCGAACCTCCGGCGGGAGGCAGGGGCGGTGGCAAGGGAGTATCATATTACACTGGATAAAATGACCAGAAATCAGCGAGTATATTACTCCAACAGATTCAATCATTTTTTATAATTACGTGGCAATATAGGTTGAATATATTTCAAATACATTTTAACAAAAGAATGAGAGCGGCAAATAGCTTACTATCTAAACCAATAAATATCATTTAACTTGAATTGGGGGCGTTTTATTATTTATTAATATACATTTTTTTACCCTAAACTCCAAAACAGTTAACAAAAACTGCTTTACCAATTTCTCAGTGAAGGACCCCAATTGTCCTTTTGTTAAACGATATTCTATACCCTCAAACCCCATCCCCCCACCTTCCATTAGCCCCCCCCCCCCCCTTGACTGACTTCTAGAATCGCCCTTGGCGGGAGTTTCCACGCAGTGTGTGACATGGCGCCTCAAACCACGTGGCCACTCCGCGCGGGTTATTTTAACCAGGTTATATAATCCACACATAAAATTTCTGATACAGATTCTGCCCACTCGCGGCTTCCAATAGTCAACGTAACGTTAGCGAGAGCCCCGGACGGTGCACAAGTGCCGCCCAATAGACCCCGTCCACAACAATCCATATCCTAAGCTCCGCCCATGGTCTGCCGCATGTTCCAACATCAAAGTTGTTCGTATCACAGATATGCCAGTCATAACAATGGAGAAAATCAGTAGTTAGTACGAAATACAGTTTTTCCGGTACCATTGTGAAAGGAATTAGAAATATGTTCATTGGATATGCGAGTTGAAAAATCATCAATAAGAATGAAAAATAAAAATGGTATCCACACTGTGTTTTTTATTTCACGACCTTTCATCTGCACTGTATCAAAACATCTGATATTTGTTAACTGCAGTGAGCGCAAATTTCCGTCACCTGGCGTAGTGTAAGAAATTCTGCTCGTAAATATTAATTGGTAGTATCGCCAAGGACGCTGTCCATTATCTCGATTGTCTAAAGTCAATGTTGTGCATAAACGAGGCAAAGTCGATGTCTTGGTTTGTTTCTGATTACCTCATTAAGACTAAAGAATATAAGAATGGGATAATGTAGAAATGCGTAATGCAAGCAGTCAGATATTTATACAGTGTGTAACATTACAGGACATATTGCGACATATTGAAGTATTCGACACTGTAGACTTTTAGGGGATGTCGATACAGATATGCAAAATGTAAAGGGAAACTTTGGTGATGTTTAAATATTGTACTGTGTCAATATTATGACATTTTGCACAGAAATAACAAAAATAGAATTAATGTAAATATATATTAGTGTTAGTAACCTATTTTCATTCAATTTTGTAATTATATTTCATTTTGTAAAAGAAAGACTCACTGTTTGCTGTAGCTCTGATTAATTGTATAAATTATCAGTTTTGAGCTAAATTATTTCGTATAATATGGACAAGATACTTTTAAAAACTCACCAGCTAAAGAGAAAGTCTGTAAATGAACGTTTAATGCACACTTCTGGAACTTTCTATGGAGAAATTCTATATTATGATCGCAAAAATATGAAAACTTGTGAAAACTGTTTCATAACCTAATTTAGAAAGACGATTTGTATCAAGAAATATTGCTAAAAAGATTTATTTACGTTTTGAAACACGATTTAAATCATTTTACATATAAATAGTTGTTCTAAATCACTCAAGAAATACCCAGAATCAAATGTCAAGATATTTCTGGAAACATCGGTACAAATCTGGTGAAGGTTATCCAGAAGCTGGTAGAAAAATGTTATAAAATCTATTTGGAAATTATGCTTGTAAGAATTTATATGTACTGATCCTTTTACTTACTTTAATCTGTACTAAAATTCTGTAATGTCTAATTTAGTTTTAAGTCGTGAATTGCTATCGTATTGTAAACAAAACGTTGTCAAAGACTCTCATTGTTTGGAAAGATATTAATACACCTAGGAGTTGTCAGTTGCCAGTTCGGATATGCAGTGCGGTTAGCTCTGAGAGTCAGTTGTGGAGTCTGTGAAGTCTGGCAGTTCTGTTTGTAAATAAACGTCTGTAATGAAGAATTACTTGTTGTCGTCAATATGAACTCAAGACCTTTTGCACGAAGCAGACACCTCCTAATGCAACGTTTTAATTTGGTTGAGGAAGCTGGGATCGCTATAAGTGCAAACAAATTGAAGTGGAACGTTTTAATTTGGTGTTGAGGAGCTGAAGTGTTATAAGTGGCATTCTTCATTAATATTTGCCTGTGTAATGGATGAATTTTTTACTTGGGAACTCTTATGAGTGCTTGCTTATAGCAGACACGAGACTAGTTTTTCTTCTTCAGTGTTTGAGAGCTTTAGAGCTGCCTATTGTTAAACATATGTACATAATTTCGTCAGTGTCATTCCAACACATCTTATCGTACTTCAGTGTCTGTTAGATATCAGTTTTGACAGCAGTTGGCCACAACAGTCAAGATTAGGTACCTTGTGTACGATAACTTTTTGAGAGTGCATATCTATGTTTCATTTTGGCAGTATTACACAAACTGATAAGAAGTACTAACAGCACAACACTGCTAGTATGAATAACTGCGGTAAAAAAAAAGACGAACAAAAACACGACAGCGACGAGGACTACCAAAGGTCATACTGATGCGCTCTTGGTTGGTGTGGCGGCGGTAGGTGTGGAGGGGGGTAAATGGGCGGGGCTTGTGCAAATGTCCGGGGCTGTCGCTAGTGTTTCCTAATAAACATGCGATTTCAGTCCAAAAGATCCCGAACTCCCAATTATGACATGCCACGAATGCTTTTGACTAAACTTACCGGTTTAGTTCATGTTTCGTGCCGTGTCTTGTTGGGTTGGCCATTATGGCAGGGAAAAAAAAAGAAGAAATTCCACCGGTTGTCATACGAAATCTGTAGGTTCGGACGATGAGGTCGGCTTCATTGTGACCGCGCATGTAGGGGCGTACTGATTTGACACGATCGGGAGTCTTCGGCCGATATCGGTCGTCGGCAAAATCCACCGATGTCGGTGCCACTGTGACCGCAGCCTTAGAAGAATTTAGTGCCCGGAAGACCAGACATTTACGTCATGACTTAAAATTTTACTGGCACATTTGTGTGATGGTTCATAAAGTGCCACACACGCAAAAGAAAAGACCAGTATTACATGTGAAAGCTTAGCTTTCCTTGCAGTTTATTAATCTTCACGCTTAGCTTTTCTTGTAGCTACACTACGTATATTAATTTAAACCTTAACTTGTGCTGTGTTTGGTGGAAATCGAATGTATACTTTCGTAATACGAAAATATGCAGCGTACATTTTGCTGTTCGTCAAAGGTCTTTCCTAAACGAGATTTTGTCTTTTCTTGGTGTGTTTCTTTTTCTACAGTGATAGGAACAAGTTCTACACCACTGTATACAGTCAGTTATCACGGAAAAAGTATATGTTCACCTCGGAAAAGTGATTTTTAATTGGAAAGTCCAGGAATTTTTTTTCCTTGTCCACGTATACACCGTGTGTAATTAAATTAATGCTCTGTGCTCGCTAGACGAGCTTGGTATGAAACCTGATCCATTAAGTAAAATTATTCTCTTTGACTGAATCAACTGTGTGCCTGAATATTAGCTACTGAGAAAAAGGTAAACGTTTATTAGAAAGTACACAATTTTGTTCTTTATGAGCAACTAGGATATTGTCCGGCTCCGATAGCTGAGTGGTCGGCGTGACAGAATGTCAATCCTAAGGGCCCGGGTTCGATTCCAGGGACTGGGTGTTGTGTTGTCCTAATCATCATCATTTCATCCCCATCTACATGCAAGTCGCCCAAGTGGCATCAAATTGAAAGACTTGCGCCTGGCGAACGGTCTACCCGACGGGAGGCCCTAGTGAAACAACATTTTATTTATCTAGGATATTTAGAAACAAGAGAAGGAGACAGATATCTGTAGGAGCCAAATTAAGTTAATCATAGAAAGAAGTCAATATATAATTAACAGAATCTTTCGAAAAAAATTGAAATTTAAAAATAAAATTATTCTGACACTGTATGTCACTGCAAAAGTGTCTTGTTTGGATTAGAAGAAGTATGCCACCAGTAAAATTTGAAAATATGGAACTTATCACTTTCCAGGTCGTCTGTCAAGAATGTAACCTTCGGAATAGTGCACACATTTCTGTGCAGTAGTTAGATAAACACAAATTTTGTATCCAGCGTTCACTGATTGAGTGTTGCAGTCCTGTTTGAATACATTTCATGTGAAGGAAACTATGTAAACTGATTCTGGAATCACATTTGAGTTGGGTTGGGTTGTTTGGGGAAGGAGACCAAACAGCGAGGTCATCGGTCTCATCGGATTAGGAAAGGGCGGGGAAGGAAATCGGCCATGCCCTTTGAAAGGAACCATCCCAGCATTTGTCTGGAGCGATTTAGGGAAATCATTGAAAATCTAAATCAGGATGGCCGGACGCGGAATTGAACCGTCGTCCTCCCGAATCCACATTTGAGTAGCAAGCAGCTCAGGAATTGACTTCGTAGATCATGCACATAATTTTCTATGGGACTTTGAATATTTCGTATGAACGTATGTCCCAAAGTGTGATATTTGGAGATAAAGTGAAAAAGAACATAGCAAACAGGTGTCCACATTTTCATGGCAGTGACAGTGGATGTTATTCTTACCGCGAAGATACCATCGTCACTATATCCCAGATGTGATACTGCAAAAAGGACAGCTAATTGTATTGAATAGCGAATTCACTTGAGAGTAACCGTATAATTACAGGTTACAGTCCACTGTACACCGAGGTTCATACCGTGCAATTGACAGTGTTGAGGAGCCTGCCCCTACCTACCTCCCGCAACTACTTACAGGAGCTTTACCACTCATAAATCCTACAGCATCCAAGGGAAACTACGTATGTCGTTCACCCACAAACATGTTTTCTCTGGACGGATTTTTGTATAAGAATGACCACCAGTATGCTGGCAGAATGATCTGTCTCAGGAAAACATAGTAGCCAGTAGCACTGCGAATAAATCCTCCCACCCAGTGCTATTTTCCTTAACTCCAGAGACAAGAACTTACTCTCCACCCTCCTGGGCTTAAATTCCACTAAACAGCCCTTCCCTCATTTATTTATTTGTATTTTTCTCATATTTCTTATTATTTACATATTTCGTTAGTTACGCAACTCTGTGCTCTATTTCTCTTATTTTTCATTTTTTTCTCCTGGCTCCTCTTATTTTCCCTTTTACCCCTTCTTCCTTTTTGCTTTTTTTTAGCGTCACCTTTCCCCCCTCCCTTCCTCATATCTCTCTCTCTCTCTCTCTCTCTCTCTCTCTCTCTCTCTCTCTCTCTCTCTCTCTCTCCATCCCCTCCCCTCCCCTCCCCTCCCCTCCCCTCCCCTCCCCTCCCCTCCCCTCCCTCCCTCCCATCACACCCATGAATTGCCTCTTTTTCCCATTACGAGGAAATTGATACACTCCTGGAAATTGAAATAAGAACACCGTGAATTCATTGTCCCAGGAAGGGGAAACTTTATTGACACATTCCTGGGGTCAGATACATCACATGATCACACTGACAGAACCACAGGCACATAGACACAGGCAACAGAGCATGCACAATGTCGGCACTAGTACAGTGTATATCCACCTTTCGCAGCAATGCAGGCTGCTATTCTCCCATGGAGACGATCGTAGAGATGCTGGATGTAATCCTGTGGAACGGCTTACCATGCCATTTCCACCTGGCGCCTCAGTTGGACCAGCGTTCGTGCTGGACGTGCAGACCGCGTGAGACGACGCTTCATCCAGTCTCAAATATGCTCAATGGGGGACAGATCCGGAGATCTTGCTGGCCAGGGTAGTTGACTTACACCTTCTAGAGCACGTTGGGTGGCACGGAATACATGCGGATGTGCATTGTCCTGTTGGAACAGCAAGTTCCCTTGCCGGTCTAGGAATGGTAGAACGATGGGTTCGATGACGGTTTGGATGTACCGTGCACTATTCAGTGTCCCTTCGACGATCACCAGAGGTGTACGGCCAGTGTAGGAGATCACTCCCCACACCATGATGCCGGGTGTTGGCCCTGTGTGCCTCGGTCGTATGCAGTCCTGATTGTGGCGCTCACCTGCACGGCGCCAAACTCGCATACGACCATCATTGGCACCAAGGCAGAAGCGACCCTCATCGCTGAAGACGACACGTCTCCATTCGTCCCTCCATTCACGCCTGTCGCGACACCACTGGAGGCGGGCTGCACGATGTTGGGGCGTGAGCGGAAGACGGCTTAACGGTATGCGGGACCGTAGCCCAGCTTCATGGTGACGGTTGCGAATGGTCCTCGCCGATACCCCAGGAGCAACAGTGTCCCTAATTTGCTGGGAAGTGGCGGTGCGGTCCCGTACGGCACTGCGTAGGATCCTCCGGTCTTGGCGTGCATCCGTGCGTCGCTGCGGTCCGGTCCCAGGTCGACGGGCACGTGCACCTTCCGCCGACCACTGGCGACAACATCGATGTACTGTGGAGACCTCACGCCCCACGTGTTGAGCAATTCGGCGGTACGTCCACCCAGCCGCCCGCATGCCCACTATAGGCCCTCGCTCAAAGTCCGTCATCTGCATATACGGTTCACGTCCACGCTGTCGCGGAATGCTACCAGTGTTAAAGACTACGATGGAGCTCCGTATGCCACGGCAAACTGGCTGACACTGACGGCGGCGGTGCACAAATGCTGCGCAGCTAGCGCCATTTGACGGCCAACACCGCGGTTCCTGGTGTGTCTGCTGTGCCGTGCGTGTGATCATTGCTTGTACAGCCCTCTTGCAGTGTCCGGAGCAAGTATGGTGGGTCTGACACACCGGTGTCAATGTGTTCTTTTTTCCATTTCCAGGAGTGTATTTGCAAATGTTAGAATTAGTCTTATATGTGTATTGGCAGCCCTCCTTTCTCCTAATTTTTTATTCTGCAGAAACCACTTCCATTTGTTTTATGTATTCATTATACTGTCGCAGAAGAAGCTGAGTAGCACAGTCCCTGCAGTGTAGTGATCATGATACTAGACTGTTGCACGGAGTGGTCGTAAGTTCAAAACTCACCTTAACTGTAAAATTTTAGTTTCTATCTTCGGTTAGAGCACATTTTAGAAGTATCCACAAATATCAAGAATCATTGTACAGGAATGTTCTGTAACTCCATATATACCCTATGTGTTCTGGCCGGAGGCAGTTAGCTCCCCGCTCTTGTATGTGCAAGTGCTGAATAAACCTTCGATAAGTGGAGTTAATGTTCGTCATTCATCTAATTACACCTTCCTCTACGTGACATCATTCTGGTGGAGGCGCCGGGTATTGGAACTTGTGATAGCGCACATCATCGACGACACAGTGGCTCCCATCAGGCCACGACACAACCGCTGTTTACGTGGCGACTAACCCCAGTTCGAGACATATTCAACAGATCGCAATCTATCGGAGACAGAAGAAGAAGAGGACGTTGCGATAACAGCAACTGTGTGCCGCCACACGAGACATCCTTCCGGGTTCTCTGGTGACGATGGACAAGATCCAAACAAGTAGCTGATGGTATGTTAGCGTATAGCCAAATTCAACAAATGGGATGACACCGTGTCTTTGGCTAACATATTTTTCTACTTGGAGGGCACTGCCAAGCATAGTGGATCCTAGAAGGAAGGAGGAAGATAAGGTTGCACATCTCATGAAGAATGTTGCTGAGGACATGTATCAAGCCCTACTCCTGAAGGAGGTTTCGACAGCAGACGACTTCATAAAATTGTGCCAGTATATTGAGAGAATGCATCAAAAACGAATTACACGCAGGAAGTTTGATCGGCTTCCAAAAGTCGTATCGATGTCTGTGATGGAGGAAAAAAATCATTTCACAAGTGTTCTTCGTCAGATAGTGAGAGAGGAAGTTCAGGAGGCACTTGGATTGCACGGCGAGCAAAAAACCGAGACGCTTAAAGACGTCTAAAGGAGGAAGTGGAACAGACATTTCCCTTTAAAACGGTGACAAAGTCAACACCCAGGTGGAGTTACGTTCCTACAATTCTGCATGAGGAACGTGTTTGGGCACCAAGGAAGACTGACGTCTGGAGGACCCAGGATAACCAACCAGTATGTTTCCACTGCGGACAACCGGGACATGGGGTGCGCTATTGTCGAGAAAGGCGACGGATATTTGATGACGCCCGCGCCAGAAGACAGCAGGCCGATCTTAGCCGACGCCAACTCCGGATCGACGAAGATGAACAAGAATATGTGGGTGCAGGGTGCAGGACGACGAAGGTCACCACCACCGCAAGCATTACTCTGGAATGGACGCTCCCCAATACGCCGATCAAGGTCTCCATAGCCATTTAGAAGTTCCAGCCGATCACCTAGGCGCCGCAACCTGGAAAACTAAAGGGTGCGACCTTCTTTGGAGGTGAGGCCTCTCCTCCGCCATCGATCACTACAAAAATGATAGGAAACTACATCGATATCCTCATGGATGGCTGACCAGACCAAGCTCTTGTGGACTCTGTAGCATCATATTCAGTCATTCCGGAGAAGTACCATCGCCAGTTGCAGAAAACCATATTCGTCGACAGCAAAACATCTCTGCTGAAGGTGGCTAATGGGAAATATGCAAAACCTACTGGAAGATGTGTCATTCGTGTGGGTATAAGTAGCCATACAGAGCCCTTAGAAATCATCGTCTCACAAGAGTGTAATCATGACGTCATTCTCCGATAGGACTTTTTGAAAGCTTCTCAGGCAATTATAGATCGTGGTCGCTCGAAGATTATGCTAGACGAGATGAGATACTGTCGACAGGAAGATGCGCATCCGAGTGTGTGGAGACTATGTGTGCTGGAGGAAGTGATCATTCCTGCAGTCAGCGCTAGAAAGGTAACTGTCATTTGTCATGCCGTGGATCAACCCACGGATCTTGTAGTGGAATGTAAGAGAAGCATACCACTGAAGAATAAGTTAGTCTTCCCAGCGTCTGTCGTCTCGTGTAGGAACGGATTTGGTGAATTGTGAATAGGTAACTGTTGCCGAGAACCGCTTATCCTTCCAAGATGCATGTGCGTAGCAAACGCTGAGCCTTTAATTGCAGAACAGCTGAGCGTCATAGAAATCTCCCATGCCGAGTCTGTGGGCGAAAGTAGCGCTACCACTACGAGACAAGATCTTCTTGCTCGACAATCATCAGATCTCACTAAGGAACAACAGAAGAAATTACTTGCCATTCTCTGACGGCTTCAATCCACAGGTGAAGAGTAAATTAGACAAACCCACAGTGAAGCACCAGATTAGCACCGGATTAGCACTGGAGACCATCAACCAATAAGCCAGAGAGCAACGGAACTTCGAATAATTCACGACGAGGTAGAGAAAATGATGAAGAATGATATCATTCAGCCTTCGCAGAGCCCATGGTCGTCACCAGTGTTTCTCACCAGGAAGAAGGATGGCAGTTAGCGCTTTTGTGTTGATTACAGGAAGCTTAATAAGATACTAAAAAGGACGTTTACCCTCTTCCACGAATTGAGGATACACTAGATTGTCTGAAGAGGGCTAAGTTTTTCTCAACCATGAACATGTACTCGGAATACTGGCAAATCGAAGTAGATGAGGCTGATCGTGAGAAAACTGCATTCATTACTTCTGAGGGCCTGTATGAGTTTAAGGTAATGCCGTTTGGTTTGTGTAATGCACCAGCACTTTTAAACGGATGATGGATAATCTTCTAAGGCACCTGAAGTGGACGATGTGTCTTTGTTATTTAGATGACATTATAGTGTTCTCAGAGACATTTGATGAACATATAAAAAGACTGAGGGCCGTTCTTATGTGTCTCTAAGAATTCGGACTGAAACTTAATCCAAGAAAGTGTCTCTTTGGAGGAAAAGAAATCAATATACTTGGACACCTTGTGTCAAACGAAGGTGTGCGGCCAGACCCAGAAAAGGTGTGATCTATAACTGAAATACTTATTCCTAAAAGTATTAGAGATGTTCTTATTACCATCGTTTTATCAAAGACTTTTGTATCAAAGCCAGGCCACTCCAAGAGTTGTTAAATCCGATGCTAAATTTATATGGGGTAGTGCTCAACAAGATTCTTTCGATGTGCTGCAAAAAGCTCTGACGACTGGCCCTGTACTTGGTCAGTATGGTGAGAGAGCACCTACAGAACTACACACAGATGCCAATGGGTATGGTATCAGTGCTGTTCTGGTGCAAATTTCGGATGGAAAAATGAAGGTTATAGCCTATGCTTCTAGGACACTTACAAAAGCCGAGAGAAACTACTCAACTATAGAAAGAGAGTGTCTTGCTGTGATCTGGGCCATGTTCAATTTTCGACTGTATCTCTATGGAAGGCCATTCACAATTGTTACAGACGATCATTCACTTTGTTGGTTGTTAGGTCTTAAGGATTCAACAGGACGACTCACCAGGTGGGCATTACGTCTTCAATAGTATGACATTACCATAGTATACAAAAGTGGAAGAAAACACCAAGATGCCGACTCTCTCTCAGGAAACCCTGTGCAAGACCATCAAGTCTTTGATTAAGATAGTGACTGTCTCGCTGCACTCCAGGATCTCTCAGCTGAGCAGAAGAAGGACGCCAAGATGTCTCAAATTGTGTGTGCCTTAAATCGGTCAGAGGATGTGAGATAACAATTTAAGGTAGTTAATGGATTACTTTGCAAGAAAAACTTTGATCTGTTTGGAAAGAGATGGCTACCGGTGAGTCCTAAGCATATACGGTTAGATATTCCACAGAAATTCCATGACACATCTGAGGCTGGAAATTTAGGATTTATTAAGACATACGATAGAATCCGCAAGGGATTTTTTGGGCCAGGTTTTATTTAGGAGTGTCAGTCGGTATGTGTCACACTGTCAAGAGGAGAAAGGCAGGTCCTCAGAAACCACCCGGCCGGCTCATACCAATTCCACCAGCCGAAACGCCAATCCAGAGCGTTGGGATTGACCTCCTCGAACGATTTCCAGCTTCTGCTAGTGGCAATAGATGCATTATTCAGATGTATTATTATTTGCACTGATTATCTGACATCCTATGCCGTTACAAAAGCCGTGAAAACAGCCAAAGCATTCGAGGTAGCCAAATTCATTGTAGAAGACATTGTATTAAAACACTGCGCCCCAAAGTCGTTAATTACGGATCGAGGGAAAGTTTTCAATCGAATGTTGGGACACAGACAAACTGTCAGTGCAGCATTACTCATCATAAGACGACTGCCTACCATCTGTATACTAACGGGCTTACTGAATGCCTTAATAAGACCTCGGTCGACATGCTATCAATGTTCATCAATGTTGAGCAGAGCAACTGGGATGAAGTGCTACCTTTCGTGACATTTGCCTACAACACTGCCAAACGAGACGCCACAGCATTGACGCCATTTTTCCTGGTGCATGGGTGTGAGGCGACTACGACGATGGACACCGTGTTTCCGTTACATCCTGATGACGTGGACGACCACTACATCGGCCAGGGTGCCTGTTCTGTATCTTTCCGCCACTGTGCCGATCGTTTCGGTACTCAAGACCACCGAATGGTCTAGTACTGGTATTAGAGCCCCTGCATTATTCAGGATGCATTTCGGAAACGATACCGTTCAGGTCTAGATAACCAAAGCGCTGCTGTTGGTTCGCGTCGTGCAAGCCAATCAAAAGCAATCGGCTGCAGATCTGCGCATGCGCACTGCAGCGCACACACAAAGAGGCTAGCAGGCGGCAAAGGCGCGCTATTCTTCCGAGTACCTAAAATTGCGTTTACGTTGCCATAACGCGTGACGCCTCATTTCATCGATGATGATGATGATTGGTTTGTGGGGTGCTCAGCTCCGCAGTTATCAGCGCCCGTACAAATTCCCAACCATTACTGAGTCCAATCTCGCCACTTTCATGAATGATGATAAAATGCTGGGGACATTACAAACACCTAGTGACCTCGAGGCAGGTGAAAATCCGTGACCCGCCGGGAATCGAACCTTTCTTTTGTAACCATATATATTTATTTAAATATATTAACAACGATACATTAAAAAAAGACCTATTATATTCCTAGTGTTGGTTAATATTATTGTCATTTTATAGTTTTTTTTTTTTTTTTTTTTTTTTTTTTTTTTTTTTTTTTTTTTTTTTAGACGTTGCAGGACAGGCATAAGAATTTATATGTAGCATCGATGCATTGACTTTGAGTTCATGTTTCTGTATGTGATGCACTTGTGATGCCACAGGCACATTCTGGTTTGATCTCTTCCTCTAGTTTACACTGTTAGGTGGGACAGTATGAGGGAAACATCACTATGATAGATGGAGCAGAAGTGAAAGAAACTTTTTTACACATACGACAGATTATACATAAATCGAAGAAGAGAGAAAATTTTGTCATATTATATAAGAGAAGCAGGAAGGAGAGTGTGAGTAAACAATATAATTTTATAGGGCACATAGTAAAGGAAATCATTTAGAAAATTATGAGTAGTTGGCACTTTCCACTACGTAATGCTTGTCTCCTAGACAATATAGTACAAATAATGAAAACAAAATTTTAAAAAACTGGTAGTACTGTTGAGCATACTTTTGACACTGTTTTGGCTGCGAGCATGGCAGACGTTTCGAGAGAAGCACTTTGTATCGCTGATTTCACTAAGAAGCAACACTTATACTACTATAGTGGACTATTTGAGGCGAGAGGAGAAAGCACTTTATCTTTCGTGTTGCACTCGTCCACTGTCACTGCAGACGTTCTTCTTGTGGTGAGTGTGCTCAGGTGGCTATTGGCGGTGCTCAGGGTCACAGGCTGGGGAGGACTCTGGCGGTCGCCGTCTGCAGTCGGATCTGCGGGAAGTTTGTGAAGTTCTCGCCTGCGGCGCTGGGCCGCCTTGTTCTCCTCCCAGAGGTCCACCAGGAAGGCCAGCTGGTCGCTACCATGGCGCGCGCCGTCGTGGCGAGGACCCAGAGAGTCGCCAGTCGCTTGGGCCGTGGAAGTGGGTTGCAGCCTGGGGCGCTGTTTGCTTCCCGGCGCCGCTCTGTTGATGTGGGCCACCATCTGCTCGCACGCTTTCCGTATGTTGGTGGCATTCCCGCAGGTGGATCGGTGCTCGACGGTGTCGGTAGTGCCACACACGTCGCACTTGTCACTTGCGACGAGTCTTATCTCCGCCAGTCTTTGGTTGGTTGGTAGCGTTCTGTTAACTGTTTTCAACCATGTCTCCTTCGCATGTTTAGGCACGTTTCCCCATATTTGTTTCCAATTGTATTGCGGGAGTTTGTGTTCAATTTTGTCTTTTACCGGCTTCCCCCTGAGGGCCCAGTATGTTCTCTTGGCTGTTCTGTGGCTGGGGTTCGCCACGGTGTCCAGAACGTGACTTTTGTTGGTGTAGTGCAGCCTGACGTGTCGCATTCTGAAGGGAATGTGCCTCGTGCCGACCGTCGTTCTTCTGATGCAGCGTTGTGTCCTCCAATTATCTTGGCTGTGACGCTGTCAGGGTTTTTGCCCTGAATGGCGAGCGTTCGTTTCAGTAGAAGGGCTGCACATTTGGTCTTTATATAAACTAGACCTAGTCCCGCTTCTTTCGTTGGCAGCAAGCATGTTGCTTGCGCCACTCTGAATATATTTACAACAGGTAGTACACTGCGCTCGTTAGTGATCGCGCAATTTCTGTCGGGATGCTTAAGATTTGCGCCAGGTACCATGCTTTCGACAGGATCGTAGTGTTTATCACGTCCATTTTCTGATGGATTATTAGTTTCCGGTTCTCGTGCTGTCTGGAGAGACCTCTTATGGTGTGTAGCACGTCCCTCCAGTTGTATGCGGCCATTCTAAGTGGACAAGACTGAAAAAATATTCCAAGAACTTTATGGCTTTCTGCTATTTTGTACCACTACCTGTCTGGTTTGAGTCGTTGATTCCCGATCGGCAGTAGTACTGTTTTTCTGGGGTTAGTTTGGGCGCCTGACGGTTTTTGGAATGTGTTCGTGATGGTTTCTACTCTCCCCGGCACCCCATGCTCGGGAAGCGAGAAAGCGCCCACAAGCCCACAAGGTGCGAACGCAGCTCACCGACCTGACGTGTTAGCCTTCATTGCTCTTGCCTCCTCCTTAACAGTATCAGGCGCCGTATATTCATTTCTATGATTCTCAACTGAAATGCAAAGAAATTATTACAGTTTCCCTGACCGCATGTTTCCGTGCATGCATAATAACGATAGAGTAGTTGACTGTATTCTGCAGATTGTAAATGCCGTGCCAGATTATGTCATCTTATTCTTGTTTCACTGACATCGTGTTTTGTATTTTACGTTCCGAAAATGAGTTAGGAATGGGGTATAGTACCACATTGTAGTAATACATCTATAAAAACACCCGAAAAATTGATTCTGAAAGTTTCAAACAATAAGAAGATAAACAGAATGTGGTTATAACTCGCTCCTAGAGATCCAAATGATTAAGTACCCCACTTCCCTATATGATACGTCAACGATTTGGGTCTTAAAAACAAAGTTGAAAAAACGCATTTTCGAGAGCTGTAGTTCGTCGAAGTTTATGACATGCATCTCCTGAATGGAAAGGTTTCGTATATGGTGCTACAGCCTAAAAATATTACAGCGGAGATCTTTCATCTCGGTCTGCTATTGTTGATGATTCAATCGCAGATAAATACTTGTGACAAACAATATTATGAATATGACTGTTGCTAATTACATTCCCAGTAATTTAAGTTGTGCTCTTAGATTTCTGTCTGATCGCTACATATTCGGAAAAAATGGTGAATTATTTCTGAAAAGAAAAAATTATAAAGATCACTGTCGGTTGTTTCACTCACAGCAATTTCGTCTCCAGCAATTTCATATTTCGTTTTTTAAACACACAGAAATCACGAAATCATGACTGAGGAAGTGCGCTCTTAAATGTAAGTAATAACAAATATTGCAGGAAAATCTTAACTTTCACGAATAACAGTGTCTCAGAACGTTATGCATATATGAAGAGGAAAAAAAATGTTCTTGCACATATCCCTGCGCGAACCTGTGTCCCTTCGTGGCGAATTCTCGGGCGCCAACCACTTGGCCACGCCACCCGACAGAAACGAAGCGCACAGGTCTCGTACTGTTCCGTAGAGGATCGCAGGCCGACTTCGTTGCCAAATGGTGCTACGGAAGTCACAAATGCGTGATACCTTGGAAGGTTTCCAATATCAGGCTTTACATAATTGCTTTCCGTTGTTACTCTAAAGTTGTAAACACGTTTCGATAATTACTAACCAAGCCATTCGTGGGAAAAAGTTTACAAACTCACTAATAATGTCACTTCACACTCGTGTCATATATTTAAGCAATGCCAATGTCTTAATATTTAATTACCTTTAAACTCTTATTAAATAACTGATGATGGTCGAAGTAGAGAGGATATAAAATGTAGACTGGCAATGGCAAGGAAAGCGTTTCTGAAGAAGAGAAATTTGTTATCATCGAGTATAGATTTAAGTGTCAGGAAGTCGTTTCTGAAACTATTTGTATGGAGTTTAGCCATGTATGGAAGTGAAACATGGACGATAAATAGTTTGCACAAGAAGAGAATAGAAGCTTTCGAAATGTGGTGCTACAGAAGAATGCTGAAGATTAGATGGGTAGATCACATAACTAATGAAGAGGTACTGAATAGAATTGGCGAGAAGAGGAGTTTGTGGCACAACTTGACTAGAGGAAGGGATCGGTTGGTAGGACATGTTCTGAGGCATCAAGGGATCACCAGTTTAGTATTGGAGGGCAGAGTGGAGGGTAAAAATCGCAGAGGGAGACCAAGAGATGAATACACTAAGCAGATTCAGAAGGATGTAGGTTGCAGTAGGGACTGGGAGATGAAGAATCTTGCACAGGATAGAGTAGCATGGAGAGCTACATCAAACCAGTCTCAGGACTGAAGACCACAACAACAACAAAACTCTTATTTGCATAAAAACAACACTTATTTTGACAGAATGTTGACCGAAAACTTTTTTTATGTAATCATTCACAGTAACAACCTATCCTAACCATATTTCTAACAAAGAAAAATAGTCTATTATGAACTCACTTTCCAACCGGATGTGTCCTCTGGTGATTCTTTAGTAACACAGTCACTAAATCCAAAGCAAAAACCACAAAATACACTCCTGGAAATTGAAATAAGAACACCGTGAATTCATTGTCCCAGGAAGGGGAAACTTTATTGACACATTCCTGGGGTCAGATACATCACATGATCACACTGACAGAACCACAGGCACATAGACACAGGCAACAGAGCATGCACAATGTCGGCACTAGTACAGTGTATAACCACCTTTCACAGCAATGCAGGCTGCTATTCTCCCATGGAGACGATCGTAGAGATGCTGGATGTAGTCCTGTGGAACGGCTTGCCGTGCCATTTCCACCTGGCGCCTCAGTTGGACCAGCGTTCGTGCTGGACGTGCAGACCGCGTGAGACGACGCTTCATCCAGTCCCAAACATGCTCAATGGGGGACAGATCCGGAGATCTTTCTGGTCAGGTTAGTTGACTTACACCTTCTAGAGCACGTTGGGTGGCACGGGATACATGCGGACGTGCATTGTCCTGTTGGAACAGAAAGTTCCCTTGCCGGTCTAGGAATGGTAGAACGATGGGTCCGATGACGGTTTGGATGTACCGTGCAGTATTCAGTGTCCCCTCGACGATCACCAGAGGTGTATGGCCAGTGTAGGAGATCGCTCCCCACACCATGATGCCGGGTGTTGGCCCTGTGTGCCTCGATCGTATGCAGTCCTGATTGTGGCGCTCACCTGCATGGCGCCAAACACGCATACGACCATCATTGGCACCAAGGTAGAAGCGACTTTCATCGCTGAAGACGACACGTCTCCATTCGTCCCTCCATTCACGCCTGTCGCGACACCACTGAAGGCGGGCTGCACGATGTTGGGGCGTGAGCGGAAGACGGCCTAACGGTGTGCGGGACCGTAGCCCAGCTTCATGGAGACGGTTGCGAATGGTCCTCGCCGATACCCCAGGACCAACAGTGTCCCTAATTTGCTGGGAAGTGGCGGTGCGGTCCCCTACGGCACTGCGTAGGATCCTACGGTCTTGGCGTGCATCCGTGCGTCGCTGCGGTCCGGTCCCAGGTCGACGGGCACGTGCACCTTCCGCCGACCACTGGCGACAACATCGATGTACTGTGGAGACCTCACGCCCCACGTGTTGAGGAATTCGGCGGTACGTCCACCCGGCCTCTCGCATGCCCACTATACGCCCTCGCTCAAAGTCCGTCAACTGCACATACAGTTCACGTCCACGCTGTCGCGGCATCCTACCAGTGTTAAAGACTGCGATGGAGCTCCGTATGGCACGGCAAACTGGCTGACACTGACGGCGGCGGTGAACAAATGCTGCGCAGCTAGCGCCATTCGACGGCCAACACCGCGTTTCCTGGTGTGTCCGCTGTGCCGTGCGTGTGATCATTGCTTGTACAGCCCTCTCGCAGTGTCCGGAGCAAGTATGGTGGATCTGACACACCGGTGTCAATGTGTTCTTTTTTCCATTTCCAGGAGTGTATCTTTAAAATAAATTATAGTATTACATAAACCGCGGCTCACCAATCGACAGGGCCACAACCAAAATCCAAAAACCCTCGGTACAATTGTCATAAAGTCGGTCGGAGGACCGTTCGGTAACAAGTCTCAGAAGCTTACTGAATAGGATATTTGGATAAAGAACCGCAAATAACGTCACTACCGAGACTAATCTACTACACCGATCGGTATGAACGATACAGAATAGGGCCTCAGGTGTTAACCAGAGCTGAGGAAGCTCGGCAGTTACCTCGATTCCGCACTGCAGGCTCAAAAAACGATTGCCGAAGGTATGATGCGAGCCAGGGCCGCTATCCTGTATCGTTCCTACCGATGGATGTAGTAGGTTAGTCTCGGTAGTGACGTCATTTTCGATTCTTTATGCAAATATCCTATTCAGTAAGCTTCTGAGTCCTGTTACCGAACGGTCCTCCCACCGATTTTACGACAATTGTACCAAGAGGTTTTGGATTTCGGTGTGGCCCTGTCGATCAGTGAGCTGTGGTTTATGTACAATTATAATTTGTTATTTTTAACATATTTAGCGGTTTTAGCTTTGGATTTAGTGATTGTGTTACTGAAGAATCACCAGAGGACACATCCAGTTGGAAAGTGAGTTCATGATAAATTTTTTTCCTGTGTTAGAAATATGCTCAGGTTAGGTTGTTACTATGAATGATTACATCAAAAATGAAACGTTTTCAGTCAATATTCTCAATATACATGTTAATTTCATGCAAATAAGAGTTTAAAAGATCATTAAATATCAAGACATCGGCTCTGCTTATGTATACTACATGAGTGTGAACTGACGTTACTAGTGACTTTGTGTACTTTTTCCCACAAATGATTTAGTTAGTAATTATCGAAACGTGCTTACAGCTTTCAAGTATTATTTCCATTGCCGCAGCCTGTAAAATAAATTGCACCATCGTATCTTTGGACTTTAAGAAAGTGTTCACACCATGCATGCCATGAACTTTCTGCAAGGTTTTATCAACGTTATTGCAAATCTTCTGCAGAATTCAACATCGACAGCTATGGTAAACGGTCAGTCCAGTAAGCCCATTGCAATGAAAAATCCGGAGCAACAAGGCTGCCCGATGTCTATGCCGCTCTTTGCAATAACAATCGAGCTATTGCTTTTTCGCCAGAGCCACAACCTCCAAGGATTCACTACACGCAGCCATGGGATTGTCTGCAGGGCAAATGCCGAAATATGAACTAGTATCTGGCGCGAAACTGAATGGATATAAATCTGGCATAATGAATATTGGAAGTGGATTAAGAGTTCGCACTCGTGGACCATCCGTGTGTGTGTACTTCAGCTCAACCTCCGAACTCCTGATGAGGTACAGAGAGTGGCTCTCGTTAACATCTATTTATACTCTAAAATAAAGACCTGCCAGTGCGGGGCAACGGGATTTTGGCTGCTTTTGGCCACTTCGTCAGCCACGGCCACATCTTCAAAGTCAAGTACCAAACGTTGACTCTAACAACTGAGAACGGTCTACTGAACCTAACAGGCGTGTACAATAAAGCACAAGCATTGTACGTCGGTGAGACATATAAACTGTGGAAGCAGTCAGTCAATAATGTTGCCGCATTTCTGTTAAATGAAATAGCACCGGTCATCCAGGACGCCCCAATTGACGTTCACCACATCCCAAATGAACTTTACCATCGCAAAAATTTCTTCGCAGAATATAGCTACATTAGACTGGGAACACCCGAGAAAGATGTCATCGAAGTCAACAAATATACCAAACTTTAATGAACTTTCAGACCTAGAACATCATAGAACAAAAATACGACGGTCCCTCTTTAGCATGATATCTGGAGGAATACACACCACCCGCATTTACCAACAATAGTGCGGTCATTGTGGTATTATTTTGTGAATAGGAAATTTCCAACAAACTCCAGACTACAATCTATTCGTCTGGCTGATTCCCCTTTGTGTACCACTTGCAACCTGGGTGACACAAATGATCATCAATTTGTCAATCAGAAAAAATTAGCAACTATTCAGGAAAACCGCTGTATTTGATAACGCCAACGTTCCTCTTATACCCGGAAGAAGAACTATACCCCACGTCGAAGAAAAATGCCATTAACTGGTTGAAGGGACACGTGGTATTTTATCTACTGTCCGGTAAAGAAAGGAGCGAAGGAGATTTTCGGACGTACATCTCCAACCAGCATCACAAGCTACTACACATGAACAATTGCTACGCTACATGCGCTAACTTCCTCGGAAGAACCGTCATGTGAACTCCATTTTCGATGATGCGATTCAGAACATGGAGAAACGAGAGAAAATTTGATCTTTGAAAAACACTTACGATCAAATGACGAAAATCACTCTCTGGGCAAGACTTGGATCTCTTCCAAAATGTCAAGAAAACTGTAATTAATTTTAGTTTGTTTTATTACGTTTCAATGTGAGTTGAAAATTATGCACTACTGTAGAATGTCATGACCAAAAAATTGCAAAAAAAAGTGGTTAGCGCGCAGGAATGCGCTTGAAAGGACACGGGTTCGCGCACGGATGGGTGCAAAAAAATGTTTTTGCCTCTTCAAAAATACAACACGTTCTCGGACATTGTTATATGTGTAAGTTCAGATTTTTCTGCAATATTCGTTATTACTTACACGTAAGAGCGCACTTTCTCAGTAATGATTTCGTGATTTCTGTGTGTTTAAAAAACGAAATATGATATTGCTGGAGATGAATTTGCTGTGAGTGAAACAACCGAATGCAACTGGGAATGCAACTAGCAACAGTCATATTCATAATCTTGCTTCTCACAACTGTTTATCTGCGGTCGAATCCGCAACAACAGTAGACAGAGACGAAAGATCTCTGGCGTAATATTTTTAGGCTGCAGCACCATACACGAAACATTTCCATTCAGGAGATGCATGTTATAAACTTCGACGAACTGCAGGAGCTCTCGAAAATGCGTTTTTTCAATTTTGTTTTTAAGACCCAAATCGTTGACGTATCATATAGGGAAGTGGGGTAGTTAATCATTTGGATCTCTAGGAGCGAGTTATAACCACATTCTGTTTATCTTCTTATTGTTTGAAACTTTCAGAATCAATTTTTCGGGTGTTTTTATAGATGTACTAGTACAATGTGGTACTACACCCCATTCCTAACTCATTTTCGGAACGTAAAATCCAAAACACGATGTCAGTGTAAACAAGAATTAGATGACATAATGCGGCACGGCATTTACAATCTGCAGAATACAGTCAACTACTCTATCGTTATTATGCATGCACGGAAACATGCGGTCAGGGAAACTGTAATAATTTCTATGCATTTCAGTTGAGAATCATAGAAATGAATATACGGCGCCTGATACTGTTAAGGAGGAGGCAAGAGCAATGAAGGCGGACACGTCAGGTCGGTGGACTGCGTTTGCACCTTGTGGGCTTGTGGTCGCTTTCTCGCTTCCCGAGCATGGGGTGCCAGGGAGAGTGGAAACCATCACGAACACATTCCAAAAACCGTCAGGCGCCCAAACTAACCCCAGAAAAACAGTACTACTGCCGATCGGGAATCAACGACTCAAACCAGACAGGTAGTGGTACAAAATAGCAGAAAGCCATAAAGTTCTTGGAATATTTTTTCAGTCTTGTCCACTTAGAATGGCCGCATACAACTGGAGGGACGTGCTACACACCATAAGAGGTCTCTCCAGACAGCACGAGAACCGGAAACTAACAATCCATCAGAAAATGGACGTGATAAACACTACGATCCTGTCGAAAGCATGGTACCTGGCGCAAATCTTAAGCATCCCGACAGAAATTGCGCGATCACTAACGAGCGCAGTGTACTACCTGTTGTAAATATATTCAGAGTGGAAATGGATATGCTGCGCCTGATGCTGTCAGGGAGGAGGCAAGGGCGATGAAGGCGGACACGTCAGCTCGATGGAATGCGGCGTCATGCGTTATGGCAATGTAAACGCAATTTTCGGTACTTGGAAGAGCAGCGCGCCTGTGTCGTCGGCTACCCGCTGTGTGCTCGTGGCGCTGTGCGCGCTGCAGTGCGCATGCGCGATTCTGCAGCCGCTCGCTTTTCATTGGCTTGCTCGACGCGAACCGACAACAGCGCTTCGGTGCTCTAGACCCGAACGGTACCGCTTCCGAAATGCATACTGAATAATGCAGGGGCTCAAATTCGAGTACTAGAGCGTTCGGGCCCTTGAGTACCGAAACAATCGGCACAGTGGCGGAAAGATACAGAATAGGCACCCAGCGCACTGTTGTCTACCAGCCTGGTGACCTCTTATGGATCTTCACTTCTGTTCAGAAGGTTGATCTCTCTAAGAAGCTCCTCAGGCGGTACTTCGGACCTTATACGGTTGTAAGACAGTTGTCTGATGTTCCTTTGAAGACGATGAAAGATTGGAGATACGGTACACGTCCTTCGAATGAAGCCTATAAGGATCCTGCAAGTCAGGGTAAATTCGAAGCTCCAGTGACAGGTAACATGCGGAAAGGTGACAAAGAGCGTAGCGGCAAGGGAAGTTCTAAGAAGATCACCGTCAGGGCGAACATCAGTCATTGGGAATCGTAGTATGCAGGACCGATGACTTGTGCCCGAACTAGGACGTAAAACAGCAACGCTGTTCTCTTAAGGAGGGAACAATGTCGCAGAAGAAGCTGAGTAGCACAGTCTCTTTGTGTAGTGGTTATGATCCTAGACTGTTGCATGGAGGGTCATGTGTTCAAAACTCGCCTAAACTGTAAAATTTTAATTTCTACACTCCTGGAAATGGAAAAAAGAACACATTGACACCGGTTTGTCAGACCCACCATACTTCCTCCAGACACTGCGAGAGGGCTGTACAAGCAATGATCACACGCACGGCACAGCGGACACACCAGGAAACGCGGTGTTGGCCGTCGAATGGCGCTAGCTGCGCAGCATTTGTACACCGCCGCCGTCAGTGTCAGCCAGTTTGCCGTGGCATACGGAGCTCCATCGCAGTCTTTAACACTGGTAGCATGCCGCGACAGCGTGGACGTGAACCATATGTGCAGTTGACGGACTTTGAGCGAGGGCGTATAGTGGGCATGTGGGAGGCCGGGTGGACGTACCGCCGAATTGCTCAACACGTGGGGCGTGAGGTCTCCACAGTACATCGATGTTGTCGCCAGTGGTCGGCGGAAGGTGCACGTGCCCGTCGACCTGGGACCGGACCGCAGCGACGCACGCCAAGAGCGTAGGATCATATGCAGTGCCGTAGGGGACCGCACCGCCACTTCCCAGCAAACTAGGGACACTGTTCCTCCTGGGGTATCGGCGAGGACCATTCGCAACTGTCTCAATGAAGCTGGGCTACGGTCCTGCACACCGTTAGGCCGTCTTCCGCTCACGCCCCAACATCGTGCAGCCCGCCTTCAGTGGTGTCGCGACAGGCGTGAATGGAGGGACGAATGGAGACGTGTCGTCTTCAGCGATGAGAGTCGCTTCTGCCTTGGTGCCAATGATGGTCGTATGCGTATTTGGCGCCGTGCAGGTGAGCGCCACAATCAGGACTGCATACGACCGAGGCACACAGGGCCAACACCCGGCATCATGGTGTGGGGAGCGATCTCCTACACTGGCCGTACACCTCTGGTGATCGTCGAGGGGACACTGAATAGTGCACGGTACATCCAAACCGTCATCGAACCCATCGTTCTACCATTCCTAGACCGGCAAGGGAACTTGCTGTTCCAATAGGACAATGCACGTCCGCATGTATCCCGTGCCACCCAACGTGCTCTAGAAGGTGTAAGTCAACTACCTGGCCAGCAAGATCTCCGGATCTGTCCCCCATTGAGCATGTTTGGGACTGGATGAAGCGTCGTCTCACGCGGTCTGCACGTCCAGCACGAACGCTGGTCCAACTGAGGCGCCAGGTGGAAATGGCATGGCAAGCCGTTCCACAGGACTGCATCCAGCATCTCTACGATCGTCTCCATGGGAGAATAGCAGCCTGCATTGCTGCGAAAGGTGGATATACACTGTACTAGTGCCGACATTGTGCATGCTCTGTTGCCTGTGTCTATGTGCCTGTGGTTCTGTCAGTGTGATCATGTGATGTATCTGACCCCAGGAATGTGTCAATAAAGTTTCCCCTTCCTGGGACAATGAATTCACGGTGTTCTTATTTCAATTTCCAGGAGTGTAGATTCATCTGTAGTAAGATTAAAGATATCTTTGAAGACAAGAGCAGCATTTTCAGGCGGCAAAACGTAAAGAACCGCCGACAGACACACGTGTAAAAGTGAAAGTGGCAGCAGAGGCCGAGGTTTTCGAACTGCCAGTTCGTCCATGAGGTGGAGAGAGGGATGGAATGGCTACTGACGTAGGTAAAAGTGATGCTTCATTTCGGTGTTTTTGTCTTCCTGTTATTATTTGGATTAGTGACAAGTTTTTTTTTTAAATGAAGAACACAACACTGAATAACATAAATTGTAGTGTTTTCACATTTATTAACATTAGTAATATATCGATGGTGGTTCTTAATCAAGAATGTAGGTAGTCAATTTATCATAAGTCATTACATCGCGTAAACTACAAATGCATTTATTGTACTCGTTCATTACCAAGTTCTGACTGATGAGTACCTTGAAGTCAGTTTTAATTATCGCGTTGGTGCATAAGTGAATAGCATTTTTGTTTTGCATGTTGGTGTTTCATTCCCTAAGGGTTTACTTATCGATTGTTAACGTTTTATTTGTAGTTCACTGTTGCTATTTGAGTTTATATATTGTCATTTTGATAATTGTAGATAGTGAGTGGAGCTGTGGACGCTAAAAATTGTATGTCAAGTGGGTAAATCGTAACAGTTTCAACATATTCTTCTGTTTGTGTTAAATAGAGGGGTCAGAGCAATGGAGACAGCCAGAGACATTTGCACGACGTAAGTGAATAATGCCATTGGACAGAACATGGCAAAAAATGTTTTCTCAGTTTAAGGAGGATTTTACATTGGTCGCTCTCTACATTCAGGACTACCTTTGGGGCTTGATGAAGATAATTTAAAAGCATAAGATGACAATGACCCACGTCAGTGTAGTCGAGAACTGGAAAATGAGAACAGTGATCATTCCGCATTGTACGACATTTGCATGCATTGAGAAAGGCTCAAAATTTGGTGTATGGATAGCACATGGTCTAAGGGAAAATCACAGGAATCAGCAGGTGGCCACATGTGCCCCTCTGCGTGCTCGTCATCAACTGGCTCCTGACCTAACTGGTGATGAGAAATGGTACCTTTACGTTTACGTAAATTAAGGAATGGAATGGTTGGACCCAAACAAAGCAGCAACTTTCTGTACGAAGACCTGCTTGTGTCTGCGAAAGATAATGTTATGCGTCCGTTAGAACAGCAGCGGTGTGGTATACTACAATTTGATTTTCCGAGGTGTAACCATCACTGTTGACATTTATTCTCAACAGCTGAGACACATTGCAGATACAGTCTGAGAACAACAATCAGGTAGACCGCGTGAAGTGATGTTACTCCACGATAAACACCCGCCCGTGTTCTGCTCAACTGACAAAAAGTGCTACACAGGAGTAGGGGTTGAGAAGTCATTCCACACCCATCTTTATCACCTGATCATGCACCCTCAGATTTTCATCTTTTTCACTCTCTATCGAACAACCTTCAAAGAACTTCCTTTCCAGATGATAATGTGCTCGGAATGTGGCTCGACGAGATTTTTGCCTCAAGACCACGTGATTTCCACAGCCAAATAAAATATTTACCCGAGCATTGGAAGATTGTTGTGAACATTATTGATGACTCAGTTCTCTGTTGTGTTTATGAAACTAATGGAAAAGCGCTACAGACTAATAGTCACTGTACGTAATAGCTGCTCACGTGCATATTTGGCGAACTGATTGTATATACTTTAACTCAAAACTGCCTGTTCAACATTGGCATAACAGGCGTTATCGTCCAAGTGACTGGTAGCGACTTGGATATATTGACATTACAGATGACTGTTGCCAGCTCATTGTCTTCTAACACTAAGTTTACATTTTGGCAGCTTATTCCAGACCGCCTTGTACACCTACTTTTGAGACATGCTTAGGATTAAAAATCGAAATTGGTTCTTATTTTATAATTATTAACATAGAAGAAAGCAGAAGTAGAGAGTAGAAAAGTATAATGAGAGAGTAGAAAAGTATAATAAGCATAAGAGTTGTCCATTTAACTGTGACTCCTATTACAAGAAAAAGGACAAAATTATTGTTACTCTTTTGTATAAATGACTTCTGCTTCTGCGGTGATTCACAAGCCTGCCAAACATGCCCAAAAAATGCAAGTGATCAGATCAAATAATTAGTAAACTGACAACTTATTTGCATGGAAGTTAGTATTTTTGTAACTAGGAAAACTACCAGACTAATATAAAGAATTTTGGAAATAGCCATTATTTAAGATTTGAGCTATCTGAAACACATACTTTTTCAGTATCAGTAACTTTTTAAATCAGAAGTTTTTGAAAAAAATCAAATTTTTATTGAAAAGAGGGGAGTGAGGGCTTTCAATAAGCTACATTAATTTTGAAACAAACCTGTCTTTACTCACTAAAATTGTCATCCTGGCATTTTCTTTGGCTATCAAAAATAGTGACTATCATTTATTAACTACCCTGTTTCCAAGTAAACTGAAAGATTGTCAGTACTAATTGAGAAATGGCCAGTGAATAATAAAATTCATCAATATAGAGCACAAATAAAAAATTATCCATATTGTTAAATTATCAGGTGCACATTCTTTACAAAATGAGAGCAAATAAAATGCAAAACAATTATACAGATAAGGAAGGGTGCATGACAGTAGGACAGAGAGAGGGTGAATGAAGATCCCCTAAACATGTCTTTACATCTCACTCTGTCGTTATCCTCTCTGGGCCGAAGCTGCTTATGGCACTTACCAGTATACCATCTCAGACCTCGTACTCTCTCTGATGCTCCCCCCACCCTCTCCACCCCATCCCCACACCCACCCACATCCTCTTATGCCCTCGTCCTCTCATCCAAGGTGTCTTAGAGACCGTTCCTTTCTTTTTGAACTTCCCTGTTGTAGCCCTCTCTCCTTCCTGTGAAAGAACTAACAACTGCAAAAGCTAGGATAATGTCAGCACTTTTATCTTGAAGTGTTTGTATTGGCAGTAGTAAATGCGTCACCTCCAGAAGGTACCTACCAGCCACAGTTATGTTTTATTTATTTATTTAGTTTTGGTCCTGTGACATCTTGTACAAGTATAGGACAGGTCAATAAATGATACAGGAAGTTAAAAATTACACACACACACACACACACACACACACACACACACACACACACACATAAATAAGATCAATACAATGCTGTGGGCTACAAATATCTACATCAGTACAACGTTACATGTACAACTAGTACACTTTAATAAGCAAATAAGTTCCATAAACTGTTTATTAATTTAACATTATAAAAGTCTGTTTCATTCTGAGAGGTATTCATTTACGGAGAAGAAACTGTGGGCCATCGGATATGACATCAGCTTTTTTTTAACAAGGTGGTTATACAATTGTGTGCCTCTATGAAGGACACTCTTCTGGTAGACTGATGTTCTGGCATATGAGACATGAATGTTATTGCCATTTCTTTTTGTGTAATTGTGCACAGAGCTGTTCAGCTGATAGACATTGGAGGTTCTTCAATATTTTCTTACAAAGATTATTGTTTCAAATATATATAGGCATGGAAGAAAAAGAGAGCAACATGAACCACGCCTCTTTATGTTGCAGATGATTCTGCAAACTATTTTGTTGTTTATTTTCAGTGTGTGCCCATTTTGTTGTTTATAGTGGGAAATATGAAAGTTCATGGCCGTTTTACCAGTGTTAATTATAAGTTTATTTTTTTCAAACTAGTGTGTTAGCTCCAGCAATGATCCATCTGTAGTTAACTGAAGCTCTTTTTAGTGTGACCCTGTAATCAAAATACCAGTATCATCTGCAAATAAAGTTTTCTGTTTGGCATGGACAGTGTCATTCAGATCATCACTATACAAAAGAAAGAAAATAAGTCCTAATGTTGATCCTTGTGGTACTCCATATTTGATGGTAGTTTCTTCTGATGTGTATGTTGTTCTTCTTGAAATGTTTTCAGTTATTGTGTCTTGTTTGAGAACAACTTTTTTGTTGCTGGCTAGTAAGATGTGATCTAATCCATTCATTTGGAATACATTTAATTCCCTTTCTTTCTAACTTACGTAGTAGGATACCATGATTTAAAATGTCAAATGCTTTGGATAGGTCCAAGAATATTCCAGTGGCCATTTCCTTTTCATCTACAGCTTATAGAATGGAATGCAAATATTCAGAGACTGCTGTGGCTGAGGATCTAGTTTGCCTGAAGCCATGCTGATGATTTGACAGCAATGAGTTTTTGTTAACAAACTCTAGCAACCTATTATAAAAGAGCTTCTCAAAGATCTTTGAGAAGCCACTAACCTGTGCTACAGGTCTGTAATCGTTAACATTGTCTGTGGCTCCCTTTTTGTGCAAGGGGCTACTTTTGCAATCTTTAGAAGATTTGGTAAGGTACCTGTGGAAACGGATTGATTAAGAATATGTTATAGAGGTTCTACAATATGATATCTTGTTTGGTTTATAATACAATCTGGAATCTCGTCACAACAACATGAAAGTTTTTTTTAATGAGCTCATTGCCAGTATGAGCTCACTCTGTGTGACCTGCTTGAGAAACATAGACCCCATGGTAGTTTACAGTTCTCAATGTAGTGCATATTAGTATTCTGAAAGTTGCTTTGGATAAGATCATTTGCAGCTTCGCCAAAGTAATTCAAGATATTAACTACCGAGGTAGCATCAGATACTTGTTTGTTTTCCAGATTTTTTGCCACTGGTTTTGTGTGTGTTTCAGATCTGATGATATTCCATGCGGTCCGTGTTTTGTTTTTTGATTTGTGGGTATATTCATCATTTCCCCTTTTCTTTGCCTCTTTAATAACTTTGTGGTAGATCTTACTGTTTAGGGACTGATGCCCTTAACAGTTAAGTCCCACAATGTTTCACATATATTTGAACATTTGATCTTACTGTATTCTTTGATATAATTTTGCATTTCTAATGATATGTTGTTTTTTATACAAATTTAGAAATATTTTCCTTGCACTGGAGATTTCTACACCTTTAGTAATCCAACTTTTGTTCCTGTTTGGTTTAATTTACGTTGCTTTAGTGGGAAGACTGTATCAAAATACACTACTAGCCATTAAAATTGCTACACCACAAAGATGACGTGCGAGAGACGCGAAATTTAACCGACAGGAAGAAGATGCTATGATATGCAAATTATTAGCTTTTCAGAGCATTCGCACAAGGTTGGCGCCGGTGGCGACACCTACAACGTGCTGACGTGAGGAAAGTTTCCAACCGATCTCTCGTACACAAACAGCAGTTTACCATCGTTGCCTGGTGAAACGTTGTTGTGATGCCTCGTATAAGGAGGGGAAATGCGTACCATTACGTTTCCGACTTTGATAGAGGTCGGATTGTAGCCTATCGCGATTGCGGTTTATCGTATCGCGACACTGCTGCTCGCGTTGGTCGAGATCCAATGACTTCTAGCAGAATATGGAATCGTTGGGCCCTGGAGGGTAATATGGACCACCGTACTGGATCCCAACGGCCTCCTATCACTACCAGTCTAGATGACAGGCATCGCCGGCCGGGATGGCCGATCGGTTCTAGGCGCTACAGGCTGGATCCGCTCGAACGCTACGGTCGCAGGTTCGAATCCTGCCTCGGGCATGGATATTTGTGATGTCCTTAGGTTAGTTTGGTTTAAGTAGTTATAGGGGACTGATGACCTCAGAAGTTAGTACCATAGAGCCATTTGAACCATGACAGGCATCTTTTCCGCATGGCTGTAACGGATCGTGCAGTCACGTCTCGATCCCTGAGTCAACAGATGGGGACGTTTGCAAGACAACAACCATCTGCACGAACAGTTCGACGACGTTCGCAGCAGCATGGACTATCAGCTCGGAGACCATGGCTGCGGTTACCCATGACGCTGCATCAGAGAGAGACAGGAGCACCTGCGATGGTGTACTCAACTACGAACGTGGGTGCACGAATGGCAAAACGTCATTTTTTCGGATGAATCCAGGTTCTGTTTACAGCATCATGATGGTCGCATCCGTGCTTGGCGACATCGCGGTGAACGCACATTGGAAGCGAGTATTTGTCATCGCCATACTGGCGTATCATCCGGCGTGATGGTATGGGGTACCATTGGTTACACGTCTCAGTCATCTCTTGTTCACATTGACGGCACTTTGAACAGTTGACCCGGGGCTCTACCCTTAATTCGATACCTGCGAAACCCTACATTTCAGCAGGGTAATGCACGACCGCATGTTGCAGTCCCGTACGGGCCTTTCTGGATATAGAAAATGTTCGACTGCTACCCTGGCCAGCACATTCTCCAGATCTCTGACCAATTGAAAACGTCTGGTCAATGGTGGCCGAGCAACTAGCTCGTCACAATACGCCAGTCACTCCTCTTGATGAACTGTGATATCGTGTTGAAACTGCATGGGCAGGTGTACCTATACACGCCATCCAAGCTCTGTTTGACTCAATGTCCAGGCGTATCAAGGCCGTTATTACGGCCAGAGGTGGTGGTTCTGGGTACTGATTTCTCAGGATCCATGCACCCAAATTGCGTAAAAATGTAATCACATGTCAGTTCTAGTATAATATATTTGTCCCATGAATACCCGTTAATCATCTGCATTTCTTCTTGGTGTAGCAATTTTAATGGACAGTAGTGTAGTACTTATTTGATCCATGAACGTTATCAAACATTCTTTTTACATCTGTTTCATTTAACACCTCATCCCATGTTTCTCAGCTTAATATGTTGCAAAAGTTTGCTATATTGCCATCGCTGAAATCCCTGCACTTAGTTATTTTAAGAGGAGATATTTTCTCTGAACATAATTCCAGTGAAAACAACACAGTCTCCTGATCACTGCTTCACTACTGTATGGAGAAAAGGTTTCTTGAATAAAAATTTGGTCTGGTGCAGTTTTACTATGCCTAGTGATTAACTCTTTGTCATATATAGTAATTCATCTTTGTAGTTTGAGGGTTTCAAAAAGTCTATGCCGAAGTCTTTTCTTTTTCTTCATTTGTACAATATTTAAAATCATTTCAAATTCACACAGGAATTCCCTCTATGTCAGTATCAGGGGACCTGTATATAGTTGTAACAACTAGATGAATGTCGGTAAGTTCAGTAGCTGCCATTTCAAAAACTTTTTTCTTTATTCAGTTCAGGATATGTTTGGATTATTTTATACCTTTAATTCTGCTTTTCAAAGATAGCTATCGCTCCATGTTTATAATAAAACATGCAAAATGAACTGATTAGGGAAAAACCAGGGATCTTTAGTGTTTCTATTTGCGGTTCTTCTAGCAAATGTTCTGTTATGCAGGTAACATCAACATTTAGGTTGGAACACTGTATTATTTCTAGTTCTTGCAACTTGTTAGTCAGAGACTGAACATTAGGATATATTATATGAAATGGCAGAAGGTTGGATTTAATTTACTTACTGCAGCTACTGCTTTTAGTCATTTCTGATGAACCACTCACCTCAAATAAAGTTCTGACTCTGTTTATCTCGTGTTATTCTGCTTTGCTCTGTTTTCTACTAAAAAATCATTTGGGCGAGGAGGCGGTACAGTTTTCGTTCTGCCCTGGTCAATGTACACTGCTGCTGGTGTTGTTTCTTCTGTATTTATAACAGAAGCTGGGACTTGTGCACCTGTATTCAAGATGCTTTTTTCTTGGGTAACTTCCTCGAGAGGTATCTGGCGTTGACACTGATTATGTAGGCCTATTGTCAGTGTGGAAGCAATCTTCTGATTCTGTTCCTGTGGTTTGGGACACTTCACTACACTTTGATTGACTATGATTAGCGTTCTGCGAAACTGCTAGTACTGTCTGAGGTAGAGGAATGGTTGTTAAATCAGGTGTGCAATGAGCACTTCTCAAAATTTCAACGATTTTTTTTTTTTTTTACTGAGGAATGATTTTCCCTTCCTATTGAAAGTGCTTGCCATGTCTGGTAAAGAATTCACCGTCCGTGTTCCCTGTAGGGAGAAATAATGCGTTCTGAAAGGCTTGGCAGATTTTGTTAATACGATCTGTTGGGTTTCTGGATCTCTTTTTTCACACAGGAGAAATCAGGAAGGTCGTGCCTGTGTGGAATTCCCACAACAATCGTTGTTTGCTTGTGCCGTGATCTGAGTGTTTTCATTAAGCACCTAGTGGCTTCTTTCCTTTGAGTTCATCTTTGTACACGTCGTTAGCACCTGCTATTACTACCGTGCACCATTCTTTATTGGAGCAGTTCTTAACAACTTGACACATAGGAGCTCATGGTTGGATGACACTGGTGGTGTTTACACTGTGATTACTTCGTAAAATGTTTCTGATTCCTCTGCCATGACTGTCGGAAGATATACTGATTTCACGTTTATTCCTCGGCCCTTTACATAGGCAAGAGCTGCCTTGTCATTCTTTGTTTTCTTTATAGACTTGGAATCAGTTATACTAGGCGTCGAAGTTTTGCCACTATTACGTGGCGGTACATGATAATTCATCAGTTTAAGCATAGGACGGAAATCTGAGTCGCACACAGTGTCTTGCGACGGTTCATTACTTCTCGATTTCACAGAGTTTTGTTTAATGTAACTTAATGAATCTTCAAGCATCTTTACGTAATTTCTGGCGTCTTTTAATTCACTGAGCAGTGATTCTGATACAGAAAGTTCCGCACCTTCAATGCACATTTGAATTACCGATTCACGGCCATTACACTTCGTAACATAGTCATACGTTATTTCCTTATTATCGGCTCGCGTGAAACATTCAGAGTGGTTCCATTTCTGAAATGTTGAGCATATTCGGAGCCCTTTTATCACTACTCAAAAGACACTTGGTACAGATAAAATTATCGTTAAATGCGGAGCGTTTTGCCACAGCCTGTATACTTTCCGCCATCTTGTATTTATAGTTGTTTGAATTTGACTTAGATTTAGATTAGATTTATTGATTCACTTTCATCTACAGCTGCACAGTGTGCAAGAGATATTTGGATTTTTATGCTAATATTAACAGTTTTACATATAATATACCTTTGTACATAACAACACACATTAATATATCTATGGGAGCCTTTATATTTTATGAAGTAACAGCTTTTTCATGAGATGAGAAAACATTTTATTTTTTAAGCACAGATCAAAAACTAACAAGAATAAACAATTCGTAACCAAGCCGACTACGCCAAAGATAAATATATATCAGCTGCAGCTTTCACCCGCTGTTTTTGGCGCAGTGGATAAATGACGTCGCCACATCAGCCCCCCTCCTTTTGAAACCGGGTGCACCAGGTATGTGGGGAAACTTGCACTTGATGTTTCTACCGACTCTCGTCAAAACATCTGGTGCAGGCAATGGCTGCTCCTGTTCTGCACTTGCTGCTTCATTGGCCTCCTCTGAAACCGAGGGCTCGGCGAGACTGTCTGCTGTTTCTTTGGCCTCCACGATTGAGGGTGATTTTGCAGACCGAGGAAGGAGTGTACCCTCTTCGGTGTAAGCAGGTTTAAGCCGCTCAATTGAGACTGTCTCTTCTTTACCATCCTTATCGATTTTGAAGCTGTGGCTTCCTCTTGTGATTACCCTGTATGGTCCAGAGTAAGGCGAAACAAGCGGCGGGCGCACCGTATCATCCATAAGCCACACGTGGGACGTTGCTTGCAGGTATGTACATACACTCTCCGGTCTCCATGTCTGACAGGGTTAGTGGGTTTGATGTTTCTCATTCTAACACTGAGTTGTCTCGCGAATTGCGTGCATAGCTCAGGGGCGAACGGCTGTGTAGATGCTGGAACGATAAATTCTCCAGGAACCCTCAACTGCTCGCCATAAACCAATTCTGCGGAAGAGCACTGTAAGTCCTCCTTCACGGCCGTTCTCAATCCGAGTAGGACGAGTGGTAGTGCTCCAGGCCATGAAGTGGAACTACACTTTAATGCAGCTTTGAGAGTGCGGTGTAGTCGTTCCACCATTCCATTACTAGATGGATGATAGCTTGTGGTGCGTAGATGGTTGCACCGGCACAGTAGTAAAAGTTCATTGAAAAGTTGGCTTTCAAACTGCCTTCCGCGATCTGTTGTTATGTTTTGCGGAACGCCAAACCTGGAGAACCATGAATGCAACAGTGCTTTTGCAAACCGACTCCGCAGAAATGTCTTCTATTACAACTACTTCTGGCCACCTGGTAATACGATCAATGATTGTGAGCAACTAGCGTTGTTCTGAAGAGCACGATAGCGGGCCCACAATGTCCACATGTATATGTGAAAATCTTGCAGATGGCGTCGGGAAGTCAGCAATAGGTGCAAAGACATGTCTGCTGATTTTATTACGCTGGCATGTTAGGCATGCACGCGCCCATGCACGACAACCTTTTTGTATTCCAGGCCACACTACTTTGGAGGAAACTAACTTGGCTGTAGCTCGTACTCCTGGATGTGATAGGTTATGTAGTGCATTAAAAATCTCGCGACGATATTGTTCTGGTATGTAAGGTCGCTCCTTTCCTTTTGCTACATCACACCAAATTCCGTCTGGAACATTTGGGACAGACACACGTCTCAGCTGCAGCGCAGTTCTCTGTTCCTCTATTAGACGGCGCAAGAAACAATCTTCTCGTTGTTTAGACGCTGACTCGGTCCAACGAATTGAATTTAAACTGGCACAATTCATAGACAGGCAATCTGCGACCAGGTTGTCTTTTCCTGAAATGTGTCGCACGTCAGTTGTGAACTGTGCAATGTACTCGACTTCCCTGCACTGACGTGGTGAATTGAGCTCTGTGTCTCGTTGAAATATAGCTACTAACGGCTTGTGATCGGTAAAAATTGCAAAGTGCCTCCCCTCGACAGACGTGCGAGAATGCTTTATGGCTAAGTAAATAGCTAGCAACTCACGGTCAATAGCACTCCATTTTTGCTGCTGTCGAGTCAGATTTTTAGAGAAAAATGCTAGCGGCTGCCATCAACTTCTTGCTGTAGCGCTGCACCCACTGCTGTTTGGCTCGCATCAACCATGAGCGCTAAAGGGGCGCTCAATCTTGGATGTCTCAGTAGTGTTGCCCGAGAAAGACATTTCTTTAAGTCACGGAAAGCTGCTTCAGCATCTGGTCTCCATGGGATTTTACGATTTCCTCTTGTATTTTTACCTGCAAGTAACGTTGTGAGTGGCTCTTAGGCGGCAGCTAATTTAGGTAAGTGACGTCTGTAATAGTTGAGCATGCCTAAAAATCTGCGAAGTCCTTTGTAAGTTGTGGGAAGGGGAATCTGTTGTACTGCTTCAACCCGCTCAGGCAAAGGTGACAGGCCTGCTGCTGAAACCAAATATCCCAGGAACTTAACCTCGCGTTTTCAAACGTGCACTTTATTTTGCTAATAATTATGCCTTATTCTGTCAGACGGCGGAAACGCTGCCGCAGATGTTCGACATGCTGATATACAGAACCAGAGAATACTAAAATGTCGTCCACATAACAAAATACGAATGGTAATTCTCGAAGCACCTCATGCATGAATCTTTGCCATGTTTGGGCAGCGTTTCTGAGGCCAAATGGCATAAAATTGTACTCAAACAAGCCGAATGGTGTGATAACTGCTGTTTTTTAATGTCAGATGGAGCCATGTGAATCAGGGAAAATGCTTTGGCGCAATCAATCACACTAAATATTTTGGCATTGCTAATCGTACTGTTAAAATCAGTCACATTGGGTACTGGGTAGCGGTCGGGAATTCTGCGGGCATTGAGCGCCCTGTAGTCTCCACGTACTCTCCATGAATCGTCTTTCTTACGGACCATGTGAACTGGAGATGCCCATGAACTATCAGACCTACTTACAATAACTGTTTTTAGAAGTCTGTCGAACTCAGCTCGCGCCGCGAGCAGCTTCTCTGGAGGCAGACGCCGCGGGCGGAAGGCAACGGGTTGACCTTGTGTCGTGCTGATGTGGCGTTGAGTGTTGTGTCTGCATTTCCTGGTTGCGTTGACGGGTTCGGTAAGTGCTGGAAAGTCTTGAAGCAGTTTACGAAAAAGTGATTCCTCCGACAGTTCTCTGATATTGCCTACAGTATACGAATCGTTGCGACTGTCGGGCGTCTTCTTGCGTGACGCACACGTGTGCACCCCGCTTAGTTGCGGGTACGGAATCGCATCACCATATCCCGACGCGGATGACGCGGTAGAGGAGCCGGAAATCTTGGTGCGGAAAGACACGGGCACATCGCACTGCACTTGAACCGACGCGGAAGACGCAGTAGGCAGTATCGCTTCTGTGGGAACTGTCACCAAACGACGGTTAACCAGGTCGGGCATACGTCGGTAGTTCCGTAAAAAGTCCGCTCCAGTTATAGGACTCGGCACATCAGCAACCACAAAAGTCCATTTTGGATGGAAGTTAGAATTCAGATGTAATGCCAACTGTTTCTCACCATAGGTAAATATTCTGGAATTGTTTGCCGCAGTCAGCACATGTTGCGTTGTTGTCGTGAGTATATCACCTCGCTTTCTTGGATAAACACTGACTTCTGAACCTGTGTCAATCAGTTAAGGTGTTTGCGATGGTGTCTGCCTCTTTTGCTAAGACTTGCAATTGTAAATCTGTTTCTGCTGCAATGACGGCACGGATGTTGGCAGGAAGTTTACGAAACATATTAGATGTAAAGACTCTTCAGGTAGGAGTTCCGGGCCGGCTAATGTACGTAAGGCTTTGAGTACTTGTGACGGAGCCTTGTCGCCCAAATCTTCGTATGCGAAAATTTTTTGTAGTCGCAAATGTGGTGACAACGTATAATGCTATATGAGAGCTCCCTTTAGCACAAAGTTATTTGGTTGCGACAAGGTTTCTTCTACTTGCTCTATCACTTCTAAATTTAGCTGTGAAACCAGTATATTAAATTTGTCAGTGTTGTTAGACACCCCACGGTGCCGAAACATGCATTCAGCCTGCGTAAACCAAAGCTGGGGGCGCGTCGGCCAGAGCGCGGAAAGCTTAACATTACCGTGCCGCGCGTACGTGCTCCCATCTTTTGCGTTAACGTCTGTCGTTCCGTTTTGTAGCGAATCAAAGGGCGTGGACCGCCATCCTTGGTCGAACAGACTGTAGTCTTCAATCTTGATTCCACTGCCCCATGCTTTTGTCTCCGAATTCGTTATTCTCGTCGGTATATATATTTTCCTTATGCTTCTGCTACGATTTTTCCGGGTCGCCACTATGGGAGCCTTTATACACTCCTGGAAATGGAAAAAAGAACACATTGACACTGGTGTGTCAGACCCACCATACTTGCTCCGGACACTGCGAGAGGGCTGTACAAGCAATGATCACACGCACGGCACAGCGGACACACCAGGAACCGCGCTGTCAGCCAGTTTGCCGTGGCATACGGAGCTCCATCGCAGTCTTTAACACTGGCAGCATGCCGCGACAGCGTGGACGTGAACCGTATGTGCAGTTGACGGACTTTAAGCGAGGGCGTATAGTGGGCATGCGGGAGGCCGGGTGGACGTACCGCCGAATTGCTCAACACGTGGGGCGTGAGGCCTCCACAGTACATCGATGTTGTCGCCAAGGTCGGCGGAAGGTGCACGTGCCCGTCGACCTGGGACCGGACCGCAGCGACGCACGCCAAGAGCGTACGATCATATGCAGTGCCGTAGGGGACCGCACCGCCACTTCCCAGCAAATTAGGGACACTGTTCCTCCTGGGCTATCGGCGAGGACCATTCGCAACCGTCTCCATGAAGCTGGGCTACGGTCCCGCACACCGTTAGGCCGTCTTCCGCTCACGCCCCAACATCGTGCAGCCCGCCTCCAGTGGTGTCGCGACAGGCGTGAATGGAGGGACGAATGGAGACGTGTCGTCTTCAGCGATGAAAGTCGCTTCTGCCTTGGTGCCAATGATGGTCGTATGCGTGTTTGGCGCCGTGCAGGTGAGCGCCACAATCAGGACTGCATACGACCGAGGCACACAGGGCCAACACCCGGCATCATGGTGTGGGGAGCGATCTCCTACACTGGCCGTACACCTCTCGTGATCGTCGAGGGGACACTGAATAGTGCACGGTACATCCAAACCGTCATCGAACCCATCGTTCTACCATTCCTAGACTGGCAAGGGAACTTGCTGTTCCAACAGGACAATGCACGTCCGCATGTATCCCGTGCCACCCAACGTGCTCTAGAAGGTGTAAGTCAACTACCCTGGCCAGCAAGATCTCCGGATCTGTCCCCCATTGAGCATGTTTGGGACTGGATGAAGCGTCGTCTCACGCGGTCTGCACGTCCAGCACGAACGCTGGTCCAACTGAGGCGCCAGGTGGAAATGGCATGGCAAGCCGTTCCACAGGACTATAACCAGCATCTCTACGATCGTCTCCATGGGAGAATAGCAGCCTGCATTGCTGCGAAAGGTCGATATACACTGTACTAGTGCCGACATTGTGCATGCTCTGTTACCTGTGTATATGTGCCTGTGGTTCAGTCAGTGTGATCATGTGATGTATCTGACCCCAGGAATGTGTCAATAAAGTTTCCCCTTCCTGGGACAATGAATTCACGGTGTTCTTATTTCAATTTCCAGGAGTGTATTTTATGAAGTAACAGCTTTTTCATGAGATGAGAAAACATTTTATTTTTTAAGCACAGATCAAAAACTGACAAGAATAAACAACTCGTAACCAAGCCGACTGCGACAAAGATAAATATCTGTCAGCTACAGCTTTCACCCGCTGTTTTTGGCGCAGTGGATAAATGACGTCGCCACATATCTATTAATGATGAATACTTAAATAAATGTTGTTACGTATATATTAGTAGTAATGTATGCCTCCATTTCCTGAATCGTCATGAATTTGTGTTGTACGGCTGCACCATACGACTTTTGACATTCAAATGCGTCACAACTACACTGAATTTGTTTTTGTATGTTTGAAAGTGAGTCAAAATACGTGACGTGTAGGTAATATGTGTCATCAAATGACAATCTAGAATTGTATCACTGCAAAAATGTGAACGAAATCAGAGAAGATAGAAAGATTCTGGAAACAAGTGTTCTGGGCAGCCATCTCTCATCTATGTACGTGTAAGCACTGTACCTGTGTGTTTCAATAAAAGCACATGTCCCATCAGACAATGGTTGTATAAATTCAAAACTGGTAAAGGTGCTTTTCCGGTAATATAAACCAAAACCAAATTATGGTTGGTTGCGGAAGAGGATTGTCAACATACTGCTTTGATAAAAGCTTAATATTTATGCCCTGGATCTTTCTTTCAGTTTGCACTCTGTCCCACCAGTTCTAATGAATAAAGTGCTCAAAATATTGAATTATGTATACAGCAATAGCATTTGCCTCATCTGTCCAACCATTATCACTTGACTATTGTTCCATAAGCAAAATGAATGAATGCTTTGGAAGATTCTCATTGTTTCTCTTAATAAGAGACAGTGCAAAAATCCCAAACTGTTCTGGACCACTTGCATACAAAATAACTAGTTAACAAACTGTTAAGAACAGTTGGGTATTCACTGGCCAACTCCTATTATTTGTGCCTGTAACTTGAGCACATAACTGACAATTGTTAGGGTATTGACCTTACGCATTTGTGTGGTTGAATATTTAGAAAAATTTTGTATCTCTGATACCAGTTGAATATACAAAAATTATAAAGAAAGTTGTCACCTTTCCATTTGACAGCTTTCCAAGTTGCAGACAGTCATGTAAAAATTTCAGAAAGCTACTCAGTGTGGTTGTCAAATGCCCATTCTTGTTTATGGCATCATTTTAAGGCATGCAAGTCTAATTCTGTAGCAAGTGTAAAGTTAAATTGTTTTTGAAAAGTCTACATACATTGCTGAGGGGAAAAAAATAGTACATCTGGAAAGATGACATAGATTTTGATCCGATGACGGCACATGCCACCAGGACAGTCGATGCGCTCGTAATGGTGTCGATGTTGTTTGCCGACACATAGCATAGTGGTGGTGCAGCTACCAGAGTGCTGTCTGTGTCTCCTCTTTAATAGGGAATACACGGCTTGACTGGTGGTGTTAGAGTGTCTATTTGGAATGGCGCACTGAAGTCTTCGCCGATGAAGAGAGATTCTGCCTGTATGCGAGTGACGGTTCTTTATGCGCACGGCATAGGTCTGGTGAGCGCTGCCACATAGAGTGCATTCATCCGAGATGCACTGGACACACCCCAGGCCTTATAGTTTGCGGTGTGATAAGCTGCAACTCTCTTTCACCTTTGGTATTTCTGGAGAAATGCACCGCCTGTTATTAGGCCTGTTCTTTCGCGTTCTTACAACACAAAGGTGATGCGTTGTTGCAGCAGGGTATTACACACCCACACGCAGCCTGTGAAACTCGACCACTCCGTAGGATGTGCAGCAACCTCCCTGGCCAGCACAATGTGCAGTTTTGTCTCCCTTCTAGCACGTGTAGGGTATGTTGGGACGAGAAGAGACTTGTGAGACTCATCGACCGACAATTCTTACAGAAGTGCACCAACAAATCGAGCAATTCGCCTTCTGTACGACTGACTCGATGCCAGAGTCAGTGCTTGCTGCCCACGGAAGCTACACCACGTACTGAATGATTGTTTCGGCACGGGTCGATACCTGGTAACCGGTTGTGCTGTCGATGTGTGAATACAATCATTTCGTGTACTCCATATGCACTGCTACGACAGTAAATTGTGAGTAATTAGAATTCTATAAAAGGGTGTACTAATTTTTTTACAGCAGTATACATTTTTTTGGCACGTTTCATTTCTTCTCCTGCCCTTCATCAGCCAGAGGTTTACATCTTTATTTTATTTATTGTACATAACTTATATTTTTGAATACATGCTATACGTAATATTGTTTTTTTTGGTTCATTAACATATAAATAGGTGATTGGTAACATTATAAATTAAAATAATTGAAATATAAATAAAAATAGATGAGAGATGTGTCATTGAGTAATGGTTTACATTGTTTTTTTTCCGCTTGCTTGTGCAGGAGTGTTATGTGTTGTGGTGTTCGTATTTTTGTGTTTTCACTCACGTCTACGTAACAGGTTCTCCTTTCCTGTTACTACAGTACTCGGAGTTGGGTATTACAATATTTTCCTTAGTCTATGATTGTTCTTGTTCTCTTTTGTTGTGTTTTGTGTGTGTCGATGTTGTGTTTTTCTGTGTGATACCTGTGTGTTTTGTGCGGTGTGGAGCCGTTGCGGTGTTTTGGATGTGGGTTTTGGTGCGTTATCGTCTAGGCGAGGTGGGGTTGTTTCAAGATGAGTCAGTTGTGTCATTGATGGTGCTATGTCGGGGAATATTTTGGAGGTGTTTTGAGCTGCTGTACGCGCTGGATAGATGCATTTAAATTTTCGTCGTCGTGTCGTTGGTGGTTGTTTGTCAGTATGTCTTCCCCGTTTGGTCTTTTGTGGGGGATATGGGATCCATATCTTGCTCTGAGGTTGGCGAGTCTTGTCTGGAGCCGTGTCATGTCTGTGATCTGGTATACTTCATTGGTTGGGGTGCGAGGTGGTAGTCTTGCGATGCTGCGCAACAGTCGTCGCTCTGTTGCGTATAGTTTATTTTGGTACAGTCTTCGGTATACCGCCTAGTGGCGCTGAGGCGTACTCGTAAATAGGTCTGACGAATGTTTCGTACGTGTGTATGGCTGTCCTGGTGGAACATCCGTGCAGTCGGCCTTGGACTTGTCTGTTGAGGTTTTGTCTTCGTCTTGTTTTGTTTAGTAGGTGCTGAAGATGACTCTTATAGTTTAGCTGTTTGTCAAGGAATACCCCGAGATATGTTACGGAGTCTGCAAGTTGTAGCGGTTGGTTCCGATACGAGACTGATTTTAATACAGACGAATGTGCTGTTGCAGTGAGTACTTGAGGGATCGGAGCCGCGATGAGTACGTACGTGGCGACTACAACATAAACTCCGAACCGAAGTTCGACGAGGTGGGCGCGCTGTACACGGTGTCGCAGAGGTTCGAGAGGGAGAAGCCGCCCCCGCCGGCGCCCGCCCACGTGGCCGCCGGCAGCTACCGCCACGACGTGGAGCGCGAGTGGGAGCGGCCGCTGCACGCCCACCCACACCCGCACGTGGCCGCCCCCGCGGCCGACCGCCAGCAGGACTGCGGAGCCGGCAGGTGCGCCGACGTCCCCGGGGACGACCGGCGCGTGTCGCAGGTCTCGCCGCCACGCTGTTAGTACCAGCTCTCATCCTTCACTTTACATTATCAACTAATAGGGTACAGACGTCCAGACACTACACTCGTTCACATTGCTCTGTAGCTTCCACTATGAAGTAAAACTGCTATGCACGTGGAAAGTGTCACGGTACACATCAGCAAAGAGAAGCAGCTGCTAGAGATTGTATTAACCCTCAAGCGGGCGTGCCTGTCTATAAAGTGCGCCAATCATAAATAAAAGGATCGTGCACGCTTCCTTTGTTGTTTCAGAAGTGCAAACCCATACCGATTCCTTCACTGTTCCAGAATGAGATTTTCACTCTGCACTGGAGTGTGCGCTGATATGAAACTTCCCGGCAGAGTAAAACCGTGTGCCGGGCCGAGACTCGAACTCGGGACCTTTTTCTTTCGCGGGTAGGTGTTCTACCGTCTGAGCCGACCGAGCACGACTCGCGACCCGTTCGCAGAAGAGCTTCTGTGAAATTTGGAAGGTAGGTGACGAGGTACTGGCACTATTGAAGCTGTGAGGACGGGTAGCTCAGACGGCAGAGCACCTGCCTGCGAAAGGTAAAGGTCCAGAGTTCGAGTCACGGTCCGGCACACAGTTTTAATCTGCCGGGAAGTTTCCTTCATTATTGCTTGAGGTACAACAGCGATAAATTGTGTTGTCATAAGTCCAAGTGAGCAGCAGTTTTATAAAATACAAAGTGAGCAAGGCAAGAAAAAATTTACGACTCATGGGAAAACATGACCCTGATTATGAACTAGCAACATAATCCCACATTGAGGCAGTTGTCTACAAGATAAGTGGCTGCCTGGGATCTGATGCAACTGTACTGCTTAATGCTGAGAGTGGATCGTTACTGTCTCTGTAATGCCTGTTCTTGGGAACAGAGCGTTAGAGTGAAAATTTGTTTCATTATTGTTTAATAAAACAGTGGTTTAGTTCGTATTATGTAGGTATATTTTCTCAGTGTTGAAATAAACCAAGAATTAACTGTGATTTTGATATTACATGCTTAGCTCGGTGATGTAAAGACAGTTATTCCAAAGACATGTACAGAGTGCATCACACGGCCACCAGTGTGCACACTCCAGGGTTAGTAATTAACTGTCACTGAAGTGCTGCCAACTGTGGACCTAGTGTCTCTCGTGCACTGACGATAGTGCTAACTGCACTCTCTCTGTGTCACCCTAAAAAATAGACCGTGGTCGGATGAGGAGCTCTTTCGATGTGACGACGTCCGTATTCTTTCACAGGTCACAATGAGACCATTACTTCCTCTAATGATGCAAGCCATTGATTCTTCACTTTCTTTATTTATTTTAAAACTGTTCTGTAAATGTATGAGTACTGCCACTTTAGCCGAACAGTTAGCACCACTGCCTTTGATGCTGAAGGAGCCAGGTTCAATTCCTGGCACCTCCTCAAATTTTTCCTTAGTTAGGGAGGTCTGTTGTGAGCTCCACTCAGCCACTGTGAGGCCAAACGAGGAGCTCCTCAATTAAAGAAGCAATGGCATCATTGTCTGGCCCGAGCTGCTGGAGATGTGCTTGTTTCTGAGTGTGTGTGTGTGTCTGTGTGTTTTCTTTTCTGAAGAAGGCTTCGTCCAGAAGCTGATCGTGTCACAGTATTATCATTGTGCCTGCCTGCATCTCAATGTATCACCTTTATAGTGAAATGGTGAATAGAAATCTATCATTCTCATAGTATTGTTGATGTGATTGTGTTGTATTGTCACCTCCTGTGCTAATATCTAGCAGCTTTGAATTTAACAGCTATGGCTGTATCACAATTGATAGTTACATTTTATATAGTAAAAATATATAAGGCAGCTGGTGTGCATGGGTTTAAGGTGGATCTATGGAAGGCTGTAGATACTGACATGATTCTTTAACTTAAAAAATATTATAGATAAAATCTGAGAGAAAGAAGAAATTCTTGAAGACTGGTAAACTCATGTCATATACCTTCTGCAGAAGAAAGGCCCTAAAACAGATCCAGATAATTATAGATGGATAGAGAATACTCTATCAGTATTATAAAAGAACTGGGCGTAGATCCAAAAACTACGAACGCTATCAAAGACACATTGACAAACATCTCATGTAAAGTCAGGTTCTGTGGAAAACTCTCCAAGAGCTTTTGAGATAAAAACACAAGTCAGGCAGGGAGACGGGTTGTTTCCCATACTTTTTATATGTGCACTGGGAAAAGTGATTACATAGTGAAGAAAATCCAATATGAAAGGTATCAAATTAGGAAACCAAAAGGGTAACACCTATGTAGATTAACTAGACAAACATTGTTTTTGGCATTACTTCACAATTTTATTGTTAATGTTATTGCACAACCTAGGTTTCGGGTTATAAGCCCATTTTCAAGTAATTATTGATTCCCAAAGATGAAAATGCATAGATAAACATAATGACAATGCAAAGATAATCATCTCAACTTCTGAAGGTATCAATCCATAGCTTAATGAAAAATTATGTCAGTGATCATTTTTTAACAAATTACATACATTATTACACATTTAGCAATTACAGTACAATGACCAGACTAAACTTATGCATTGCCTAGAACTTTTTAACTCTGACGGACTGAAACCCAAAGCTTTGCTTCTATCATGGGATTTTGATCTCATTTCATCATCATCATCATCATCATCATCAGCCAGTTCTATCACTTAATGATGTGGCCTCTTTGAGTCAGTGTGTAACAAAGCATCCCAGTAAGATGTTCTATTTGTGACCTTCCTTTGAGTCAGTACAGTAAAATGATATCTCATCTAAAAGTCGTGAATAATTGAATTGGGTTTGCTCATTTAGCAGTAGGTGTGACATCTGTCTTTTAATTCCTAAACTTTCTAATTGGTTGAGTTTGGCCCCCTTTTCCTCTGTGTGTAGGACTTGTACATCTATTGCATATTTGTGGTTATTGTTCAGGAAATGGTCTACAGAGGCTGAATCAGACTTCTTCAGTCTTCAGCTAGTGTGGCGTTCATTAAGCCTGGTACAAATTTATTTCCATGTCTGTCCTATGTATCAAGAGTGACACTCACGGCATGTGATTTTATAAACCCCTGTTTTTGTGATAGATTGTTATTTGTCTTTTGCATTGAACAGGAAACTAGCTATTGTCTGAGGGACATAGAAAAGCCCAGAGAAACCCTTTGCCTTCAAGATGTTACTTATGCTATTTGATGTTTTCCGTATACAAGGTAATCTGCACCATTTCTTTTCATGTTTGTCTGTTTTTTTTTCTTTCATTGGGAACATTAAGGACCTGGCTTGTTCTTCATCTTTTTACCTAAAATTTTACAGTGGTGTTGGGGTCAGATTCATTATTTGTGGCTGTTGTTTTAATTGTGTTAAGTTCGTGGCCAAATTCTCCCTGGGACATGGGGATAGAAAGGAGATGGTGGATCATGTCGTGGAATACTGCATGTTTTATGGTTGTAGGATGTTAGGAGAAAGCTGGGATGAAAGTGGCAGTGAAGGAATCTTTTTGATAAATTTTAAATTTGTTGTTACTGTCTTCTATCTTTAAGGTAGTGTTCAGGAAATTTATGCCCCCCCCCCCCCTCCAAATCCATGCTCACCTTTAAATTAATGTCCCACTGGTTCATATTTTATGCAAATTTATGGAGTTGTCTGTTGGATCCTTTCCACATACAAAGAATATTATCTACAGGGTGAGTCGCGTAAGACATAACACTCCCTTTATTCGGTTAGCGATTGCACATATTGGCAAACGGTTTTTGGCGAATCATAGCGGACTATGGGGCACATACATTGGTAAATGCACAATAATCACAACGTTTATATTGACCGAGATAATGAGGCAAGTACATGTCTTTTAAATGGGACGCTATACTCTTTTTTCTTTTTTTTTACCAGCATTCGAACGGTCTGGAAAGGATGTGTATAGAGATGTAACGCATGTTGCTATTGTGATTCAAACTTTGCTTAAAAGACGCCTGGAAATATTGTACGACTGAAGGTCGAGGTGGTCGGAAGTGGCCGCAGACTGTAAACACGCCTCGCGCGACCCGGAAAGCAGGCCGCGTCGAACAGCTGGTGGGTCGTGCGACGTTTAACCTGTAGGAAGTGCGTCTCCCATCCAGGCGTAGTTGGTGCTGGAACATTACGTCCAGATGTGTACATAAATCAGGAGAAGTTAGACATGTTACTTCTGTATGGCGAATGTCGTAGGAATGCTGTACTGCGGTACAGGGATATGTATCCTGATCGTCAGTATCCTACTTACGAGGCCGTTGCAAGAATGATTACTACACGAGTGCAAAGAGGCAGCCGTAACAGCAAACAGAGGAGGAGGGAGGAGACTGCGACCGACGGAGACCACGACGAGGCTGCTCTGGCACGGGGCGTGGGGTGTCATGCGCCGGCGTAACTTCCACCCCATGGCACCTTTCACTCCATCACGCACTCGAAGGACGTCATTTCGAACGTCGTATGGAATTTTGTCGATTTGCTCTGCAATGCCTGCGAGATGATAATACATTCTTCAAACGTGTGCTCTTCACTGACGAAGCAACCTTCACTAATCACGGGAATGTAAATTTACGTAACATGCACTACTGGGCAGCTGAGAACCCACATTGGCTGCGTCAGGTGCAGCACCAAAGGCCGTGGCGCGTCAACCTGTGGTGCGGAATTGTAGGAAATTACATCGTAGGACCTTATTTCATTACAGGAGTATTAAATGGAAATAAGTATGGAGACCTTCTTAGGAACATTCTACCCATTCTGCTAGAGGAGATACCACTCAATGAGCGCCTGTGTATCTGGCTCCAACACGACATGTGCCCAGCTCACTCCTCACATGTTGCAACTCAAATATTGAACGAGACATTTCCTGTGGCTTCTGAAAATTTCCCGGCGTATTTGTTCTTCTAATAATTTCCGGGTATGCAGCCGGATCCCGTCGACATTCTGCCACGATATTTCGGCCCAGAGACGTCCGGCCATCATCAGGTGAGTACACAACTACTGAAGAGCCCACTGCTGCTCTCATTTTGTACTTTCCCTCTTTGGGGAAGTGTGAGGTGGGAGTCTGTAGCCTTTCGGCTTTTACTCCCCTGTGAATGTGTGTGTGTGATTTTTCTTTAATTTTTCTGGTGTCTGTGATATTGTGATGATTGTTCTGTTTGTGTCTGGTACCTGCCTGAGGTAGGCGAGATGACTGTTGTTTTGTGGGAAGGAACAGGATTAGGGATTGGGTGTTGGGATTTCCTCTTCGACTTAGTCGTCGAAGATCGTCATAGGGCGCTTATGTTTATCGCGGGACATGTCGTACTGACCTAGGGAGTGGTCTGAAGAGGCCAGGTGCAGTCGCGGTATTTATGCCGAACCTCTCGCATGCGATATGTACTGGCATCCTACAGCGCATGCGTCAGGTGTTGACATGCGCGGCATAGCCGAGTTGTACGTGCTGCCCTCGGTGGTGAAAATAAAAGCTCATCTAGTCATCGAGTTACGAATGACGCTGTCGATTCCGCTGTGATTGTATAATTTTAATAACAGGATTCCAAATTTTATCCAGCTGAAAGCCGTTGTCACGATTTATAAGATTATCGGCAAGACGTATTTCCACTGATTCCTTGATTACGGAATGTCAAAATCCGGAAACCGGAGCTAAACTTTTTGTTCCATTGTATTCCATTGAATGTCCCAATGAAATACAGTGCTCTGCTACTGCCGATTTTGACGGTTGCCGCAGACGGGTGTATCTTTCATGTTCTGTACATCGTTCATGGACAGTTCTTCTCGTCTGGCCAATATATGCAGAGCCACATTCACAGGGAATTTTGTAGTCGGCTGCATACCCGGAAATTATTAGAGACATTTCCTGACCGCTGTATTGGATGGAATGCTGCAGTACAATGGCCTGTCAGGTCCCCCGATGTGACTCCACTTGATTTCTTTTTGTGGTCCACTGCGAAGCCCCAACAACTGCCGAATCATCACAGCTTGCTCCGCCGTATCATCCACTGACCTGTTATCTGTTATCCATTCTCTTGAACGTTAATGACAGATATGTCTTGAAGTCGAGCGTGAACCGTTCGAGTACATGCTTAAGTAAAGTACAATGCCATGTTTTGTTAAGAACACTATGAATGTGAAGGTACCAATGTATTATTATACGATATGTGTCAATGACCAGTAACATCCTTGAAGTATAAATGTAACGTGTGTGGGCAATGTGTATACCACGTAGGTTGTCCTGTCGTATTGTTTGGTGGGAGCTGGTTGGGAGCTGGTCAGCATATGAATGTGAATAAAATAATTATCTTATCGAATGTGTATTCTCTCTAATTATAATGTCCAATACTATCTGTGGAAACAGTAGTTTCACAGCAGACACTTTGTTGCCCCACACACACACTCCGGCATCACCCGGTGAAGAGTTTCCCATGACGCATCCATCAATAACATTATCAGCGGCTTACTGTGCGTCAGTTGTGTCATGTAAGCAGGAAGGGGGCAAAGCTTAAATGAGAAACTGCATCACAAAGCGGTTGCTGTGTTCACACAATAACTATTCATTTGAGCCTGGGAATGTCCATGCATTTTGCATAGTTCTCATAATCTCCTTTTGATATGCAATTAGCTAGCATGTGCCACAGTTAAATGCAAAATGCGACTTGCCACCCTTGTACCTATGTTGTATCGTGAAGAGGGCGGATGAGGGTTCACCTACGTAGCGTAGGCCGCGCACGCTGCACAGAGCACGGCGACTCGGCCTGCGGGTCGCGCGACCGCCTCACCTTCAATCGTACAATATTTGCCAGCGTGAATCACAGTAGCAACATGCGTTACGTCACTATACGCGTCCCTTCCAGAGCGTTTGAATGATGGTAAAAAAAGTATAGCATCCCATTAAGAAAAAAACATGTACTCGTCTCATTATCTCGGTCAATATAAACATTGTGATTATTGTGCATGTACCAAAGTATGTGCCCCATAGTCGGCTATGTTTCGCCGAACACCGCTTGTCGATATGTGCAATCACCCCGGAATAATGGGGGTGTTACATCTTATGCGACCTGTATATTTCTGTACCAATACCCAACATGTTTTGCCAGCGGTTCTCTTTTAAGAAAATCAGTCTCCCACTTGTCCACGAACATTTCAGCTATTAAGGGGAATAATGGTGAGCCCATTGCCAGACCATATGCTTGCTGATAATAGCTCCCTTCAAAGCAGAAGTAATTTTGATTTAAAGAACATTCCACTGTACTAACAGTGCTCAGCTGCTCTTCAGGATTTATGTTGTGTGAATACAATGATTTTGACACAATTCCTACACAGTCTTTCACTGGAATACATGTGAACAAGCTATGCAATCAAAATAGACTAATTTTGCGTTTGTTGGAACCTTAATGTCAATTAACTTCTTAACTAAATCTAAACTGTTCTTAATGCTAAATATCCCTATGAAGTTCAGTTTCTTCTTCTAGATGGTGTCCATTCTCCTGGTAATCTTATGTACTTGAGCTTGTATTGCAGATACCACAGGACGGATTGGCACTTCTGCTTTGTGGAGCTTTGGTAAATCATATAGCTGTAGTGACCTGGGATTCATTTGCAGCATGGTCTTACAGGTATATTCAAAAAAGATGTTGGAGCACTTGTTTACTACCTGTTTAGCCTGATCATTGTAACTAGCTGTTGGATCCCTCTGTAGTTTTTGTAGCTGCACTGACTGGAAAAAATCCTCTCCTTTGCCTATATAGTCTGTTTTATTTAACAACACTACAGTCCATACTTTATCTGCCCTAGTCACAATCACATTACTGGTTTCAGTTCTAGTTTTAAGTTCCTTTGTGGCTAAGAAATTATTGTTCTTCTGATATTGTGCTTGTTGTTTCTGTGCCTGCTTGATTTCTTCTACACACTACACTTTCGTTACTATATCTTTCTGTAGGGATAGTTCCAGATCTACCCGAAGACGGTCTAACACTTGAGGTTTTGTTATCATGTCTGGAGTTTATTTGTGGGCTTCTGATAATAACTTTTCATCTGGTTCTGAAAGGGTTAATGTTGACAAATTAACAATTTTATCTGCAAAGTGGATTGGCATTTTTGGGGTAAGGTTCTATCTATCCTTCACTGATAATAATTGTTCTAATTTCTTCTTTTGAGACTGAAACGTATTATAAATGATGCTTAGATCACTTGGCATTCACAGTTAACATTGCCCTGATCACATACATACCGAGAACGTTAAAATCCAAATAGAAAACTGTTGTGCCAGTGCCACTACATCTAACAGTGCCGCCACGGCAGTACCCGCAAACGGCGATAGAGGCGCTGCGCAACTCGGATGAGCGCGGGAGCGCCACCTAGCCACGAACGGCGCCGGCCGCATGTCACGGCACGGCAGTCGAATAAGAGATACTGAGTTGTTATCATGTAACCAGCTATTGTTTCTAAGTAAGTGTGTTTGAATATCCACGCAATTATTGGTGATTAAAGGTTATAACACTTCTGGCGCCGAGGTCGGGTATTTTCACTATGTTGTGGATTTGTGTGTTCGTGACGGGGCAGACATGGAACAGCTTATGCAAGCGCTCATTGAACAACAAACACAGCTGACGGCAGCGATTCAGGCGTTGTCGACGTCGCTTACTCATCGTCTGTCTTCCTCTTCTCCGCCTCCATTCCCTCCTTACGACGAGGCCGCTGAAGACTGGGAGAATTATGAGAAGCGTTTGCGGCAACACTTCTTGGCTTTCGGCGTTGTCGACGCTCCTATGTGTAAGTCGTTATTTCTATCTTGGATTTCCCTCGAGTCTATCAGCTGCTATCTCAGTTAGCCCCTCTGCGGGAACCTGCCTCCCTGTCCTTCCAAGAAATGTGTGACTTATTGTCTGCCTATTATCGAAAAAACACCCACGTCGTTGCCGCCCGCGTGGCGTTCTACCGGTGTCGTAAACAGCCCCATCAATCTTACCGGGCTTGGGCGGCGGAACTACACGGCCTGAGTAGGAAATGTCAGTTTGTCGCGAACACTCATCATGAGTCTTATGCTGACTCAATGGTTAGGGATGCTATTCTACGGCTTGCTCCTGATAAAGAAGTTCGGCAACGTGCCCTACAACTGCCAAACCCGTCGTTGTCGGAAGTTTTAAGTATGGCTCAATCCTTTGAAGTGTCTCACGCTGCTGGCGCGCAAATAGACGCGTGGTGTGATGTAGGCGCTGTACAGTCAACTCTCGACACGGACAGTTTGCCTGTTTCACAAGAGAAGGAAGATGTGGCGGCAGTTCACTCGCGTAAAGAACGTCGCTTTGAGCCTCAACGCTCGCAGCGAAAACGGCAACCACAGAAGCAGGTTCGTTCCGCACTTCCTTCTTGTCCACGTTGTTTCGTACAGCATGACAGGGCCGCGTGTCCAAAACGTTGGGCCACGTGTAATTCGTGTAGGAAAAAAAGACCACATTGCTTATGTGTGTCAGTCCCATTAAGTTCCTGTCGACGAGGACGAGGCGTCGGACATGGATGTTCACTGTGTGCTTTCTCAAACAAATAAGTTGTTTGTTACTGTTCGTGTTCTGAATAAAGACATCCGCATGCAAGTGGACACTGGCTCTGCAGTAACTCTCATTAATTCTCGCACATATTTGGCGTTGGGCTCCCCTCCTTTGTCTCCAGAAATCTGAGGACTTATAATAAACAGAAAATTCCTATCATGGGCCAGTTTGATACTTCCACTGCCTACAAGTCTGTTGCTAGGCCTCTCACGTCTTATGTGGTGGATCATGCGGGCACTCAAAACCTGTTCGGTTATGATGGTTTCCAGTTGTTCGGGTTCTCCATTGATGATGACGTGCACCTCATATCGGAGGATATTCCGTATCAACAGCTGGATGGATTGTGTTCTGAATTTTCGTCCTTGTTCTCTGCTGGTCTGGGTTGTGCCAAGGATTTTGAAGCCCACATTACTCTTAAACCTACAGCTCGCCTTAAGTTTTTCCGGGCACGCCCTAATCCGGTGGCGTTGCGTGCACCTGTCTAGGCTGAGCTAGACAGGTTAACAGCTTCAGGGATTCTCCTTCCGGTTACCTCCAGCGAATGGGCATCGCAAATCGTAGTGGCTTCTAAACCAAACCGGAGTCTGCGATTGTGTGGTGACTTTAAAGCCACTGTCAACGCTCAGAGCCTCATTGACACTTATCTTCTTCCCCGTCCTGAGGAGTTATTTACCAAGCTCGCTGGGGGCCAGTTGTTTTCCAGACTTGAGGCGTACCATCAGTTGCTGTTGGATGCTTCTTCCAAGGAATTTTTCGTCATCAACACTCCTTGTGGGTTGTATAGGTACCAGCGGTTACCATTTGGCGTCGCTAGCGCACCGGCCATTTTTCAGCGGTTTTTGGAACAGCTCACGGCCTCCGTTCCTGGCTGCATAAACTATCTGGATGACATTGTTGTCACGGGGGCCTCCACTGAGGAGCACCTTCACAATTTGCGTTCACTGTTTCGGGTTTTGCATTCGGCTGGGTTGAGGTGCAATCTGGACAAGTCACAGTTCTTCCAACCCTCTATTGGTTATCTCGGTTTCCACTTGTCCCGTGAGGGTATACGTCATCTACGTCAGCACGTTGCGGCCATTAACGCTCTACACCGGCCCTCTACGGTCAAAGGACTTCAGTCGTTTCTAGACAAGATTGCTTATTATCACAAATTCATTCCATCCACGGCGGCGGTAGCTCATCCTCTGCATCAGCTGTTATACAAAAACGTCCCCTTCTGTTGGTCCGACGGGTGTGAGCAGGCTTTTGTCCACCTGAAGGCTCATTTGCAGTCGGCGCCTTGTCTTGCCACATTCCGTCCGGGTCAGCACTTGGTTCTAGCGACTGACGCGTCACAGTAAGGCCTAGGTGCTGTTCTCGCCCATCGGTATGAGGATGGGTCAGAACGACCCATCGCCTATGCTTCCAAGACCCTCAACGATGTGCAACGACGTTATTCTCAAATCGAAACGGAGGCGCTCGCTATCATTTATGCCCTAAAAAAGTTCAGCGTTTTTTTGTATGGTCCTAAGTTTCACCTCATCACCGACCACAAGCCGCTGGTCTCTCTGTTCAGCCCATCGGCGTCGCTTCCGGATAAGGCAGTTCACCGCCTGCAACATTGGGCCGTATACTTGTCTCGTTTCCACTGAGATTCACTATTGCCCCATGGCCCAGCACGCCAACGCTGACGCATTGTCGTTACTGTTGATGGGCCCCGACCCGGTTTTCGATCGTGATGAACTACTCTGTTTCCACATTGATGAGGAAGAACGTCGTGCGGTCGAGGGTTTTCCACTTACAGGTTCGCAGGTCGCGTCAGCTACTGCGCGGGACCGGATCCTACGTCGTCAGGTGATCGGTTTTGTTTGACGGGGTTGGCCGGACAGGACCAAGGGCCGGGCATCGGATCCCCTTTGCAACTACCGTGCCTTGTGCCTTCGTCTGCTGTTCGTGATGGTGTTGTTCTTCTATCCAAGGATGGCGCATCTCTACGTGTCGTGCTGCCAGCCTCTCTTCGCAAAGATGTTCTCAAACTGTTGCACGAAGGCCATTGGGGTATTTCTCGGACTAAGTCCCTGGCCTGCAGGCACGTTTATTGCCCGGTATTGATTCGGACATCACCCACACGGTTGGTGCGTGTGGTCAGTGTGCTCAACAACTGGCTGCACTTCGTACAATACCCTCTCCGTGGCCTGATCCTGCGCAGCCGTGGGAACGGGTGCACGCTGACTTTGCCGGCCCCTTCCTCGGTACTTATTGGCTACTGTTGATTGACGCCTTCTCGAAGTTTCTGTTTGTTGTTCGATGTCAGTCGCCCATCACTGCGGCGACAACGCTGGCTTTTCCTAAATCTTTGTGCAAGAAGGTCTTCCATCCACGATCGTCACAGACAATGGCCCTCAGTTCTCTTCGCAGGCCTTCCATGATTTTTGTACTGGACAAGGGATTCATCATGTTACTGCACCGCCCTTCCATCCGCAATCTAATTGGGAGGTCGAGCGCCTTGTCCGTACTTTCAAAAGCCAAATGAAAAATTCTTTAGTGAGTTTTCCACAGATGACCCTCTGCTCCAATTTCTGAGTTCTTATCGCTTCACGCCTCTCGGTGATCGCAGCCCTGCTGAACTCTGGCATGTCCGCCAACCGCGCACTCTACTGCACCTGTTTCACCCTGTCAGTCCTTGTGCTGTGTCCCCTAGTGCGGTAAAATACTCGGTGGGCGCCGACGTGTGGGCACGAGGGTATAGATCTCGCCCTAAATGGATTCCAGGGGTGGTCGAGGCTCTTCACGACCGCCGGCTTTGTGAAATACTTCGGACGATGGCACGGTTGTTCGCCATTACGACCAGATGTGCCCACGAGTGGCAGCCACACCGGTGCCACCACCCCTTCCTTCGCCTCCACCAGGCCGAGAAGCCAGTCCTGTCGCTGCTGCCGATCTACAGTACGTGTTGATGCAACCGATGTCGCTACCGCTTCAGAGTACGCCGGAACTGGCCCCAGTCCTGATGCCACCTTCTCCGGGACCCATCTCGCTGGAGCCCACCCCCATGTCCACGACACCCATGGATGCTGCTCTGCAGTTTTCACACATCATCTCGTCCAGGAGGCACGTTCCACGCACGAGCTTCTGTCCTGGACATTTTCGACCGTACTCTTGTCTCTCCGCGGGATCTTCTCGGGGCCTCACAAGAGGCCATGGATGTCTCCGCACTGTCCATGTCTCCAAGGAAGTGAGTTTTTTTTTTCAAGGGGGGAAAAGTGTTGTGACAGTGCCACGACATTTAACAGTGTCGCCACGACAGTACGCGCAAACGGCGATAGAGGTGCTCCGCAACTCGGCTGAGTGCGGGAGTGCCACCTAGCTACGAACGACGCTGGCTGCATGTCACGTCACGGCTGTCGAGTAAGAGATACTGAGTTGTTGTCATGTAACCAGCTATTAGTCCTAAGTGAGTGTGTTTGAATGTCCATGCAATTATTGGTGATTAAAGGTTATAACAAAAACCTAACTGAGCAAGCAAGAAAAGTCGGTTTACAAATTTCTTTCACAAAGACGGAGTTTTTAACAAATGTAAAAAATTGCAAGGAAAGCTACTCATAAATCAAGTCAAAATCAAAAAAGACAATTCATTCAAACATTTAGGTGAGTGGCTAACTATAAAAAGTAATGAGAAATAAATTCTAGAAATGAGAATAAAAAAGATGAACATTGCATTCCAGATCATCAGAAACATACAAGAAGAAGCCATGATCATGCGACACCAAAATTAAACACTACAATACACTGATGAGAACAGAGGCTTTATAATCTATATGATGCCAAACACTAAACCTAGTACAAAAATATAGGATAAATAAAGTAATTAAAATAGAAAGGAGACTGGTTAGAAGCATACTTGGCCCAAGGACAACAGGGACAGAATACAATAGACCACAACCCAACAAAGAAATCTACAAACATATAGAGAACATAATACATGCTATGTGCAAAAGAATGATGTCGATCTTTTGACAAATGTCAGGCTCACAAAAAAAAATCTTTACTAAAGTAATGAAGCTTAAAGGACAATCAGCATGGTTTACAATGACTAAGTGACATCAAAGATGCTAACATTGAGATAATGGACACACACAACAGAAACCTACACAGGAACAAAATTCAGTAGGTAATCTTCAGGGAAGAAAAAGAGAGAAAGAGGAAGCAGGCTCATAACATCGAGGAGCTCTGAAGACAGAAATCAGAACACATGAAATGAACATGAGCAGAAAGGAAGAAAGCAAGAACTGATGTATTGATTTAACATGCTCTGTTAAAGTGCCAATAAAGGAAACAAATTTCCCATACAAATCCTCCATCGTTGTGAACATTTTATGACTAAAACTGTGTACATCACGAAATAAAATATCTTTATTTGTCTCAATGTATCAGCATATGCCAGTGACAGGTATCTGGAATCAAGATGAAAGGAACATTATAGAGATACATGTGTTTCCTATACATAATCAAACTCCAAGAAATGTAAAAAATAAAAATAATGTTTTAAAATGCTTACTCACCGAGAAACTTTAAACCTGCGAAACAAGGTTCAGTGTCAGTCTTAAATCTGTACCTAACAACTGGTTTAAAGATATAAGTTCTGGCCAACAGTTAGCACTAGCGTGAGGAATTCTGCGTTTAAATTTTTATTTTATTACTGTGCTATTTTCCTCCTTGCATGTATAATTAATAAAAGCCAAACATACTTTAAATTACAAATATACACTGTAAAATTAGAAAACATTATTAAAATGAGTATAATTGTATAGTAATGGCATTACCATATTGGACTGAGACATTTAGTCCTTGTGGAGTTTATTTAAATGTGGCACTTAGTATTCATTGCATCTGTTAATAATATCTATACAACAGCCATATGAAACTTTACCATTAACATTAACAGAAAGTTGTAAGAACAGTATTTTCTGTTATAATTGCGTGTGTATAACAAGTAAATGAACTGAAACTTCACCAAAGAATGCACTAAAATATGTAAAATTTGACAAAATATTCTGTAAAAATTAAAACCATTTGATCACTAAATTCAAATATTTTGGAAGGCCACCCTGTTTTGTGTAAGAACTAGCAACTTGCTTCTCGAGTTAGGTTGTTTGCCGTGCAATCAGTGGCAGCTTTGGTGGCCCATAGAAGCGAGGTGAGGTGCACCATAGTCAGCAGTGGGAGAGCATGCCACAGTCGCCTTATGTCACACCAGCAATTCTTGAAAATATCAAAAAACCAGTTACGGCTGATTTCAATGTGTTTCTGAGATATTGTTTGTGGAGCTCTGTTTTTGTGAGTAAGAATTTCTAGATCCTCCAGTATGTTTAAGGCATGACCTTTGGGGCTCTATACAACACTTCCATGCTTTCCTGTTTGTCCTATACAAAACTTGTCACAATTGTTGCAGTTTTCTTGGTACATTCCCGAGTTGCAGTATTTGTTGCATTTTTTACCAATCTTTTAGTGCATCTTATTTCACAGGCAATCTCTGGTTTGAAAGCCTATGGTGACATAGCATTCTTGAGGCTGTGAGCAATACTTTTGAGGCTGTGAGCAATACTTTCAGGATGCGAGCCGGTGAATGTTAACACTATGTATCATTTATTACTCTGATGCATCATTTGTCAGGCACTTTTCCTTTGTTTAATTTTCTTATACATTTTCACGATGTCACTATGTCTGTACCAATCTGCTTGACATACTTGCACAATAGTTTTAAGCTCTTCCTTAATTTCATCATCATCCAGAGGTAACTTCAAGATTCTGTGTATCATAGATTGGATGGAAGCTACTTTAATTATAATAGCAAATATTACTCCAGTTATCACAACTTTCTAGTAATGTCAAAAGTATTTAATACTAAAGTTTCATGTGGCTGTTGTATAGTTATTATTAAGAGATTCAATGTATACCTGGCATCAAGTTTAGGTAAAACGCCATCTGGGCTAAATGTCCCCATCTGAAAAGTTAATGCCAGTAGCATACAATTATACTTATTTTAATAATGTCTTATAACTTGACTGTCTGTAATCATAATTTAAAGTATGTATGTCTTTAATTAATTATAAATACAAGGGGGAAGCCTGAATAATAACAAAATAAAAGTAAAATTTGAAGGCAGCTTTCTCCACACTAATGTCACCAGTCAGCTGTAACTTATACCTTCATATAACATTTAAACTAGTTATTAGTTGACACCTGAATTATAGCTTTTGATATTGACCCCGAACATTTTTTTACAAGTTCAAATTTTTTTTGGTGAGTGAAAGTTTTGAAATATTTTTTAATGCTTTAAATTTTTGGGGCCTGGCATTTTATAACAAACATTTGTCACTTTTTATGTTCCTTTTGTATTGCAAATACATTTTATTTTCCGGTATTGGTTTTGACAAATTAGTTTATCTTCAGAAGCTTAGTTTAGCAGACAGTCAATATCTTCTTCATAGAAGCGTAATACCATGATACATTCAGATACTTACATATTATTATGTACATGATTATTTTAAACACTGTTTGACAATTTACAATAACTGAATCACACTTGTGTATTTGCTAAACTAAGTTTCTGAAGATGACAAATTAATGTGTCGAAACTGATAAAGTGTAATAAAGTTTATGTGCAATTGATGACTGACATTTATCCTGAAACAATAATACTACAGTTGCTGAGAATTTCAGTCACAAATATAATTTTATGTTTTGTGTGATGCTTCACATGTAACTTGAAGCTGTGACACGACATGTATAATAAAAATAAAGATGATCACTAACAATATGTATCAACGTTCATACATGTCTGAGTTGTAAACAATGTACTGTCTTGCCTATGCAGTTATAAATGCATTCTTGCAGGTACGGTTACCTCCTACAGTTATAAAGACAGTCTTAACTGAAGATTTTGGTAATTTTGTGTCCAGAAACATTAACTAAATCATGAGTAAACTTGAAGGCATTATTAATGCAACAAGAATGCAAAAAAGTTTAGAGAAATTAAGGGATGAATGCAAAACCTAGTACCAAAGGAAAGCGAGCTGACTCTCAATGTATTTGAAATCCATATTGGAGTACAAAACGCTGCCCTCAAAAGTACAACATGACAGAAACACTTGACAGCCATTGATATCAAGGTAGAGTATTTATGAGTGAATGCTCCCTGCTCCAAAGAAAAGGAAAAAATGAATGATAATGTTTGCAAAATGTATAACCTTGATGTCACTATAATTGAGTTTAGAAAGTCACCAACTCTATGTAAAGTCTGCATAATGTGATGTATTTAATATCTGTAGGTAATGGTTCATAGCCTATTCAAGCATAACCTGAAAGGAAAACAAACTTGCACTTTTGGAAATTATGACATTTAAGTCAGCACTCTCACCCTAACATATATTACGCTACTAACTACCCTGTGCCATGTTCTTCAGAGTGGATTACAGGGTGCAGCTGTGGACGAAATGATGCCTATACGTAATTCTGCACTGTGTTATATCAACTAAGCCATCACTACCAGTATCAAAATTCAACTGTTGTAATGAGTCAGGTTTGTACGACCGCTACTGGAAGAGTGGGGACCTGGTCTTCTATTCGCCAGGATGGTATGGCTGCTCACCACCGGAGGGTTTGAGGTTCAAATGACAGCTGTGGGGGCAGGAACTCATCACCAAGATGCTAGTAGCTGAGAACTATTTAATCTGACTGCAGAACTTTGTATGTCCTACGAGCTCGGTTTGGTGTCAACTTGTGGATCGTGCAGTTCTGTTGGTGGTTCGCAGAGAAGCACCCAGTCCGGAAAGCGACACCGAGTCGGTTGCGGCTCTTGCCAGTACCACGAGAGGCGCCAGGTCCTGCCAGCGGCCACAGCCTCACAGACAATCCTCACTGCCGTTTACATCACAGGCTGTCATTGTAGCGATGCAGGCAGTGGGGAGGCGGAGAGCCTGAGCAGCAGAGGTATCTCCAAACTCTGGACTGTGTCGTACAATTGGACAAATACTGAGCAAATGACAATTGTGCGAGCACAGAGGCCGAATTACTTGACTGAACGATGCCCACCTCAGTCACTGGATGCGAGTGTATAAATATCAACTCAAAATTTCTTTTCTTCTACCAATGGTGGCGTAGTGATGCTGACGCCATGTGAGACAGGTTGTTGGGATGCTGCCATAATGCAGACTGTTGTCAGTTTTCCGGTTATGTCATCAGCAGTAAGGAAACACCCAGAAAGTGTAACACATATAGTGTATTCATTTTCTTTAATTTTCACACACACACACACACACACACACACACACACACACACACACACACACACACACACTGTAATTAATAGGATTTTCCAATCCCTGACTTTACATATTCAGATAATTTATAAAAAGAGAGGCTAATAAAATATGTTTCTAATTTTTCATTTGAGTTGGTTGAGAGGCTCAATTTCCTGCTTTGTTACATGGAAATATCTCACCATCAAAGTACACTTCTGGAAATTGAAATAAGAACACCGTGAATTCATTGTCCCAGGAAGGGGAAACTTTATTGACACATTCCTGGGGTCAGACACATCACATGATCACACTGACAGAACCACAGGCACATAGACACAGGCAACAGAGCATGCACAATGTCAGCACTAGTACAGTGTATATCCACCTTTCGCAGCAATGCAGGCTGCTATTCTCCCATGGAGACGATCGTAGAGATGCTGGATGTAGTCCTGTGGAATGGCTTGCCATGCCATTTCCACCTGGCACCTCAGTTGGACCAGCGTTCGTGCTGGACGTGCAGACCACGTGAGACGACGCTTCATCCAGTCCCAAACATGCTCAATGGGGGACAGATCCGGAGATCTTGCTGGCCAGGGTAGTTGACTTACACCTTCTAGAGCACGTTGGGTGGCACGGGATACATGCGGACGTGCATGGTCCTGTTGGAACAGCAAGTTCCCTTGCCGGTCTAGGAATGGTAGAACGATGGGTTCGATGGCGGTTTGGATGTACCGTGCACTATTCAGTGTCCCCTCGACGATCACCAGAGGTGTACGGCCAGTGTAGGAGATCGCTCCCCACACCATGATGCCGGGTGTTGGCCCTGTATGCCTCGGTCGTATGCAGTCCTGATTGTGGCGCTCACCTGTACGGCGCCAAACACACATACGACCATCATTGGCACCAAGGCAGAAGCGACTCTCATCGTTGAAGACGACACATCTCCATTCGTCCCTCCATTCACGCCTGTCGCGACACCACTGGAGGCGGGCTGCACGATGTTGGGGCGTGAGCGGAAGACGGCCTAACGGTGTGCGGGACCATAGCCCAGCTTCATGGAGACGGTTGCGAATGGTCCTCGCCGATACCCCAGGAGGAACAGTGTCCCTAATTTGCTGGGAAGTGGCGGTGCGGTCCCCTACGGCACTGCATAGGATCCTATGGTCTTGGCGTGCATCCGTGCGTCGCGCGGTCCGGTCCCAGGTCGACGGGCACGTGCACCTTCCCCCGACCACTGGCGACAACATCGATGTACTGTGGAGACCTCACGCCCCACGTGTAGAGCAATTCGGCGGTACGTCCACCCGGCCTCCCGCATGCCCACTATACGCGCTCGCTCAAAGTCCGTCAACTGCACGTACGGTTCACGTTCACGCTCACGCGGCATGCTACCAGTGTTAAAGACTGCGATGGAGCTCCGTATGCCACGGCAAACTGGCTGACACTCACAGCGGCGGTGCACAAATGCTGCACAGCTAGCGCCATTCGACGGCCAACACCGCGGTTCCTGGTGTGTCCGCTGTGCCGTGCGTGTGATCATTGCTTGTACAGCCCTCTCGCAGTGTCCGGAGCAAGTATGGTGGGTCTGACACACCGGTGTCAATGTGTTCTTTTTTCCATTTCCAGGAGTGTATATAATTCCACTCTGAACTGTAGACAAGGAGGTAAAGTCTACATAAAAGGCATTTTTGTGTCTTGTGCTGTAATTGCACAGATCACAGTTCACTTGATACCGATTTTTATTGTTTGGAACAAAAGCTATATATTATAATGTGAATGTTGTAATTCTGAGCTCCTCAAAAAGGATTGTGAAAGATTTTCATTTATCTACTTTACACAGTAGTCTTCCTCTTCAGTTCTGCTTTATTTACTTTACCTGAACCTGTGATTATGGTAGCACAATCCTGTGATAGTTTGCTCCTCATCACTGTGATCTGTTAGCACCACACTATCACAATCCCAAAAAACACTCATCATTTTGCCTGATGGCGGTTGGGGAAGTACTCACAACAGAATCGAAAATGGTGCCAGGTTTCCCTCTCCTCTTAACGTAACTCACAATTATCGTACTCGATAGATTTAACTCGTGTTAGGTCTTGCAGCCATACGCACAAGTTTTGTTATGAATGACTTACTGCACCTTACAATGACTTGATTGTAGATTACCAAGCTATTGATCTGCTTCTTTTGAACAGTTTACCAGTTGCTGCACACAATATGTTCTCTCTATTTAGCAAGTAAGACAATGTTAGGTGTTTCCAGATTTACACTTACATTGTTGATGCACAAGAGGAAGAGATGGGGTGCATAACTGACCCTTTGGGCATGTTGGATTTGTTTATGTCTTCACTTGACAGCATTACAGTGGCTGCTTCATACTTTTGTCATTGTACCTCACTGGTGGCAACAGTTCCTTACTACTGAGGAACGAGATCTTCCTCGACATAAGCTTTAGGCAGTGCCCTACTGTTACTAATTATTGTTCATCAGGCATAAATTATGAGTTTCTTATACATTAGCCACTAAAGTGGGGTCAGTTAGTTTATTCTTATTTTTAAACAATTCTATATCACTATGATTGATTGACCTTTGCCCTATTTCTCTTTTTGGAAGTTGCCTGGTTGCTTTAATTTTGCTTATGAGGCTATTTTTTCAAATTCTGAAATAGCTTTGGTTACGTTTTGTGTGTGTCTTTTGATGTAGGTAATGAAATCATGATTAGTAGTTTGCTTAGAGGATTCATAACATCTCCTTTTATTTTGATATGATATTTTTATCCCTTGTCTTAAGCACTAGTCTGAGTTTTGTAAATAGTTAAATGTGATAAGATATAATCATAAATGATGTGAGTTTCATATGCGCAAATTTCTATAAAACTGGAGATATACTTGGCAAAGTATTGATAGGCCTATAGTTAATCATGGTCTCTCTCTCTCCCTCCCTCTCTGCCTGTCTCCATTCCCCTCATACATGGGAATCAGTTTAGTGTTTTCAATGTGTCTGGAAAAGTGCTCATTTGTAGAGAACAGCCAATGGAGTATGTTAAAGTAATAATTTCATTTTGTGCACATTTCTTCAAAATTACTCCAGAGATTTCTGGAAAGCGTTTATGTGGCGCCCCATTGCAGGCTGTTAAAGAAGGTATGAGCATACAGAACATGTTTACAGACATGTGAGTGGTTCAAAGACTTCTTAGGTTACAGAACCCACTATGTTGTCCTTTGAGTGTTTAACAGTGACAAGAGTATTGTCAGGAATGCCCTAATGAACTGTGATAGGACCCATATTATTCTCTATATACATAAATTATTTGGTGGAAAGGGTGAGCATCAATGTGCAGTTGTTTGCTGATGATGCTATGGTTTACAGTTAGGTGTAGAAGTTTAGTGACTGTATTAGGATAGAAGATGATTTACACAAAATTTCTAGTTGGTTTGATGAGTGGCAGCTAAATTAAGATGTAGAGAAATGTAAGTTGATGTGGATGAGTAGGAGAAACAAAACTGTAATGTTTGAATGCAGCATTAGTAGTGTCCTGCTTGACACAGTCATGTTATTTGACTATCTGGGCATAATGTTGTGAAGCATGGAATGAGCATGTGAGGATTGTGATAGGAAAGGTGAATGGTCAACTTCGGTTTATTGGAAGAATTCTAGGAAAGTCTGTTTCACATGTAAAGGAGACCGCATATAGTATGCTTGTGCAACCTTTCTGGGGTACCTCTCGAGTGTTTGGGATCTGTATCAGGTCAAATTAAAGGAAGACATCGAAGCAGTTCAGAGGCAGGCTGCTAAATTAGTGGTTGATTCGAACAACACACAACTGTTATGGAAGTACTTTTGGGACTCAAGTGCGAATCACTGGAGGGAAAGTGATATTCATTTTGAAGAACACTACTAAGAAAATTTAGACAACCAGCAATTGATGCTGACTGCAGAATGATTCTGTTGCCTCCAATATACATTGCACATAAGGATCTTGAAGATAAGATACAATAAATTAGGGCTCATACAGAGGCATATAGACAGTTGCAAGCTGAACAGGACAGGAAATGTCTAGTAGTGGTAGATGGCAGCCTCTCCCATGCATTGTAAGATGGATTGCACATTATGCATGCAAACATTGTTGAATGCCATTAATACTGAGCTGAGTACGATCTTTGTAGTTCTCATATTGCATTTAAAACTTCATCTCGGGTGACAGTACTAATAAACATTATCTTGGAATGTGTTCCTAATATTAGTTTGGGATCAATAGGTTTCATTATAAAATTCTGCTTAAGTATACAGTCTCCAGCTCTTGAAAGAATACTATTGTTCTGTAGTCTTGTATCGCTGTAATGTTTGTAAATGAATGTTTAATTTCACCATTTGCCTTTTTAAAATTTTCCATGTGGTCTTTGCATTGTTCATCAGACTTTTTCTGTAGGTATTAGTGTGCATTCTTTTGACAACATTGCTTTTCTAGAATGACAGTGAATGTTTCATATTAAACATTTAGGCTCTAAAGATGGTCACATCTGTGTAAAGATTTTGTGTAGAAGTTTTTTTTCTGAAAGAAAGATTTTACTGCTGATATGATCCAGTTATTATTACCAGTGTTGTTCACTCTGTTGACACTTTTCATGAGAAATCTCATTTGGAAGTAATGTGATAAGATGTTTAAGATGTTGCTAAATTTTTCAGTTACAGAATTTATTGAAAGAAATATTTGTCAGGTTTTCTCTGTACAACTAACTGTTAAAAAGTTCATCTTCTCCTCATTGAAAAAATCACAACTTGATTTTTTTGCAATTCTGTTTGGTACCACAAGATTAATATAAATCTTCAGTATTTGTGCAAGGTGCTCACTGAATCCTGTTCTGAATCATGCTATTACACAGTTAGTGTAATTCAAAAAAATCTCTTCCAATGGTGGCCTTAAGATTTGCAGTCTGATACTTAACCCATTTAGCTATTCTGCCTCATACATAAAGTAAATGTTTTCATCAGACTTAACAAGTGCATCCTTGTTTTAACTTTTAGTACCAAAGTCAACTCAAGTCCTCAGGGAGCACTGTGCCATAGTTCCATTTAGTTATTTTCATTAGGAGGCACTCAGAAACAGCTCAAAGTTACCCAGTGCAGTGTAATGGGTAGTAGGAACTTTTCGAAGCTTTATAAAAACTAATATACACTCCTGGAAATTGAAATAAGAACACCGTGAATTCATTGTCCCAGGAAGGGGAAACTTTATTGACACATTCCTGGGGTCAGATACATCACATGATCACACTGACAGAACCACAGGCACATAGACACAGGCAACAGAGCATGCACAATGTCAGCACTAGTACAGTGTATATCCACCTTTCGCAGCAATGCAGGCTGCTATTCTCCCATGGAGACGATCGTAGAGATGCTGGATGTAGTCCTGTGGAACGGCTTGCCATGCCATTTCCACCTGGCACCTGCCGGCCGCGGTGGTCTCGCGGTTCTAGGCGCGCAGTCCGGAACCGTGCGACTGCTACGGTCGCAGGTTCGAATCCTGCCTCGGGCATGGATGTGTGTGATGTCCTTAGGTTAGTTGGGTTTAAGTAGTTCTAAGTTCTAGGGGACTAATGACCACAGCAGTTGAGTCCCATAGTACTCAGAGCCATCCACCTGGCACCTCAGTTGGACCAGCGTTCGTGCTGGACGTGCAGACCACGTGAGACGACGCTTCATCCAGTCCCAAACATGCTCAATGGGGGACAGATCCGGAGATCTTGCTGGCCAGGGTAGTTGACTTACACCTTCTAGAGCACGTTGGGTGGCACGGGATACATGCGGACGTGCATTGTCCTGTTGGAACAGCAAGTTCCTTTGCCGGTCTAGGAATGGTAGAACGATGGGTTCGATGGCGGTTTGGATGTACCGTGCACTATTCAGTGTCCCCTCGATGATCACCAGAGGTGTACGGCCAGTGTAGGAGATCGCTCCCCACACCATGATGCCGGGTGTTGCCCTTGTGTGCCTCGGTCGTATGCAGTCCTGATTGTGGCGCTCACCTGCACGGCGCCAAACACGCATACGACCATCATTGGCACCAAGGCAGAAGCGACTCTCATCGCTGAAGACGACACGTCTCCATTCGTCCCTCCATTCACGCCTGTCGCGACACCACTGGAGGCGGGCTGCATGATGTTGGGGCGTGAGCGGAAGACGGTCTAACGGTGTGCGGGACCGTAGCCCAGCTTCATGGAGACGGTTGCGAATGGTCCTCGCCGATACTCCAGGAGGAACAGTGTCCCTAATTTGCTGGGAAGTGGCGGTGTGGTCCCCTACGGCACTGCATATGATCCTACGCTCTTGCTGTGCATCGCTGCGGTCCGGTCCCAGGTTGACGGGCACGTGCACCTTCCGCCGACCTTGACGACAACATCGATGTACTGTGGAGACCTCACGCCCCACGTGTTGAGCAATTCGGCGGTACGTCCACCCGGCCTCCCGCATGCCCACTATACGCCCTCGCTCAAAGTCCGTCAACTGCACACACGGTTCACGTCCACGCTGTCGCGGCATGCTGCCAGTGTTAAAGACTGCGATGGAGCTCCGTATGCCACGGCAAACTGGCTGACACTGACGGCGGCGGTGCACAAATGCTGCGCAGCTAGCGCCATTCGACGGCCAACACCGCGGTTCCTGGTGTGTCCGCTGTGCCGTGCGTGTGGTCATTGCTTGTACAGCCCTCTCGCAGTGTCCGGAGCAAGTATGGTGGGTCTGACACACCGGTGTCAATGTGTTCTTTTTTCCATTTCCAGGAGTGTATTTTATCATTTAGATGTCTGTATGTGGCAAATGTAATAAACTCACTATTAAAGCTGTTAATGAAGGTACTAGCATACAGAATAGGTTCCCAAATATGTGAGTAAGCCAAAGACTTTTTAAGTAATAGAACTCAGTACATTGTCCTCAATGGTGAGTGTTCATCAGGGAAATTGGTATTGTCAGGAAAGCCGTGGTAAGTGTATGTGAAAGGATCACTCTTATTCTCTGTATATGTACATGATCAAATGGGCAGGGTGAGCAGAAATGTATGGCTGCTTGCTGATGAAGCTGTGGTGTATGGGAATATTGTCATTGTTGAGTGACTTTAGGAGAATAAAAGATGACTTAGACAAAATTTCTTGTTGGTTTGATGAGTGGCAGCCTGCTCTAAATATAGAGAAATCTAAGCTTATGCAAATGAAGGGGGGGGGGGGGGGTATGATGATAAAATACCTGGGGATAACATTGCAGAGCAATATGAAATGGAACTAGCACATAAGGATGGTAGTAGACAAGGCGAATGGCTCACTTCAGTTTATGGGAGAATTTTTAAAAGGTGTAGTTAATGTATAAAGGAGACAGTGTATAGAACACTGCAGCAACCCCCACTCGAGTGTGAAGGATTCCCACCATGCCGGATTAAAGGAAGGCATCAAAGCATTTCATAGGTGTGCTGCTAGATTAGTTACCAGTAGGCTCAGTGGGTGCACAAGTATTACAAAGATGTTTCGTGAACGGGAAACTCCGGAGGGATGGCCATGTTCTTTTCACGAAGAATTATTGGGAATATTTAGAAAACCAGCATTTGAGGCTGATTGTAGATCTATACTACTGCTACCAGCATACATTACATGCAAGACCACAAAAATAAAATAAGAGAAATTAAGGCTTATATGGAGGCATATAGATAGCCATTTTTCACTCACTCTATTTACGAGTGGAACAGGAAAGGAAATGAATAGTAGTGGTACAAAGTACCCTCTGCCATACACCATTTGGTGTCTTGTGGAGCATATATGTAGATGTGGACATTTGAAACATTGCTTTCCCTCTAAAATTGATGTTAATTCTAGGACAGTGATAGCATAATTTAAATCCGATGTATCACTAAGAAGTAGTAGAATTTAATATTTGACATTTTTATTTAGGAAAGACTGACCATTGTTCTTGGTATGATATTAGTTTCCTGATGAAATGAATTGTAGTTTCAGTATCACCGGTTTTGGTGCAACACTTTCTGTTCTTCATGTGCGTTTGAACTGGGAATCGTGAGCTGTTTCTTGTCCATCCCTACTGAGTGCAGATAAACAGTTTTATTTTGCACTGTAGTTGTCTGTCTACACTTGTTCAGCTGTTGTAATTCCACCTATGCACAGTCCTTTTTCACATGTTGTTGGACAATGTTCATTCACATTTACGTCCTTTCTATGCTTTCTGATGCATGCATTGATTTTATTTGGTGTAAATTTAAGCAACTACATTATGGCTCAAATTCTTTTTTTAATCATGAGTATTTATGGTGCCAGTCTGTGTTAAGAAATGCACCTTTTAATTTGCAGTAAAGTTTTGTATTGTCCTTTATCTAACTACACCATATATAGAATCTGTAAGATGTTATTATCTGTATCACAGTGCATTCCACAAATGTTTTGTAATGTTCTTCTTCCTATAATTGGATCTTACCAACCTCTGCAGAAGCCCGTGTCCTACCCCTCCTCCCAAAATCTTTTCACACACACACAGAAACTAAATTTTGTAAGCCTTTTGCATAACTGCTGCAGTCTGATGCTTAATGAAAACAAATTTCGAGGGCAGTTGCACACAATTATAAAGTAATAAAAACGTGTGAAATTTGTGTTTGTATTTACATCTCAAGTGCACATACAATACTGCTATTAACCTTGTGCCAGTCGTATAGTGGATTAAATGAGAATAATTAGTTATTATGCTTAACTGAGCAATAATTCTACAGTGTCCTGAGTATTACTTGTTTGTTCTGAATTTTTGTGCATTGTTTTTATATTTTCTGAATTCACTTAAAAATAATATTAAAAAATAATGTGGGGGCATAATAAAGTACAACACAGGAACAGTGAAAAATGGCCACCCGAGTAGTTAGTCACACCAGGAACTGAGAATGTTCTGTAATTGTGTTTCTGCACAGTGAAGTTGAAAAATGTATCAAAATTTAGTGGAGGATAAAAGCCCAGTTCAGTGGTGCATGAGTACTGCAGCAGTATGAGTGTGTATGAAATAGGAAGTTCACCCATCACGAACTTCAGAAAAAACTGCAGTTGTCAAAGCCCACTAGATGATAAACTGTCGAGTGCCAGTGAATTATGATGGGACATTAGCCAATGTGCGACACATGATGTGGCCTGGCTTCACAAAGTGTGTGGAAAAGTGTCCACCCCAGAGCTGACGCCTATGTCTGGGCGACTGATGCACACATTCAGCAAGAGATTGGTGCCTTCACTGTACGAATCACCACTGGCCTCAGACCCAGTGGGTCCACCACCACCAACTAAAAAACAAAAGAATGAGTGACAAGCGACTCAGTTTTGCGTCATCAATACTGAACAAATTCTAAACAAAAGCATCTGCAGTAAGTGTTATACTGAGCTGTTTTTGACACAAAAAAATCAGCTTGGAGCATTTACAAGAATTCAGTATCACTCCTTTAAAACAAAAAGTAAATAAAAATCTCTTTCTTCTGAAAACAAATCTAAATCATATGTTGCTGTTTATGTGTGTTCTGTTGCAACCTGACAATGTATGACCCCTTATGGCTCATTTAAGAGCTGCTACTATCGCTAGACAGACTTCGTACTAAAAAAACTTTCTCCAAGCAATTTCAGTTATGTTCAGATGACTCAAAGAAGCATTGGGTACCAAGAAGCTCTGATGTAAGGGAAAGGTAAATTATACATTTTGTATACAGTTGGACAGAGTCCCAAATAAATTCCTTTCTCTGAAAAATCATGCACTTTGTAAGCACTGGTGAACTTAACTGTGTGAGGAAATTATATGTTGAAAAGTGATATAGCAATGAGTTGTGCTGTGTGAAAATTTAAAAATATTTAACTGTTTAGTTTATATTTCAATTGTGTGTGTGTGTGTGTGTGGGGGGGGGGGGGGGGTGTATATTCCAGTCACAAAAATAAACACATTTACTTCATCTTAATCTTTTATTAACAAAATTGAAGTTACAGAATACTTAACTTATAGAAGTGTAAAAACTTAAAAATTTTGAAAAAAAGAGAGAATGAGATAGAGAACTCATTTATATCAAATCCTTTTGAGGACAAGAGATTCACAAATAAAAATGTCTACCAAAAATAGAGATCATTTAACATGCTCACTGACATGAAATATATTAAGTTAGAACAATACTTAGTTTCTGATAGGTGATAAATAAAGAAGTCGGTTCATCCTGTGTAAATACAGACATATAATTCCAAGTATAACAGAACTTTTGAGGGAATGTATGCATTTTTTGAAAGCAGTGCACATTCCATAGGCTACTGTATTTTACTCTTGGTGTTTGCTGTTAGTTGATTAGCAGTGGGTGTAATTAGGTCTCACATATGTTTCCTTTATGCTGTGAGGCATTGTTGGCAATATTAATTCACATTCAGAGGAAACCTTTGGACAATGACCTAACAGCCAAATCAAAGCATTTGTGTGTAGCCCAAGACAAGTCTCTCAGACTGACACAAACCAAACAACTCGCATGTCAACATCACATATCGATGTACTTAGCAGTATCCAGTAGACCATCTTGAAAAGACTACACCACAAGATTGATTGAATGAAGGTACATGTATCAGCTCTGCATTCTTTATTTACCTAGTACGTTCATTTTGTCTTGACAAGGAATTAAATTTCTTACTTTTTTGATGTGACTGCCAGTTGTATTTGTGTTCTTTTTCCTTCCTTTTATATTTATCTTCTTTTGTTTAAAAATATTTTGCAGTCACTCTTAAAGACCGGCAGTGAAAGTTGTTTGTATCAAAATTGCTGGCTTACTGGTCTTTGAATTTAACTTTTATCCTTTACTTGTTGTATTTCTGCACTGAGTATGTAATGCTCATCCGTACAATCTCTTATGTGGCGGATACCTTCCTTCTCCTCCCCCTCTCCTGTATACACTGTTTCTGTCAGTCCCTGAACAGCTAATTATCTTTTTTTATGTAAAAAAAGTGGTATTGTTTACCAGTTTGACTTCAGTTTCAATAAATGCCTGCTTTCACTGTAATAACACATTTCACACATGAAAATTGCAAACCTGTTGAAGTATGAGGCAAATGAAGTCACAAGATTTTTGTTCTTGATTGCCCAAACAAAATATTCTCCATCTTCCCAATTCTTGGGTTTTGAAGTGAAAAATTTTAAAAAAAATGTATACACACAGATAATTTTAGGAGTCTGTGATGTAGTAATCAAAAAATAGAAATATGTCAGCTAAAAGTTATTCTCGTACCTTTACAATACATCTCTGCCCTTGTGAACAGAACATAGCGATATTAAAAGAAGGAACTAAAATTGTAGAGCAGCACAACACTGAAATCGAACATAGGGTTTTCACTGGCGGAATGCTATAAACGCTACTAAGTAAGCATTCCTGTCCAGAGCACCAAACATAGTATATGCAGATCTTGTCTTAGATGTAAGAACTGTGCAGTTTCTATAAGTGTGTTTCATCTCTGCTCGCTTCCATTGGGGCAAGTGCACCTGTTTCCCTGCTGCCAGAGTTTCTGCACGCGCTGGACTTGCCGCTGCTCCTGCCCGATGTCGTTCGCGTGCTGCGACTCCCTGTTGTTGAGCTCTTATTGCTTCGATCGCTTCTGTACTTTTGTAGCTGATTGACCTTCTTTCTTAAGAAAGTCCTAAAACCATTGTGCCACCATGCGTAGATTACAGGATTGATTAGCGAGTTTAAAAACCCTAGTATCGCCAGCGGGGCTGCAATGATAACGCTTAGAGTTTTGCACGTTTTCTCATCTTTACACAAAAGATACATGACACAGGCGACAAAATACGGCACCCATGTTATGACAAAAGAGCCTGTGGTAAAGAGGACAACTTTAACAGCTTTTGCCTTTTTAGGTTTTGACTTTGGTTCCATTTGTGTACTCATTCCTCCTCGAAAGATGCGCATATTTTTTGCATTGTTTTTGGGTGATCTCTGATTCTGAGTTGAACCATTTGTATTAGCTTCTTCATCAGCTCTTTGCAGCTGACGAACCTTTTTTAAGGCACGGTACAAAATGATAGAATAAAGTATAATTACAGTGATCACAGGAATTATACCGAGGTAAGTTACCAGTAAGACGAGTCCGGCTGGCATTCGAATGAACCAACAGACTCTTCCGTTATTAGTATTACCGGACCACCCAAAAGCAGGAAGGAATCCGACAACTATTCCAAGAACCCAGGTGCTCGCGATGAGTAGTCGAGCTCTTCTCGGATACAGCCAACGCTGGTACTGCAGGCCGTAACCGATGTAAAGGAAGCGGTCCACAGCAATCAGACCCACACTCCATACTGATGAGAGGGTACTCGATAGAATCATACCTATAAATGATACAAAAAGTGACAGCAACTGTGCATAGCAATAGGTCAATAATTATAGAAAGAAACACACTTCACTATATGCTAACAGTAGTATTTCTGAATTTAATATCATTCACTAACAATAACCACCAAAGTGAAGGAGTATACATAAAAAATATTTTTCTTAATACTTTCAATAACTATGCACCATATCTGAAGTTAATGTTTGCTGTGTTTATGTGAAAGTTAGTATGCATGTAGGATGTCACAGAAGTGTTACTTTGTGACACCCTTTAATTGGCTAACATATTAACTCTTAGTACACATAGCTGCTTAAAACTTCAGCTCCATCTGTTATCTAGTGTCCAGTAGACATGAAAATTCGAGAGATTAAGGTCACGAGGAAATTTCCTGTTGCTGAAACTATCCACAACATTTGCAGGACATGTTTTCAAAACGTTAAACTAGCAAAGTGGAAGAGGGAATAAATGTTAATGGAAAATAAGTAAACCAACATTTTAATCCTGGCATTGTACTGTTTGCCTCTAGTGAAGAGAGAAACTTCCACAACAAATGAAAGTAGGCCTTAAAATATGGTATAGTAAGACTGAAGTTATTTTCTGTGAATACATAGAAAATAAAATAGTTTAAATTAGTAGTGGGATCATAAAATCATTTAATGAATATTTTTATTTAGAGCAGTTGAAGATGAGCCTGTTGACAGCAAAATATGACCTGTGGTGCTTTTTCTAAACTAAGTAAAGTTTTTAAAACTAAGTGTCATAAGGGGAAGATTGCAACTTATGTGTTTATCAGTTTCAACTTGTGACAATGAGGCACAGATGTCTAATGTGAAAACCATCCAGAAACTGTGTTCATTCAGTGTGCAGAGGAGAGAGTTGTATTGGAAACTGTTAAGAGAGACAGGAAAATAAACAGTGATGTAGTTCCCCAGGGAAGCGTCCTGGGACCTCTACTGTTCCTGATCTATATAAATGACCTGGGTGACAATCTGAGCAGTTCTCTTAGGTTGTTCGCAGATGATGCTGTAATTTACCGTCTAGTAAGGTCATCCGAAGACCAGTATCAGCTGCAAAGCGATTTAGAAAAGATTGCTGTATGGTGTGTCAGGTGGCAGTTGACGCTAAATAACGAAAAGTGTGAGATGATCCACATGAGTTCTAAAAGAAATCCGTTGGAATTCGATTACTCGATAAATAGTACAATTCTCAAGGCTGTCAATTCAACTAAGTACCTGGGTGTTAAAATTACGAACAACTTCAGTTGGAAGGACCACATAGATAATATTGTCGGGAAGGCGAGCCAAAGGTTGCATTTCATTGGCAGGACACTTAGAAGATGCAACAAGTCCACTAAAGAGACAGCTTACACGACACTCGTTCGTCCTCTGTTAGAATATTGCTGCGCGGTGTGGGATCCTTACCAGGTGGGATTGACGGAGGACATCGAGAGGGTGCAAAGAAGGGCAGCTCGTTTTGTATTATCGCGTTATAGGGGAGAGAGTGTGGCAGATATGATACACGAGTTGGGATGGAAGTCATTACAGCATAGACGTTTTTCGTCACGGCGAGAGCTTTTTACGAAATTTCAGTCACCAACTTTCTCTTCCGAATGCGAAAATATTTTGTTGAGCCCAACCTACATAGGTAGGAATGATCATCAAAATAAAATAAGAGAAATCAGAGCTCGAACAGAAAGGTTTAGGTGTTCGTTTTTCCCGCTCGCTGTTCGGGAGTGGAATAGTAGAGAGATAGTATGATTGTGGTTCGATGAACCCTCTGCCAAGCACTTAAATGTGAATTGCAGAGTAGTCATGTAGATGTAGATGTAGATGTAGATGTAGTTGTGACCAGATAAATGAGAGGTAAATGATGCAAGACACAAGAGAGGACTGTGGTCACATCTTAATACATGTGCATGTAGTGACATTAGAAAACATGGATGCGTATAACAGGAAAAGGTTATGCTTGGGCAAGTCTTGAGACAAGACCTTGGACCAGCAGTGAATAACAAATGGATAATGATGATGATAATGACTCTTCATGTGAGATAACATGTTGCATCCTCCCTACCAAAAAACCGTCAGTCCAGTCACAAATTTAGCTTGTTACCCCACATGATCATAATTTTGATAATAAGCGTAGATGTGGTACTGAGTCAAATGCTTTTTCAAAATCAAGAAATGCTGCATTTACCTGACTGCCTTCATCGAAAGCTTCCAGTATGCCACGTGGGAAAAGTGTGACTTGGGTTTTACGTGATAGATGTTTTCAGAATCCGTGATGGTTGGCATGGAGAGACAATTCATGCCTCTTGCATCACAATAATGCAGGCTGCACATTCATCCATGTTGGTATGTGACTATTGCACAAAAAACGAAATCATTGTGCTGCCGCATCCTCTGTGCTCTTGGGACATGGTCATTGCAGACTTTTTTTTATTTCCAAAGTTGAAAATGCCATTGAAAGGATGAAGATTTGCAACAATAGATGAGATAAAAGAAAATTTGCAGATGGCACCTTGTGCGATCCAACAAGGGGCTTACCAAGACTGCTTCCAGAAATGGAAATGGTGTTGGAATTGGTGTATCAATTGTGGAGGAGAGTATTTTTAATGAGATAATGCACAATAAGTAAAAGGTAAGCATAGAAAACTTTTGTGGAGAAAATTCCAGAATTTTTTTTAACAGGTCCCATATAATTCCTTTTGTTAGATTTTTCTATTATTATGTCCTGACACATATGCATCCCTGTTGCTCCTGTATTTTTTCAAATTTATTCTATCCATCTTCCGTTAGGTTGTCAACCCAGTTTTTTCTCATCACTCGGGATCAGGTGTAGACTTTCTTGTGTTGTCGATCCATCTACCATTATTTACCTATATTCCTGTCCACTTCCATTTCATTATCACAATGGTCATAATTATTGATCTCATCTGTTTCCTGCTCCATTCCCTTGTTTTCCTGTCTATCCTAATAATTTTTGTCTTGTATGTTTCTGTTGTTTGCTTAGAGACCCTCAGTTTTTCAATTTTTGCACATTAAAAGTCTATGTCTGACAGCAAAGAGCCACAACTGGTACTGCACACTTTGCTTTTCAGATAAGCACGAAGCTTAATTTTGACGGGCCTAGTAGGTTTACCAAAAGTACTTCTGTGCATTTTTATTGTTCTGTCCATTTCTTTCACTGTCTGTCAGTCATTGTCTTCATCTGCCCTAAATATAGGAACTTGTCCATTGTTTTTATGGATCCACTATTAATTTGTACTGTTTTCTTTTCATTGTGTTTGTCTTCTGATAATTAAATGATGTTTAAACCTCATTTCTGACCCACTTTATCAAGTTATATTTGTTGTCGAGGTTTGTGGCACTGGAGATAAGCTGTACATCGTTGTCAGCAAAACCAAGTCATCTCAGACAGGTTCCACTAACACACTTTTATTTTTCTATGTTTCTCAATCAAGGACCTGAAAACACTCTCAAAGAATGTGGTACGAAATCTTCTCAGACTCCTCTTTCATCTTTGAATTCCAACTGTTCTGATGAAGTGCAATGGAATACTTAGTACACGTTTTTCTTTATACCAATATAAATTGAACATAAGCCTAATTTTTCTAGAGCTATCAGTACAGACTTTATCAATTCTGCTTCAAAACCTTTATCATTCTATAAATGCCAGATATAGTGGTACTTCATACTGCTCTCTTTACTTTATAATTCATCATGACTTGCAGATGGTTCAGCCACCTTGTTTTTTACCTTGTGTGATTCGTGATAATTCTGTGAACATCTTGTATTTTACTGAAAATATGCTGATATGTGTATAGCTTTTTACCCCTTGTTGTCTCTTTTACCCCTTGTTGTCTGTCACCTTCACTGTGAATGTCTGAATGAATGTCGAATAAGAAATTTCTGTGTTGTTCCAGTTTTGCAGAATTGTCCTCCTACAAAGACATTCCATACATAATTTAGCAAGTTTCTCTTGTATAAAGTTCCTTCATTTGTAATAATTTCAAAACGAAGGGCATCAACTCTTGCCCTTTATCTTTCCTAAATACCTCATTTGGCTCTGTATACCTCACCTTGTTACTTCTGGAATTCCATTATTTTTATTGTTATCTATTTGTAATTCTGGTTCATATCTTGGATGTTTCTTCTCAAAGGAGCATATTATATAAATATGTTCAAGTGTACCGACCTCCACTCAAGCAGAATGTAATTAACAGTTATCCTATAGCAATTATCTGTGTAACTGAGTGAATGTCGAATGACTAGTATCAGTAAAAGGCTTCGCTGCCAATTTTATTATATTCCGCTAGAGCCATCATACACAGAAATAGACCAGAACTGTTTAATGATGGATGATAGTTAATATAGTCAATGAAATTATGAATGCTATTATTTATTGACTACTTTTCCTAGCTTTGCATTATATGTTTCAGAGAATGCTGTGCTCATGACTCTTCATACTGCTTGCACAGTGACACTGTGTTATATCAATATGAGGAGCAGTGTGAGCTATGTGCCTAGTATAATTTTCAGACCATAAACCACATTTGATATTGCTGAACACTACACTTTGCTTCAAAACACTAATAATCTTGTGTTCATTACTCAAAATTATCTATAACATTCCTCTCCTGTGACAAGTCTTATCAGTTTATTCCTTTCTAATCTAACTTCTCTGTTTTATTTTGTTTTTGAAGTCATTAGTCTGTTTTGTAACCTCGTGCATCATCAATGAGGATATTAGAGGTGTGTAGATTGATATAGTACTGTAACTTTTGTTCTGTCTTCAAATAATAAAGCTGTTGAAGATTGTAGTTTAAAGCTGTCAGGCTTGTATCATCTCCCAAATATTATTGCTGGTTTAGAAGGTTCACTGTTAAAATTCAGGAAACTGAGGTCATATTAAGCCTGTGCAGATGTAAATGTACATGCAGATATGCCTGATCTCATGCATTATGGATACATTGCACCTGGAGTAGAAAATTGCATCTACTTAGTGATCAAGGACAAGGACAGTTTTGGGCATCGATATGTAAAAGAGCTGTGGGATTGAGAAGTGGTACATTAGCAAGGGAGGTCATTGGGAAGATCTTGGCTGTGTGGAACATTTAGGGGAGGTAAGTGGCTTCTTTCTAGGAAACAAGTGCAAGAGGTTGTTAGGGGGTTGTCATAATCTGTCTAATTTGGAAGTGGGATATCTACATCTACATACATGCTTCAGAAGTGACTGTACAGTGCCTGGCAGAGAGGACCCTGTACTGTTGCTGATTATTCTTTTTCCAGTTCCACTCACAAATGGAGTAACAGAAGAGTTACTTCATGTATGCCTCTCTACAAGCCCTAATCTTCCTTATGGCATCCTTGAAGTTCTTGCATGGATGAAACATTGGAGGCAGAAGAATTGTTGTGTGGTCTATCACAAATGTGATTACTAAACAGCATTTGGTAAAAAATTTGACTTCTTCACTCTGGTGATTCCCATCTGAGGTCTCGAACATTTGCATGATAGTCTTGTACAGATCTAACTTACTGCTGACAAATGTCGCAGCACACCTCGGAATTCCTTTCACCGGACGTGGTGGGAATCCTGAGCACTCGAGAATGTGTTGCCTGTTTGTTACGTATGTTGTCCCCTTTATAGATATGCTACATCTTGCCAGAAGTCTCCCTGTAAATCTTATTGTCATCACCTTACCTAAAACTGACCCAATGTGCTCATTGTATTTAATGTCATTTTGCAACATTGTACTTAAATATTTAATCAGTGAGACCTAGTTGTACAGTGTGCCATTAATACTATTTTTGAGCATTAAAGAAATGTTTCTTCTACTTGTCTACATTAATGAACACTTATCGACATTTAAAGTGAGCTGACATTTGTGACACCAAATAGAGATTCTGTCAGAGTGTTCCTTAATCTCCATACAGCCTCTTGATGACAACACTTACTGGTACAAAATAGTGTTGTCAGCAAACTGCTCATCTTTTCTGACAGATTCTTTATGTACATGGAGAACAGGAATGGACCTACCACACACCCCTAGTGCACTCCTGGTGTTGCCTTCATCTCTGGCACAATTTTCTTGGTTCTGTCAATTGAAAAGTCTTTGAGCTGTCACATATTTAAGAAGCTGTTCCATTTGCACAGACTTTTGTTTACAGTTGAAATTGTGGCACAGTGTTGAATGCTTTGCAGAAGTGTGTGGATATATGATCTGCCTGCATCCAATTGGAAATTTACTATTGTGTGTAAAAAGGGTGAGCTGTATTTTGCAGAAGTGAGGCATTCTAAATCTGTGCCAGTTTGCAGTGTTCTCGGCCACGGGCCTCAGTTTTCCTTTTGTCTGGATGGATAGTTTGCTTATCATTATGCTTGCATACACAGCAGTGAAGCTGACCATTTGCCATTACTTTTCCCCACCCACTGCACCATTGTTGTGTTATGGACACACAAACAACAATATTATTAAATGCTGCTGTTTTTGTGTCCATAACAGTTGCACTCAATAATATCTCCATTGCATTTGAAAAATTGGTCACTTTGTTGTCCAGATACTCAGTGTGTGTCTGCCAGCTCAAATTTTTATCCAAATTTAATTACAACAATTCAGCACAGTCTTGAGTGTTTGGTTTTGAATTGCATCATGTGAGTGTTAGATATGTTTAGATTCATCCTATTTAAGTGAAACCAAGTTTCTACATTACTGAAGATACTGATTAATGATTTCAGATTTTTTCTGCTTTCTGATTTTCAACTAACACAGAAGTACTGTCTGCAAGTATAATTGATGGATAGGTGATATTTCATGGCAAATCATTCATTTGGAACAGAGATAGGACTGGGGCCTTGTGGGGCACTCTGAAGTGTTATTATCTGCATCCACATCCATACTCTCCAAACCACTGTGAAGTGTATGGCAGAGACTATGTCCCATCGCTAGGGCCGGCTTCTATTCTTCACATATGGGGTATGGGAAGGAGTGCTTCAACAAAAAGCAAGGATTGAAACTTTTTTGCTTCTTTGGTAACATGATTTTCCATAAAGACAAGTCTAGCACAAATGATAATACGAAATGAAACAGTGTCTGAGTATAGTCCATAAAGGCCTAAATCAGGTTTCTAATTTTTTAAATTTTCAGGTGAAGGCCTCCTGGACCACCATCCACTTTTGGCATGTGATTACTGACAGCATCTTCTCAAGGTTGGCAGCTGTGTATTAATATTGCCTGCAAGGTAGTTAAATATGACACAAATAGCAACAGTCCGACACACTAGTCACAAAATTGTTGACTCTAGCATTCGTACTCCCACTGCTGTAGCAGTCACAAGTAAAGTCTAATTTAGCTATGTCTTGTAAAGTTGATATATACTGGGTTCTTGGTGCACTACGGTTTTAAGTTGTTTAATTTTTCTCTCACATATATTTGATTCTTGTTGTTTTTGTTATTTTGTTTGTTCTTCTTCATCTTCTTCGTTATGTGGTATGAGCAAGTGGCATGGCTGACTAGGGTTCATCCTCTAAACATCTTTGACACGCTTAGTAGGCTCAACAGTGGCCAGCCCATGATGGACAGCAGACAAACATATAGATGTGTGTATCAACTTTATGATGCATATCACATAGTGTAGCTAAATTAAACATACCCTCTGACTGTGCCAGTGGCAATATTACGAATGCTTGTGTCAACAGTTCTTTGTCACTACAATCCAGTATAACATGCTGCATCCTCCTTAGCAAGAAATCCTCAGTCCAGTAACAAACTTTTCCAGTCAGAATAATAATAATAAAGAGCAGTAACTCTTTGTTTCTGTTCCATAAGTACGACTTACACTATTTTAGGAAATTGCCTGTAATGCCATATTTGTTAAGTTTATTAATAAGTGAGGCATAATTTACAGTATGAGGTCATAGAAGATTCCTACAATCTTGTTGCCCTTGCCAAATTATGTGTTTAGTTTCTCAACAAAAATGTTTACTGCTTCTTTAATTCTTTTCTCCTGTTGTTCCTGGATCATAGGGTATTTTGTAATAATGTTGGTTTTGCCTGACAGTGATCACCTCAGATATTTTAGAGATGGCTTGAAGAATTGAGATAGGACGATAACTTTCCGTGACCTCTCTGGTTCCCTTTATGAAAATTCATTTAATTTCATTATACCCCAGTACCTCTGGCAAGCAGGCCTTTTGAAAAAATTGCTTACTGGAGACAGTGAGTGTGCTATTGACTTGTCTGTTGCTTTAATAACTTGGATCACACATGCAGCATTTTTCTTTTTTAATGCTAAGATTACATCTTCTACAGTCTTCATGGCAGCTTTGAAAATTTGTAAGGTGTTCAGAATTTTGCATTGAGGTAAAATGGATTTATTTGGTAGCAATGATGTCAGATTCTGTTCTATTTATAAAGAATTAATTGAAGCACCCACATATCTGAAATTGGTTTGCAATAATGTTTCTTTCAGGTAATTTTTTGAAATTTATTATGGGCTCCAATTACCCTGTTGTTTGCCAGTAGTTTTATTGCCTCGGTAGCTCTTTTAACCCTTAACTCACAAGGTGTGGTCTCTCTTACTGCACCAGAATTTTACAAGTCGCTCTCGTACGTCAATTATGGCTGATTGTTGTTATACACCACTTACGCTCTTTTAATCACTGACCCTCCAGATTATTATTGTCAGTTGTGTTATCACTTTATTTGAGTGTTGTTGACATCTGATGGGGTCTTCTAGACCGCGTCTTGTGAACTACGCACCTGCTTTTCTCAGTTCAGTACAAATGTGTTAGCAAGAATGTGACGATTTACACACTCGATGAAATTTTTAGTCAGCGAGTGGAGAATGATGTCAATGATATAGAACAAGAAGTAGACAAAGAAAACAACAATTTTTCAATAGCCAGTGGTCATCATTCTGCTAGCGAACGAGAGGACCATTCAGAGGAAGAACTTCAAGACAGTGGTAATGATGACCTTTCTGTTTCTCCAACAAAATACTTAGTGTTAGTTAAAATTAAATGTGTTCTGACTTGTGGTAAAGAAAGATGTAGAACTCAGTACTGAATATTAATTTTGGAGCTTTTCTTTTTCTGGCTATCAAGTTCAGTTTTTATATGCGAGTTTAAACCCCAGATATTAGTTTTATGCAAAAATTTGCTTTCTAGAGAGATACCATAATTTTTCAGTATGTAAAATTCAGTTCTCCAACAGTTCATTTTGTGTACTATTGAAAAAACTTCACAGAAGTATGTGATTTTTGCTACAAAAACAAAATACTGTTGGCTTTATTTAGTGCAATAAAATCAGAAAGGAGTATTTAAACAACAGTTGTATATTTGTAACCGTGAATGTTATATAACATAAATTAAATTTTCAAATGATTTACAGGTTAAATCTTGGTTTAAAGATAGGGATCTCAGGGACCACACCTTGTTGTATACATTACAGGAAAGTCACCTCGTGAGTTAAGGGTTAAATATAATTTCTTGAAGTCCGATGTATTCAATGAAATCAGTATTTGTGTTGTATTTTAGTTCATTGTGCAGCTGCCTTTTCCTTAACTGGAAATTTTCTGGACATTTTTATGTCCTGTATGATCCACTTTAATTTATTTGCTACATTTTTGCCACAGGTTTCAGGGTGGAAACATTTCATTGAAGATCTCAGGAAAACTATTTATGAACTTGTGAGATTTTATAGTACTTTAGGTACAGTAATGACAAGGTCATTTTCTATCTTTTATTTTATTACAAAATATGTACAAGCTTGCTTTGCCAAAGTTCCTTTCAATGTTTACTTCTATACCTGAACTGCTCCTGTCTGTGGTAGCTCAGTAAATAATGCAGAATGAGCTGAGATAACCAAATTTACTCAAAATTTACACACATCTTCATATACATATTAGTTAAAACGTTACTGAAACAGTTTGCTCACTGGGAATTTTATCTGGTAGATTCAAAGAAATTCAGTTTGAAAATATGATTTTAGCACTGAATCTTCAAGCATAACTACTTTCAATTTTGTACCAATTTAAAATCAGCAGCTATAGCAAGTTTTTTTATATTTTTTTCTCTGCAAACATCTTCTGGCATGCTTCAGTTTTTAGATGGGAAGTGTGAACATATGGGACACTAAATGAAATTTGTTTCTAGATTGAGTATTTCTTGGTAGGGATAACACAGCATGTTATCACAGTTGGAGAGTTGTCAATAGATGTAGTAGTTAAAAGTGTCCTCCAGAAAAGTGTTTTTGTAGCCTTGTTTGTCATGTCATATGTTAATGACCAGGCAGACCCTTACTGTTCATACTGTGTATTCGTGACCTTACAGACAATATCAATAGTACTGTCTGAAAGAGCTGCATAAATATCCCATAAGATCTTCTTGAGATTTCAAAGTGGTGAAAAAATTTGCAACTTGTTTTAAATGATGTAGAACTTGAGCTTCCCCTGGCATGCCAAATATTCAGATAACTTGTATGAATTCAGCTGTGTAAACAAGCCTGATATTTTGACAGATTAGCACATCGTCATTTTGAGCACAATAAAGAACTATTGCCTCCACACGTGATGACTGTGAGATGTCTTACAGGTAGTCTGGCTCACCAGGCATCAGTAAATGGGCAGCTATATTACAGTGAGTATGTATTTCACTTAGTCACATCATCTGATGATGGTGTTTTGGTTTGAGAAAGAAGTAACATAGCATTTCGATACTCACATCCATTGTGATATCTGAGAATTTTTTCTTCAAAACTGGTTCTAGGCCTAATGAACGTGTAAAAGAAAAAACTTCAAAACTGTTTCTTGCTCTAATGATGATATAAAAGAAAAAAGCTATGAAAAATAGCAGATTGGCCATAAAGTATTTTAAAATTATAATGTTAGAGATAAAACATCACATGCGTAGGTTCCTATGGGATTAAAAGTGACTGCATGATGATTACTGATAATCAACTTTCAAAACCATGTGCTACCCCTGAGTTCTATTAGGCTTGAATGAAGTGGGTAACTTATATGAGTTATTGTACTTTAACAAGTAGTATAACATTGATATGAGGAATGACAACCACACACTTATGGAGGAAGTGTATAAAGAGAAAAACACAAGAAGGTGATGCATAATGCAACTCATACATTTTTCCCTCATGAAACTTCCTGGCAGAATAAAACTGTGTGCCGGACTGAGACTCGAACTTGGGACCTTTTCTTTTCGCGGGCAAGTGCTCTACCAACTGAGCTACCCAAGCACGACTCACGACCCGTCCTCACAGCTTTACTTCAGCCAGTACCTCCTCTCCTCATTTTCCTGCTTACTTGAGAAGAGGTAGTTCTAAAATATGTAACTAACAGTCATCATAGGTACAAAGGTAAGACATTCTACTAATGAAGTGTTGATACCCAGAATGATAGCCATTTTGTTTTTGTGCTCATCAGTTGCTAAACATTTGAACACCCTCTCTACACAGTGAATGAGTCTCCTTTCTCATACCATTTTATTCTATCTGGGGTGAATTAGGGTAGCATAAATATTTTATTGTTTACAAATGGAAGAATCGTAAAGGCAGTATTATGAAAACAGCTGAGGAAGTGGCTGAAGATGTGATTGGTGACCTAATACTATGAAAATAATTTCACAGAGCACTAAAATTCTAAGTTGAAACAAAGCATCGTGAGTAGGTGACACTCCACCAGAATTTTTTATAATCCTCAGATTAACCAACCATCATAAAACTCTTCCACTTATGATGTAGGATGTAGGAGGCAGGCATTGTAAGTTGCGTAGTTATTTAATGAAAAGATTCACAGAACATATTCATGACAAACGTGATGAACTCACAAAAAGATGAAAAAATGTTTGTTTGAATACATGCCGGCCACTTATAGCTTTTTATTCAAATGATTAAATTGAGGGTGTGTCTCAGATTATCCCGCAAGACATCAGTGAATGAAAATATTCAAAATATGTTAACTTACTGACTTCCATGTCCCCAATGATGGCAGTTATTCTTACGGCAAAATTAGTGAAACATAAATGTTTTAGCAGGGATACTGTATGGTTTCTCCAGGGAGAGGTTGCATCAATATGCACACTTAAGAACTTAGAATTTTCTGCCGTCCTTATACAAGGACAACAGGAAGTGGGATATTTTTGCCATTTCAGAACTGGTTGAGCTGCCCATTTCTGCTAGCCCATTTCTGCAAAACTAGTCAGTAACTTTCACAAAAATGTATCTTTGCTCAGCTTCACAAAAATGCTCATATACTCTGCAGAAAGGCTCAGCTGTAAATAGAGGTCTTGTCAGAGCCCAGGCATCAAGTACATGTAACAAAAAAAACTTGCAGTATCTGAAGAAGGTCACTGTGCGTGTCATCAAAATATTGTGCATGGAAATGAAAAGGCAGCAAAACTCCTGGAAGTACACTATTAGTATTTATTCTGCCTTCATCGAGTCAAGTGGTCGATCATTAACATAAAGCAAGATGGGCCAGTGATCAAACCCTGCGAGACATCCATTGTATAAACCCTTTGGGGCTTCCATTGTAATTGCTCCTCATGCAAATGATGTGGTGTGTCACTTTGTTTTACTCATACAGCCTAAGGTAGCTTGCTACATTCTGTTCCTTAAAATAAGAACTAAATTGGGCATGTACTGTACTACGAATTCCATAAAAAACTTAAATTCCTTAATAGTATATTCCTTAATATATATCCAGTGCCATCGATAAGTCACAGATGATCCCCAGTGATGATATTTGATGATGTAAATCTATAAATTATTGTCTCTGTAGAGTAGCCATTTTGAAATCCAAACTTTGATTGCCTAAGTATCCAATTACTACACAGGTGGATGACAACTATGGAGCACATTATCTTTGGAAAAGATTTAGAAAATGGTGTAAGTAGTGACACTACACAGTAGTTACTGACATGTGTGGAATGCCTAACAGTGGCACATTGAAATCTTCATGGGTAAACACCCTGAATTAATAGTGCAGTACATCCAAGAGTAAGAACATTACATTTGTTGGGCAGCAATTAATGTTTCATGTTTTATTGGAGATATAATCCACCTCCACATGAACCTTCACTTTTTAGAGTTACAGTGAGATTCCTCATTTAAGTATGGAAATGACACTAATTTTGATTTCACTAAAATTCCTCTGTACCATTTGTGTATTGTTTTGCTTTCTTCTCCGAACTATTTGAACCAATTTTCTCAACTATTTGTAAAAGGTAATTATTAAAAATATCTGCTGTATGTGAACTGTCATTTACATGCGCCCTTTCTCTTTAACAAAAATAATGTTGTCTTCTGTGGCTTTTTCCCTGCCTCTGTTTCAACAGTATTCATTATTGATTTGATGCCCTCAAACCCCAGGAAGACTAATAATTCCACTTCCAAAGAAGGCTAGGGCAGATAGTTGTGCAAACAAACCACCAGTTTAAGTAATCACGGTTCGCAAAATGCTTACACTAATATTCTATGGAATTACTGAATGCACCTCCACCACCAATCCCCCATTTGTAGCATCTGAGGATGTAGAAAAAGCTTCTGATGATATTGTATGGAATGCTTTATTTGGAGTTCTGAAACTGACAGGGGTAAAACACAGAGAGTGAAAGGTTATCTGTAACTTTGATACAAACCAGACTGCAGTTATAAGAGTCGAAAGACATAAAATGAAGGCAGCAACTAGGAAGAGAGAGGGAGCCAAGGTTCTGAGCAAGTAGTGAAGGATTCTGGGGAGAAATTTGGAAAGGGAATTAAAATTCAAGAAGAAGATTTACAAACACTGACAATATTATAGTGTCACCGGGAGAGATGGGAATACATTTTGATCTCTTGAACAGAAAGGTTAGAAGTTATAAGAGGAACAGCAACAGAAGTAAATCAAAGATAATGAATTCTAGCCAAATTGAATCAGATGATGCTGACTAAATTAGATTAGGAAATGTAATACTAAAAGAAGTAGTTAAATTTTGCTGTTTGGGCAATAAAATAACTGATGATGACTGAAGTAGAGAGAGCAAATGCAGACTGACAACAGCAGTACTGTGTTTCCAAAGAAAAGTGTGTTAATACTGAATATAAATTTAAGGGCTGGGAAGCCTGCAGTGCAGCCTTGTACAGAATTGAAATTTGTACAATAGGCCATACAGACAGGCAGAGAATGGTTGCTTCTGAAATGTGATGTTGCAGAAGAATACTGAAGATTAAATTGTAAGACCAGGCAACTAATGTAGCAGTACCTAATCTAATTTGGGAAAAAATAGCTTTGTCACTCTACTTCACTAAAAGAAAGAATCTATTGATAGGCCATATCCTGTGGCATCTAGGAATTTGAGGAATTGTGAAGGTCTAAACTACAAAGGGAGACTGAAGATTGAATGCAGTAAGCAGGTTCTAATAGATGTAAGTTGTTGCAGATGTACAGATATGGAAAGACGTGCACAGTGAACTGCATCGAACAAGTCTTTAGGCTGAGAGCTTCTTCAGCAATGACAGATTTTGTAAATATCTATAATGTTACAGAATTTCCTGACAGATTAAAATTGTGTGCCAGATGATGTCCAAAAACCCAGACATTTGCCTTTTGCAGGAATTGTCCCTCTTACTGAACTATTTAGGCAGTGGCATTCTTCAGAGGGGAGAATATGTCCCACCATGTACTTTTTCTGACTGGCCTCTCCAGTAAGGAGAGCAAAAGAAGTACTCACAGATTGAAGCTTCCTGTTGGGTCTGTGTTTGCTAATCTGTCTGGAAGTTTGAAACTTTTTATGTATAATATTTTTTATTCTTGTACAACTGAATTAAAATATTACAGTATGTTTTCCGTTAAAGGGACATACGTAGCAGACCAAATGTAATACTATACTATTCATAGATGTCATTGTATAACATTTGAAATGATATAAACCATTAAAAAAGCAGTTTCTACAGCTTGGGTATCTCTACTGGCACAAGAATGACAGCTGCATTCTATGAAATTGTTTTGAGGACTATACTGTGTTCAGTATTGAAAGACACATGATTAGAAAAACCAGTTCAGGTGTCTTTTTAACCAAAATGACACTTATGCTAATCAGTCATTGTGGACTGAGGAGTTTCTCCATAACAGCAACTTCAAATTAAATTGCTATCTTTATGCTCACTGCTCACACTCTTTGCAGTGAAATGAGCCATAAAAGTTGCAACCTTTATTACAATATGTAGATTGGTACTGAGTTTGATAACGGGGTTTAAGAACATATGGCAACAGTTTAGTGTGATAAGCTTGTTTAATTAACATATGTGTCACATCAGACAAGATTATCCCTGTAATGAGCAAAGTAGGGATGGTAAAAACAATTCATTCCAAAAACTACACAGATTTGTGAAAACTATACTAAATATGCACAGTGTTTCCATACAGATAAAACTGAACACTGTGTGCATATAATTCCCTTTAACTTGACTAGTAGTTGCGTATTTTATTTTCTGCAGACTCATATAACTGATGGAAGCTATATGTTACACTGTAATTACTGTTGTGTTTGCTGCTATACACATCTCTGTAATGTAGTTTATGAGCAACTTTCATAAAATAAGAGAAGCTCGTCATAGTTTTCATATAACTCATAAAACCATCAAACTAAATATGATATGTGATCACAATTTTATATTTTGTACTTGTCTCTAACTTTAGAATTATAATTTTTGTTATGCATAGTTTTTGTAGGCAGATGTAACTTTATTACTGTGAAGTATTGTAGCTCTGGAGGACTTTTATTTGAGAAGTTAGTATGTTTAACTCTTCATGGCAGAAAGGTAACAATACATTAGACAGAGCAAGATTGCCAAGTATCTGCAGTGGCTACTTATACTGACTCAGCTAGAGCCAGAACTGCTTATTACTTATTGGTCTCCTTGTTCACATGTCTTTTATAAGGGCTATTGTGAAACACTCGTCAATGTTATAAAGGCCCATTGTGAGTATAGTAATCTTTGATTCTTTTTATTTATGAACTGCTGCTTTGGTCCCTGGGGAAGAATTTAGTTTATGTTCAACAATTCAAGTTTATTCATGTGTATGGATTAAACTCATTTTCAGGAAGGCTACAAAAGTCATGAGTAACATGGAAATTTAAAATAGTCAAGTAATAAATTAACAAAAGTCTCAAAGAACATGAATTAAAATGAACATACTGAAGGAGATGAGGGGCTCCATACACATGGTATGGGATCATGTACATGCTACCAATTTTGTAGTAAAACTGAGTAAGTTAATTTCACATTACATACAAAGTAATAAAAATGGCAGCACAATACATTACTGAAAACAGTCAACAGATTAAATACGGATATAAATTGTTTAAAAAATGAAGCATATTAAAAAGGAAGTAATACATCATTACAAACATGCCAAAACAGGAGAATTACAATGAATATAAAACTGAAATCTAAGCTTAAGGACAGTGGTGGGGCAACATGTAGAAAGCTGGGTGGCACAGTAGTCATGTTGCACTACATAAAACTGAAAATCAATAGGCCTTACATTTTATAAAGGAAAGAATATTATAAAGTTAGTATAGTAAAATAGCATGTATATATTACACATTCAAAATGCAATCTAGACTATCAATTCAGATTTTACCATACACTAACAATAAAGTAAATGGTATTTGTCTTTCTCAATGTATTTGTATATACTGCTTCCTTTGTGCTTCTTATTCTTGTCTTGTATTGTGAAAGAAATGAGTTGATTTTAATTATGTACCACACTACTCCATTTAATGGATATGAGCACAAACGATAAATAGTTTGTCAATGTGTACCTTTGCCCTCTCTTTTTCCTACATAATTATCATTATTTTGTTAACTGTAATGCATATTGATTTTTATTTTATGTATGAATACTTCCTTCACTGCCTCCACTTTCTTCTGCTTCATGCACACTGACTGCTTATGATTGCCCAGGAAGGAACTAATACAGTTGTTGTACAGACCTAGAATATCATATTTTTTCAAGCTTTGACAGCAGAATATTATGGGCCGTCATGTCAAAAGCTTTTGACAGGTCAAGAAAACTTCTATTGATTCCTGTTTCTTGTCCATCAGGCATAGTATGGAATTAGTGCACTCATAAATAGCAGTTATGATTGACCTCTTATTTTTGAATCCATGTTGTTCATTGCATAGGATATTGTTTTCATTTACAAATTTTATAAGTTTGTCTTACATCCTTTCATTTTTCCCTCTCCTTCCCTCTTTCCTGACGAAGCAACTGCCAGTTGCGAAAGCTCGTAATTCTGTGTGTGTGTTTGTGTGTTTTGTTCATGTGCCTGTCTGCCGGCGCTTTCCCGCTTGGTAAGTCGTGGAATCTTTGTTTTCAATATAACTTGTTCTAATATTTTTGAAATACAGGGGAAATTGTGATGGGTCTATAGCTATTTACATTGTCTTTCTCACCTTTTTATACATTTGAATGACTTTAGATGTTTTCCATACATCAGGGAAAAAGCCTGCCCAATGTGAGCAGTCACATAGGCATGAAAGTATTTCAACTAGGTTTGATGCACTCTTCTTAAGATTGTTGCAGGAACACCATCAGTGCCTGCAGAGTTGGAATTTTTTAGTCATTTTATTTCGTTAGCTCTCTTGCAAGATAGAACTGATGTACGGTGACCCTCTACAAGCATTTATTTTGTATTCATTGGCTTGAGTGTTGTTATATAAGTTTGATTGTATCATATTATCAGCACATCTGTGAAAAAATTGTTAAAAGTGTTGCCTACTTTTAAGAGGTTTGTTACTTTTTAATATTTTTGTGATAGTATTTTATTTTTGCAGGGTGATCTGTGTTCACCAGACACTTTTTTTTATAACACTCCATGTAGCCTTCACTTTATTTTCAGAATTATAAATGTATTCATCATTCTGAAATATTTTTGGTGCTCTTATTACTTTTCTCAGTATTTTGAAGTATGTTTTATAATATATGTGTATTTCAGCTGAGAAATTTTTTTAATTTAATATTTCATGAAGTTGTCTTTTCTTTTGACATGAAACCCTTATTCCCCTTGTGATCCAACTGTTTGTTCTAGAATACATTTTTCAGTGGGAAGGAAATTTGGAAGAAGTGGGTTAAATTGTTAATTTATATAATTAATTTTGGAAACCTGTGATCATTTTTCTTTCTGTAATAAGCTGTTTAAGTAGTTTACATTATCCTGATTATAACTTCTACTTGTGGCTCTTACAGACATGCTGTTAATAACAATGCCTTTCATTTTTAATCTTAATATTTGAGCAAGTTGGTCACTAAAAGCTTCATTGAAAATTTTTAGTGAGGTGTTGCGTAAACTTTTCATGACTAGAAACTGATATAAAGCTGTTTGACAAGTTTCTGTTACTTGGGTAGCAGATTTTAGTTCAGCTATTAAATTATAGGATGATGCAAGGTTCAAAAGGGTTCTTGTAAACTTTTGTCAGTTTATTATTTGTGAACTATTTTAAAAATTTGTGTTACTCATGACTTTTGTAGCCCCTCTGCACAAATCTTGAAGAAAATTTTAATTCAAATGCGGAGGGGTGTGGGGGGTTGGATTAGTAAGCCCCACAAGTCACAGTAGCTGACAGTAACTTGAATTTTGATTTTTATTTGTTGCAGCATAAGTGCTGTGGACTTTTCATTAATAGTTACTGTTATGAAAAACTCTGAACATGCTTATTATACCATTGTCAAAGAACATGATAAATATTCCAGTTAATTTAGTAATAAAAATTACTTCTTCTTTAGCAACTAACAATAGGAAATTAAATGACCAAATAAATCACAAAGAAAATAAAAGCTTGTCTTCAACTTGAAACAAGCTGAAAATATATTTATTCTATCAAAAAGTTGTGAAACACTAGACAGAGATGACGCTGATCTTGAATATACATTAGGTTTTTAATTGAACCATATGTGTAACTAATTGTTCTAGCATATGAACTTCTGAAATTAGCTGCTGTCACAGCTGCAGTAACAGCCACTCAGTAATAAAAGTTAAGAGAAATTAAAAAACTTACCTAACTGGAAGAAACAAGTCGTCTCATCTCTCAGATTTTTTGGGAATGCTTGTCCAAAGACAACTGCAATTCCTGTGATCAGATCTGCCATTGCAATGTTCCCCAAAAACAAGTATGTTGTTTTTGGCTGCACACCACTTCGTATTATTAACCCAGATGATACCACAACAGCCAAATTCAGTATGATGATGAGTGCTCCAATTGCAGGGATGAGGTAATCATAGATCAGCAGCTGTGTTGTAGCACTTTTTACTATGGTGATATTTAGTGACTGATCTGTGCTGACACTGTTATTAGCTAGAACACTGATATTTTGTGTTAAATCCATAAAACTGGAGCTTGTAGTGTATTGTTCTAACATTCCAGCAAGTGACATTACACTTGTGAGGTACGAATCTGTAGCAACTGCAGTAGATGGAGAGTGATGCATCCTGTCCCAGAGGTTCTCCATGGGAGACTGCATGCTCAGCTGCACGGGGGGATTGCCAGAGCATTGGGTGTGCTGTTGCCTCATCTCATGTTGACACAGGACACAGATAGTGAAGCTCTTTCCTTCCTTCCTGTGTTGTGTCATATCAGTCCGGGGACTAACTGTTATCAAGTGTAATGGGTGTGAATTTGCTTCTCAGAATTATAACTTCATGGAACATTGTAGAGCCTTGCTTGTGTAAATTGCAGGTCAGAATGTAGAGGGAAAAAACACAATTCTTTGGGTATTGAAAAATTCTAATTTATTAATTTAAATTAAATACACTCAACTTTCTGTATTAAAAGTGCAAATCTGGAACTGAATATTAAGCAAGAGAAGTAAATTTTTTATGGAAATTAATATGGTACTCTAAAGTGCTGGGTGGAATACACACAATGGGAAAAAATAAAAATAACCATTCATCTTATAGTTGAGGCTTTGAGCATTGTGTGTATACAAAAGCTAGCTTTAGAACGTGTAGCTTAGCTTTCAAATAATGTCCTTTTTGAACGTATATTGTGCTGATACTGCTCTATTAGTGAGGGCAACAGTGTTTCCAACTTATATTTATAAAAAGGCGTTTCTCATACATTTATGAAAAACTGCAGAGTTTATACCCTTAATTTGTACCTTTTTATACCAAAGCATACAGTTCATCAATTCACAATGATAAGGGCGGAAGCCAGGTGAGGGAAACAAAGATATGCATGTTTGGTTGAGAGAATGAAAAGCTGTAGCCATTAAATGAAATTTTTAAGAAGTATATCCCCTTGTGATTACTTAATTCAAACTGAATCATTTTTCAATAGGACATTTATTTAGTTTTATAAAGGGTGAAAATTGATGTGTTCACAACTTCTGGGTTCTGTAAAGAGCCAAACATGTTGTGCCACAGCGAGTGAGGCCTTACAATTGTGGCTGAAGTACATTGACTTAGAAATCATTGTGTTCTTTGTTTGATGTTAACATTTGAGTTTCATTGCACCTAAAAACCTAAACTCCATCTGAACAGGCCTTAAAGGCCCAATGCTTCCATTAGTATATCAATCTGAATGTCAGGAATTCCTGACTTCCAACGTGGCTTCACCTCCCTTTCTAAAATTCCCTTCCCAGTGAGTCCAACATCCCTCCTATGGAACACACAGCTGTTCATAATTCGAAGACCAATCCAGATCTTACCATTCTTCCCACGAACAAAGACTCCACCACATTGCTCATGTTTCTTAATTACTGTGTGGCTGAGGGTCTCTGACAATTTTCTGACACCTCTCCACACAAACCTTACAGTCACAATCCTGTTCCAGAAGTTCAACAGCGCCTCCATCAGTGTACTTACAAATGGTGGAAAAATCAAAATTTTTTATGACTTCATTAAATTCTATAGTATTTCTCGGTTACATTGATATATACATTATACAGTTTGAAATTAAAAATGACCTATTACCAGTTAAAGTTATGGTCATGTAAGCCAACGCGTCCCCTTTATTTCTGTTACAGAAACCAGTATTATATCAAAAAGAACTGTGAATATTCTGTTTACAGAGATTATACGTATGATATAATGTATATGTTGGTAACAGTGCAGGTTTCTAGTGTCTGTAAATGATTATCTTTGCTGGCATTTACTTTTGTTTCACTGAAGCAGATTGTTCAGGTGTTACTGAATGTTTGTTGCCCAAGTGCTAGATATATTTGTGGAAGTACATATCCTTTAGTGTGCAATAAATATGAACTATGCTATGTATCAAGAAATTCAATAAAAGGAAATTCCATGGTAACCACTTCACAAACAAAGCAAGCCACACTGTTGCAGGTAACCTATGTATCCGTTCTTCATGGAAGAAACTCCACATGGCACGCCTGATTCAAATTTTGCGTTAACAATTATGCTGTTTGTAGTGGATTTGTTGTTGATGATGTGGGCATCTTATCTTCTTTGATAAAGGAAGTGGAGAAATGTAAACAATGTGGTGGTGTAGGCTGTCTGGAAGTAACTGAACAACAAAGCAGCAGGAAGGTTTTAGCGTCAAAATTAGTTGTTCTGTGTAGATCCTGCAATAAATCTACCTCAAAAATGACTTTGAACATTGTGCATAATTCATATTATGTGAATTTGAAGTTATTGTAAGCAATGCATGCGGTAGGAAAAGGAAAAAAGGCTACTCAAATGTTTTGTGGTTTGATGAACCTTCATCCTCTTCCCAATAGGTTCAGCAAGTACATAAAAATACTTTTAGGTGCCTTAATGGTTGTGTCTAAAGCATCCATGAAACATGCAGTAGAAGAAACTGTAAATATTAGTGGAACCAGGGACATTGTTGTTGCACGTGATGGGACATGGCAATGTCGAGGACATCATTCTTTGAATGGTGTTGTAAGTGCTAATTCTCTGGAGAATGGAAAAGTTGTTGATGTTGAGTGCTTATCTAAGTACTGCCACACCTGCCATGATACACTGAAGGACATATTGAACATCAGTGGTCTAAGAATTATGATGGTTACAGTGGAGGTTGGAGTGTAATGGAACTCAAAAAATATATCAGAGGTCAGTGACTGTTTATAATGTTAGATATATGAAGTACCTAGGCGATCGGGACTCTAAAGCTTTTGATAAAATTAATGAGTTCTATGTTTATGGTGATACCATGGTAACAAAACTGGAGTGTTGTGGACATGTGCAAAAGAGAATGGGTGCTAGACTGAGGAAGCTATGAAGAGAAATGAAAGGAAAGTTGCTATCTGATGGAAAATCTCTGTCTGGCCAAGGCAGATTGACAGAAACTGAAATAGACCTTCTTCAGCGTTATTATAGATTGGCCGTTAGATGAACTGTACTTCTGAATGATGTTACAGCAATAAGAAAAACTGTATGGGCCACCTACTTTCATAAGTTGTCAAAAATACCATCAAAAGCATTCTCTTCCTGAGCCTGTTATGAATGAAATAAAACCAATTTTTAGAGACTTGAGTGACCCTGTTTTGCTTATTAAATGTCTTTATGGGGGCACTCAGAATACAAATGAAAGTTTCAACCATTACCCAATAATGTTTTTGTAGGACTAAATAAAAGCTGGTGTACTAGATGCAGTGATATGTTTCAGTGATGGAGTGATAGGAAGGTTGGAAGTCCTGAGAAATTTAGGCATAAAATGTAGCTCTAATATGGAAGATCAATTGCTTGCGTGTGACAGACAATGGGTGCATGAAGCTGAAAGATTCACTCTTCAAGTTACAAAAGAAGCAAGAAGTGCTAAAAGGAATGCCAAGAGGAAGCTTGAAGATGAAGAAATGCTGCAGGATGAAGGCTATGCTTCAGGAATGTTCTGAGGCACAGTTTAATTGGACTTGTATCTTCATTTGCAATTTCCTGCAAGTTGCATTTTTCAGAATTCAGGTACAAATTTTTCCTAAATTTATAAAGCATTGCTCTAATATTTTCTGTAACTTACAATAGTCCATACTTATGTAGTAGACCTAGGCTTTATTAGATAATCGACTAAATTATAGAAAAAGTAACATTTTTATTACGAAAAAATTACAAAAGTTAAAATGTAAGCTGTAATATTTTTTATCCTTGTAATATACATAATAGGTGAAATTATTAGGTCTAGTACCTTAGTCGTGCATATCTGGTAAAAATTTGGTCTCCTTCAAATGCATAACATTGGATTAAATCGTACCTCAATTTGAGGAAACATTTTGGAAAAAAAATGCATCAATTTCTTTGTAATTTTTCTAATAACCCTAAGCAGGTTCAAAAATATTCAAAATACTTCTAATTTGTTTAGAAAGTGTGCTGCGTTAACTGATATCAACAAAAAATCTGTAAAACATATACATTATAAACAGTGCCTGAAAGAAATAGGTGTTGTTTTTACATAATATTGAGCCAGAAAAGTACCCTGTATCCTTAAGGCCACACTTCCATCCCAAAACCTGACACCTGAATGTGTCTCTCTCCTTACACCAGCAACCCCATTGTGGCTGGGTACAATGCTCCCACAGAATGAACTCTGGCTGCCCACCACTACATTCAAGACACCTTGCACTTTCTTTACCACCTTTCCACTGTTCCTGTCACATTACCACCAGACACCTTGATGGTCACTGTCTATGTGATGTCCATATGTACCAACATCCCCCATGCGTATGACCTTGGCACCATGGAACACCACATTTTCCAGCATCCCCCTCATACCGAACCCACTGTCTCCTAGCCAACCACAACCTGGCCCACAGTTATTTCAGTTTTGAAAGCCACATCTATAAACAAATTTACGGTACTGCCTCGTGTACTCGTATGGCACCATCCTATGCCAACTCATTTTTTGGGTCACCTGGGGAAATCCATCCTATCCAATCAACACTTAAAATCATTGTCTGGTTCAGATTCATTGATGTCATTTTCATGATGTGGCAGCGATAGGTTTTGCAGTTCTCTCCATTTCATCTCAAAAAGTCTCTTCCTTGCAGCCTCACCACCCACGGCCACCGCATTTGCAGTGGAAAGCGCGTGGTGTTGTGAGAAATGTGCCCGTAACCGTACCAGAGCTTTTGCTGACAGTCATTATCCTGTACAGTTCTTCATAAACAGGTCTCCCTCAATAACTCCTTTGACACAAGTAAACCTGTTGACCCGCCAATGAGAAATATTCCTCCGATCACACTGGTATCGGAGAGCTCAACCGCATCCTTCACCATGTCTTTGACTACATCTCATCATGTCCTGAGATGAGGACTATCCTACCCACATTACCCAAAGTAGCTTTTGATGACCACCAAACCTACAAAATATCCTTGTCCATTCCTATTCCAATCCTGCTCTGAATCCAGAACACCAGGGGTTATTTCCTTGTGGTCGACCCACACGAAAGACCTGGCTCATACACTGACCCACCACCTCATACAACAATCCAGTTACAGGCATTACCTACCCTGTAATAGGAAGGGCCATGTGTGAAATCAGTCATGTTATATACCAGATATGCTGCAATTACTGCGCAGCATTCTGTGCAAGCATGACAAGTAACCCACCGTCTACTCAAATGAATGGCTATTTCCAAGCTGTGGCTAACTGTAAACTTGACCTTCCAGTTGCCATGAACGCTGCACATCACAGCACTAATGGCTTCAACAAGTGCTGCACATCACAGCTCTAATGACTTCAACAACTGCTTCACTACATGAGTGATTTGGATACTCTTTGCCAGCAGAAGTTTCTCTGAACTACTCAGGTGGGAAGTGTCTCACCAGCATATCCAGTGCTCTTGCAGTCCCCCTGGCCTAAACCTTTACTAACTTGTTTCCCAGTGCCTCATTGTATCTTTTCCCTTCTCCCTTCTCTACACACACCATTCCTTCTCTTCCAGATTGTGCACTGCTTTCTCTCACCCTCCCCCCCCCCCCCCCCTTATTATGTAAAATGATTTTGTTAACGTCTCTGTGGCAATGCATCCGTGTTGTCACAGCTCTGTAGATGGCACCTACTTTTGACTGAGGCCATTAACACTTAGCTATAGAGAGATGGCAATAGTGAACAATGCTGCAAGCTGTCATATATCTTCTTATACTGTCTTGACTATAAAAGCAACTGTAAACCAAACTGCATTTCAGCTATTTTTGTAGTGGTCCTCCTCAAGTTCACAAAATTGCAATTACTACCTTTTTTCTTTCTTTCTTTTTTTTACAAAATGATGCAGACTAATACTGAAAAGGATTTTATTGAAAGACACAAATTAATTACCTGTCCCTGTGACTGAGCAATACTGAACAGTGGTAATACAATTGACTTGGGTTCAGGAGGTGGCTGTTGTTATTGATATCTTCAGTCCAAAGACTGGTTTGGTGCAGCTCTACGCAATAATCCAGCCTTTGCAAGCCTATTCATCACTGCATAACTACTGCAACTTACATCCATTTGAACCTGCTTGCTGTATTCGTCTCTTGATCTGATGCATAAATTTTATCCCACACACTTACTTCCATTACCAAATTGACAATTCCCCACTCAGTGGGTGCTATCAACCAATTCCTTCATTTAGTCAAGTTAAGCCAAAAATTTCTTTTTTCCCCAGTTCAGTTCAATACCTCCTCATTAGTTACTTGGTGTACCCATCTAATGTTCAGCATTCTTCTGTAGCATCACATTTCAGAAGCTTCTATTTTCTTCTTGTCTGAACTGTTTATCATCCACATTTCTCTTCTATAAAAGGCTGCATTCCAGAAAAATACCTTCAGAAAAGACTTCCTGACACTTAGATGTATATTTGATGTTAAGAAACTTCTCTTCTTCAGAAATGCTTTTCTTGCCATTGCCAATCCTCTAAGCTCCGGCCACCAATGGTAATTTTGAAGCTCAAATTGCAAAATTAAATTACTACTTTTAATGCCTTATTTTATAATCAGATTTTGGAAGTGTGACCTAATTTAATTCTGCTACATTCTGTTACCCTTGTTTTGCTTACAATATGAGTGGCGTTTGAAAAGTCCATGCAAAAATAAAAACTTCTTACTTGTTTGGGGCAAACCTCTTTTATTTTTCAACATACTCTCCTTTTAGCCTTATACACTTCATCCAATGCTGTTCGAATTTGTTGATTCCTTCCAAATAATAGGAATTGTCCAAGTCTGCAAAATAGCTATTGGTTGCTGTAATCACCTCCTTGTTTGAATAAAATCTTTGTACTGCCAGTCATTTCTTCAAATTGGGGCCCAAATAGTAGTCTGAGGGAGACAAGTCTCGAAAGTAGGGGGGATGTGAAATGAGTTGGAATCTTATTTCCATTAATTTTGCGACCACAACTGCTGAGGTGTGTGCTGGTGCATTGTCGTGATGGAAAGGACTTTTTTGCAGTCCAATATCGCAGGTGTTTTTCTTGCAGCTCACTTTTCAAATGGTCCAGTAATAATGAATAATATGCACTCATAATAGTTTTACCCTTTTTCAGATAGTCAATGAGGATTATCCCTTGCGAATCCCAAAAGACACTCACCATAACCTTTTCGGCTGAAGGAACGGTCTTCACCTTTTTTGGTACAGATTCTTGCCTGGTAACCCATTGTTTATATTGTTGTTTGATCTCAGAAATATAGTAATGTATCCATGTTTCATCCACAGTGACGAAACGACACTTAAAGTCCTTCGGATTCTTCATGAATGGCTGCAAACCATCCTTGCAACACTTCACATAATTCCGTTTTTGGTCAAGCATGAGACATCGGGGAACCTATCTTGCAGATAGCTTCCTCATGTCCAAATGTTTATGCAAAATATTATGTACCCATTCATTTGAGATGCTCACAACACCAGCAATCTCACTCGCCTTAACTCTTCTGTCATCCATCACCATATCATGGATTTTAGCAATGATTTCTGGAGTCGTAACCTCCATAGGGCGTCCAGAACGTTCAGCATCACTTGTGCCCATATGGCCACTCTGAAAATTTTCAAACCACTTATAAACTGTTCTAATCGAAGGTGCAGAGTCACCGTAATGTTTATCAAGCTTCTCTTTAGTCTCCTAAGACGTTTTGCCTTTCATAAAGTAATGTTTAATCACCTCACGAAATTCTTTTTCATCTATTTTTTGACAATCACTCAACTTCCTTGATTCACACAAATGCAAACACAAAGAAATAGATCAATATGGCTGAAACGTTCCAAAGATGCTACTAACTAAACATGACCTCGATACACGCCAGTGGTGCCATCTCTTGGACTTTTTGAACGTCCCTCGTATTATGAAAGGGATAGACTGCTTCTCACCATATAGTATAGAAGCTGAGTCATAGACAGGCACAGTGAAAAGACCACTAAAGAAGTAAGCTTTTGGCCAAAAAGGCCTTCTTCTGAATTGGAAAACATAAATACATACATTCATGCAAATGCATCTCACATATACATGACCACTGTCTCTGGCTGCTGAAGCTGGCTTCATGTATAGCAGAGAATTGGAAGTGTAAGGCTTGTAGGGTATTTGTGACCGCATGCATTAAAAGGAATGTTAGGAGAAGTAGGCAAATATTTGTGTGTAGGAAATGTGACAGGTAACAGATTGCAGATTATGTGAGCACTCAACATCAATTCTTCAACATATATGTTAGAGAATTTTTGTGAAAGCAAAGAGAGTTGTATCAATTTTAAACTAAGTCTTGCTCAGTGAAGCCAGAATGAATGTAAGGAGAGCAAAATGATTAGTATTCAGTGAATCTGAAAGCTGAGTTTTGATCCTAGATGAAATCAGTAAATTGCTCAAAATCAGATATACAATCACTAAATGATCATATTCATATTAAATGACTCATATTAAGATAAGACAGAGAAGACTGGATATTGATTACATTTCCTGAAACTTTTCCTCCTTTACACTGCCATAAACATATACTGAGATGAATGATTACAGAAAAGAAACTAACTAACAGAGGACAGGAATCTCAATGTTTTTTGGCTGTCTGTACATTTATGCTATTGCATAAATTATGCAAAAGAATTTACTATCCATCCAGCAGCAGCTACATCATAGGTAACTGGTGCTGGGAAGCATTTCAACTGATGGAAAAAGACGCAGGTCGTTCTCATTTTTGGGGAAGGTCATTTGATAAGTGCACATAACTGTGTGCCGGTATTGCAGACATCTGTCTGTTGTATAGCTGTCAGACATGTTTTACACTTTCTGGAGACAGAAAAATCACTTCTCTTGAAATTGGCATTAATTCTACAAACTGCAGCTCACTCTGCTCTTCCATGAAATTCAGAATGCAGCTGACAGTGGCATACAGAGTGATACTGTTTTCCTCGACTCATGGAAGCATCCCTCAGTGTCGTCTAGCAGATAGAACACTGCATGTCATGAGCAGGTGTAAAGTACCATATGGGAGTATCAGTAAGAACATTACTTTTCACTATAACATCAGAAGCTACATCAAGGTGTTTGCAGATGACCCTTTGCATGTAGGAAGGTGAAACCGCAGAATATTTTGTGTGCAAAGGATCAAAGTTTGATGTGGAGCAAGAGTGCCCATATGATAGTTTGTTGGGGGAGAATGGCAGGGGGGGGGGGGGGGGGGGGGGTTGCTAGATCTGGAGATATGGAATATTTTTAATATTTTTGAATTGAAAACTAATGACGACTTTTAATTAGCTTTAAAAAAGTTCCAGTTCTGATCCCATTAAAAACTGATATACTACCAACATTTAAATCATTTTCTTGAAAGAAAAACACCTAACTATACTATATTTATTCCTTTCCCTGAGAGCTGGGGTGGACTGGGGAGCTTGGGGGGGGGGGGGGGGGGGGGCAGTGTGGAGTGTAGTAATTGATCATCAACAAAAATTAATTTCAGTAGTTTTCTTCACACTGGCATCCACAGTCCTTGTAAATAGGTTGAAGGTAGGCTGTGTTTCAATACAGCCTCTGCAGAACAATGACTTCCTCTAACAAATCAGTTTAACATATTGTGCTCTATTATTTGATTTTGCTATTGGCCCCCAATAGTAACAAGCATGAAATATCTAGTTATAAACAAAGGAAATGCCAGACTAACATTATTTGGGAGAATCCTTAGAAAATGAAATTCACCCACAAGAGACCTAGCTTACAAACCTGTCATTTTACGTATTCTTGAGTATTGGTCATCAGTTTGGGTTCTTACCAGATGGAAGTAATAAACATAGGATTGAAGGTCCAAAGGAGTGTGGTGTCTTTCATCACAGTTCAGTTTAGGAAGTGCGAAAGCTTCATGGAGATGCTTGTCGAACTCCAGTGAAAGATGCTATGAGAGATATACTGCTTTGTGAAGAGGATTATTATTGAAATTCTGAAAATGTATCTTCCTAGAATAGTCATGCATCATATTACGTCTTCTCACACATGCCCCAGAAATAAACGAATGGGAAAATCAGAGAAATTGATTATAATTCTTACCAATTGCAAATGGAACAGAAAATAGAAAAGAGGAGAAACGATACAGGTATCTATCATACCCTTTGCTGCAAATTATAAGGTGGTTTGCAGGACTGACATAGAAACAGAGACAGCTGTCAGAACAGGAACCTGACTAGGAGGTTGGCTCTCCCCTATATTCTTCATCTTTGTCTTGGAAAACCTTACACAAGAATGGCAACAGAAGAGACTAGAATAACTGCTGAATGAAACAAAGGAGTCTGAATCAACAACCTTGCTATTTGTGATCAAACAAAGTAGCACATTCATTAAGATTTACTCCTGAATATTGAAAACCAATGTTAGACAATATCAATATTGTAGGAAAGACAGATTTACCATAAAGAAGACATGTTAAATTGCAGACAGGCACAGTTTAAAGACACTTACATAAAGCTTTCGGCCATAGGCTTCATCAGTAAAAGAGAGAATCACACCATTCATAGACACAAGCAAGCACATCTCATGCACACAACTGCCAACTCCAGCATCTAGGGGCCGGTATGCAACTATCACATGAGCTGCAGATAGCAATCTGGAGGGGGCAGGGAAGGAGGAGGAATAGTAGTGTGTGGGTGGGGGGGAGAGAGACAAATGATGTCTGGTGGAGTGTGCAGGGACCAGAATGCCAACAGGCACAGCACCAGGAGGTTGTGGGACAGGGAAGTGGAGAAAAAAGGAGCAAAAAGGAGAGGGGCAGGGAAATATGGGAGTTTCCATTGTTTATGCAGTAGTAGCTTAAAACAGAATTGTTGTGGTCTTTCCTTAACACCAGTTCATGTACACCAAAATTATTCCTCATGTTCCACAACAATTTACATACATTTCAGAATGGAAACAACAAAGAGAGAGATGAGGAGTGGCAAACCATCACTTCTAGCTGATTGGTGTGTGATGTATAAAAACATGAAAACATGTAACAACACAGACAAATTACTGGCTTACAAGCTACTACTCATTTTCTAATATAACTTCTCTCTCTCTCTCTCTTTCTCTGTCCCTCAATCCATCCATGAATCTGAGTGGATGCATTTATTTTCCTTTCTTAACATTCCAGTTCATCTGATATTCAATTTTGTCTCATCTTTTTCTTTACACATAGCTCCTGTTTTTTGTTTCTCTTGTTTGGTATTCTTCTCAATTTATTATCTTTTTTTTCAGAAGCAGTTTCTTTCTATTGTTTCTGATTTAGGTCTTGTAAACCAGAGTGATTTTTTTTTTCAGTCAAAAGTGCAATGTAAAGTTTCTCCTCATATCACATTAACTCTCCCCTTCCCCACTTTTCTCCACCAATTACATTACTAGAACTTTCTTGTCATTTACCAGACTTATCTGTGGTCAGTTGAAGGTCTGCCAGCCACTGTTTAGTTCTAGCTTCTCAAGGTTACTGGTTTGTCTCACTCACACAATTGATGGGATTGCCTCTATCATTTCTACAAACTATGGGCCGTGTCATGGTTGGGTGGTGCATGTGCCTTGACAATGCAGACAGATCACTTAATAGATGAATGAAGGAAACACATAAATGTACAGAAAAAAGAAAAGAATGCAGACACATAAATCACTCACAAAATTCTTGTGTGTTTAAGTGTCAGTATAAAGAAACACAAAAAATAAATTGTTTGATATCAAGTTGCTTGAAGTAAACAGATACCAGTGTCCAGAAGATTACTACACAGATGACTAAAAGTGGGGAGGGTTGAAGGCATTCGTAGCTGCTCAAAATAGATCTCCCTTGGTGCAAGATGTATGACAAAGCTGACGGTAGAGCAAGTCACCTACGGTTTGCACTTTTCCCAAATTGCAGATGGTAATGGTGACTGGAAATCCCAGGTTTTGAAGATTACATCTGGATCTTGTAGGTCCAGAGAATAGGTGACTGATTGGTACTTATTCATGCAATAGGTAGCTAGGCTTGATAACCAGTTTTGTTCTTTGTACACTAGCAGCAACCTGTCAGCAAATGTGTGAGAGAATATCTACTGCCTGATATGTTTTGGCTACAAAAACCCAGCATATACATATCACGCAGTGCCTTTTCGACGTCTTTTGATAGGCATGTTCTTACACACGGAGTACCGGACTCACAGTTCACAGCTGAGAATGACCTTGTAACACTGATAATCATCCATCTTTCTGGCTTCCTCTGTCAAACATTTGTTACGACAGTGCCACTTACATGTCGAAGCCCAATTAAGAGTCATTCATAAATGTTTTCAGTCTTCATTTACATCTGCAAACAACAGTGAAGTGCGTGGTAGAGGGTACTCCTGATCATACTGCACAATAGGATATCTTCCCTTTTCATTTGCATACAGAATGCAGGAAGAACAACTTTTGTGCTGTAATTAATCCAATCTTGCCTTTGCAGTCCCTATGGGAGCAATACCTAAGGGGCTGCCGTATATTCCTAGATTCTTCATTTCACACAGATTGTTGGAACTTTGCAAGCAGACTTTTTCAGAATGGTCTAGTCAATGTCTGCCAGCTTAGGCTTTTCCAGGATGGTCTAGTCAATGTCTTCCAGCATTTCCACAACTGTCTTCCATTTGTCAAACAAACCTGTTGCCATTTGTACTGCCCTAATTTTTATAGGTTCAACATCCCTTATTAGTCATATTTTGGTATGGGTCTCCCACATTTGAACAGTATTCCATCATGTGACAGAAGGGAATTTTGTAAGCTGTCTTCTTTGTAGACTATTTCATTTTCCCAATATACTGCTACTGAACATAAGTGTGTCATCTATTTTACCTTTGATTGTGGGTATGTTATCATTTCATTTCTTGTCCTTTACAAATTGGCACTCCCAGGTATTTGCATCTGATTCCAATTGTGGCCCATTGGTGATGTAGTTGTAGCATATTACTTTTTTGCAGTTTGTTAAGAGCGCATTTTTACATATTTGAATTTTTAAAGCAAGTTTCCAAGCATTCTACAGCTTTGAAATCTTTTCAATATGTCACTGCATGTTTACGTACCTCTTTGTCAGATAACAGTATCATGGAAAGGATAGTTACTACTCACCATATAACGGAGATGCTGAGTCACAGAAACACACAACAAAAGGACTGCTGGAAAGTTAGCATCTGGCCAACAAGGCCTTTCTAAAAAATAGACAAAACACACACACACGCACACGCACACACACACACACACACACACACACACACACACACACACACACACACACACACGTGACCACAGTCTCTGGTGGCTGGAGCAAGACTACGAGCAGCAGTGCTTCATGTGTGCAACTGGGTGGGGGGAAGGAGGAGGGGAGGTGGGATGGGGGGGATAGCAGGGTAGGGAAGGGGGATGGTAAAGTGCTGCTGGGAGTGTGCAGGGCAGCTAGGTGCAGTCAGGAGATCAAACAGAGGGCGGGAGAGAGAGGGGGTGTAGCGGAAAAGAGAGAAAGTACAGAGGATATAAAATGCAGACTGGCTATAGCAAGGAAAGCATTTCTGAAGAAGAGAAATTTGTTAACGTCGAGTATAGATTTAAGTGTCAGGAAGTCATTTCTGAAAGTATTTATATGGAGTGTAGCTATGTATGAAAGTGGAACATAGACGATAAATAGTTCAGACAAGAAGAGAATAGAAGGTTTCAAAATTTGGTGCTACAGAAGTATGTTGAGGATTAGATGGGTAGATCACATAATTAATGAGCAAGTACTGACTAGAATTGGGGAGAAGAGGAATTTGCTGCACAACTTAACTAGAAGAAGCAAATGGTTGGTAGGGCACATTCTGAGGTGTCAAGAGAGCACCAATTTAGTACTGGAGGGAAGTGTAGGATAAAAATCATAGAGGGAGACCAATAGATGAATACATTTAGCAGATTCAGAGGGAGATGAAGAGGCTTGCACAGGATAGAGTAGTATAGAGAGCTGCTTCAAACCAATCTGTGGACTGAATACCACAACAGCAGCAAAGACCTCAGTGAGACCCTCAGTATATTTTGAGAAGGACCTCTCATCACTACAGATCTGATGACCACATGTGGCTAGTCTGTATGGAATGACCTTCTTGGTATGGAATGGGTGGCAGCTGTCAAAGTGGAGGTATTGCTGGTGGTTTGTAGATTTGATATGGACAGAAGTACTGATATAGCCATCTTTGAAGTGGAGGTCAACATGGAGAAAGGTGGATTGGTGGGTTGAATAGGACCAGACAAAGTGAATGGGCAAGAAGGTGTTGAGGTTGTGGAGAAATGTAGATAGTGTGTCCTAACACTTGATCCAGATCATGAAGATGTCATCAATGAATCTGAACCGGGTGAGTGGTGTGGGATTCTGGGCATTTAGGTAGGATTCCTCTAGATGGCCTACGAATAGGTTGGCATAGGATGGTGTTATGTGGGTGCCCATAGCCATACACTGAATTTATTTTTTGGTAATGCCTTCAAAGGACATGCAATTTTGGGTGAGGATACAGTTGGTCATGGCGACTAGGTTTTGAGCCTTTGTCAGGAGGTAGGAGTGTAAGATCAGGATCAGTTTTTGGGTGGTTGATTGCGAATCTTTCTGCAGGCATGATGTTAGTTTGCATGTTGAGTGATTTGGTGAATGACGGTGAGGCAAGGTTTGAGGTTAAGAAATTCTGGAAAGTTAACATGGGGTGATTTGTGGGCAGTGGGAATGGATCATGATTGGCTGGAGGAATGAACTGAGTCAGGCAGGGTTCAACATTGGTTTTTGATTGAGTCTGATCGGTTGGTGGTGAAAAAGAGTTTCCACTATAGGGACCGTGAGAAGGAGAAAATATCTTTAACAAGTCCTGCATGATTGAATTTGGGAGCTGGACAAAAGGTGAGGCCTTTGGAAACAATTTATATTTCTGTGGGGCTAAGGCTTCTAGAGGAAAAGTTCATGACTGTGTTTCAGGTCTGTTTAGGTTCTGGATTCTATGTGGTGGTGGAGGGAGTTTTGGATGGTCAGATGGTCAGGCAGTACTTCAGAAGAGATAACTGCAACAAAAAGTTTTAGGTTTCTGTTAATATTTTGTCTAAGGCAATTAATATACAACATGAACAGAAAGGTTCCCAATGCTGCACTTCGCGGATACCCAGAAGTTACTTCTGCTTCAGTTGATAACACTTCATCTGAGATAGTGTGCTTTGTCTACATTACCTAGGAATCCCCAGTCCAGTCACACATCTCGTTTGATACCCTAAATGATCATACTTTCATTAATATAAAGTCAAGAAATACTACATCAACCTAATCAACCTAATAGTCTCGATCCTTGGCATTCTGGACGTCATATAACAAAAGTACAAGCAATGGGTGATAGTTTTGTGAGTCACCTCTGCTGCCTTTCTTGTAGACAGGTGTAGCTTTTGCTTTCTTCAGACGACTGAGAACAGATTTTTGTTTTAGGAATGTACAATCTGTTATGATGTAGCATTGAGCTGTACTCCTTGCCATGATACACTGTGTTTCTGAGCTGTCTGTGTTTAAGATGGAAAGCACACAGTTGGTCTTAAACTGGGCTTTAGCAAAGTTGATCGTTATTCTAATAAATACTCATCATCTTCAAATGATGTGGCAGTTTCACCAATACTTGTTCAAAGCATAACAGTAATGGAAATTCCCAGATGGAGCAATACGTTAAATAAGGAAAGGCAACCACTCATCTATAGTGGAACGATGTGAAGAGCAAAGAAACACATAACACAAAATAGAATTCACATTAGCTTATGACCACCAGTCCATTTTCGAGCAATAGTACACCCATTCTCACAAATGATCACACAGACACCCAAATGCACCTTCTCGTGCTTCTTAGAAGCACTTAGCCTTAACTGTCTGAGTCAGATCTTGTGCTCAATAGAAAACTGCTGGTCTGTTATGGAAGTACTGATCATTAATGTAAATGTCAAAAAGGCTATTGCTGCATTCCAGTCACCCATTTTTCAAACATCACCATCCACTGTCCCTGTAACTATGCATAGAATATTCTGCTGTCAAATAATTCTTCATTGTCTTTGGAGGAACTGTGATCCTCTCTAAGCAGTTATTGTAGATTGAAGATACATTCTCTGTTTCTTTCTGAAAACTTTTTATCTGTTCCATTCTGTTGTCATGTGCACCTCCTTCCTTGGAAATATTAGTCGCTACATTCATTTAGGCTATATCAAAGAGTTACACTTGCTTGTTAGTTTCATATCGCTTTGTCTGTTTCATTTTACAATGTAAAACTCTTAACGCAATTTTCAGATTTGCTGTATGTGATCTGATGGGCTAACTGATCACAGTTTCATTTGTGTGCCCTATAATAATTGTTGAATCACTGTTGAGTCTCCAGACTTTCTGGCTATTCTTGCTCAGTTCTGATTGCTCCCACAGTGTTACGCGGGTGTCTCATTTGTCTTTAGATACAGGCATTAGGAGTTGTACTCCAGCTCCTCAGACCCTGGCAATAAGTCTTTTAAGTATTACATTCTGCAACCTCAGGGAATTGCAGTATGTGAAAAGTTTTTCATCATATGAATCTAGAACAGTTTCCACATAGACGACATATTCATCCAGGGATAAAGGAATTTTTTTACATCCAGCTTTCTTAAAATTAACTCTGTGATTAAATATGATGATCTGTGGACAAATTGCTGCTCTTCGTTGGCATGTAAGTAAGTGATGTTGTTGTGTGGCAGGTTAAGATGTGGATTCTGTCCAATCCACAACGGCTCCACCATTTGCATCAGTATCTGTATATGACTGTATCATGTTAATAGGTGTTGAAATCTTCCATCATAAACTTAACCGTTTGTTCTGCTCTTCAAAAGGGAAACTAGAAGTTAAAGGTTTATGAACTGAAGTTATGATGCAATTACTAACCACCACCAGTATCTTCTACTCCTTTTATTGCTACAGAGAGAACCCATCCATTAGGCTCAACAAAGGTAGTCCTTTCATACTGTCAACATGGACATTCACCCACAAGCTGCACACCTCTGATCTTTGGATGATGCAGTGTCATATCTCTGTGAGTTCCTCAAATGTGGAGCATATCTCATTCTCAATCATTACACATCTAATTTAGTAGCTCTTCCCTATTTGCAGAAAAATTCTCGATGTTTACAGACGTTATAATGGTCTTTGGTGCTGAGAAGGGCTGTGGTAAGGTCTCTGTAGACATAACAATGCCTCTGGAGTGGCATACTCTATAAGAGAGGTGCTCTGCATCACAGTGTAGCTTGCTGTCCAGGTTTAGAGATCCAGGTTTCTGGATGAGGTATCGAATATATTGCTTCCCCCTACTTATACCTCCCGAGGAGATCACAAATGTAAAATTAGAGAGATTCGAGCGCGCACGGAGGCTTTCCGGCTGTCTTTCTTCCCGCGAACCATACATGACTGGAACAGGAAAGGGAGGTAATGACAGTGGCATGTAAAGTGCCCTTGGCCACACACCATTGGGTGCTGGCAGAGTATAAATGTAGATGTAGATGTATATGTAGAAGAATCACTTGGTAATTACTGCTACTGCTCAGGGAATGCTCAAACTAAGTTATGAGCTCGCTCGCTGAAGAAACACCTTTTGTGTTCCCCACTTACAAGTGAAATCAGTAGGAAGTGCAAAAAGGCTAAAAGAAAATGACAAAAGGAAAAACACCAATAAATAAAAAATGAAATTCCAGTTAGAATATTAGGATAGACCACTCCTCACCACACAAAGGAGGAATTGTATGCTAAATGAGCACATTTAAAGTGAGACCCTGACCATAATGTGACTGCCAACTAAATTCAATGTTGACATGCAATAACCAGTTGCACATAGCATATGACAGCACTAGCAGTGGAGGGTATATAAAATGAGTCATGGGAATGTGGAGAAGAATGCGACTGTTGTCGTAATTCAGAATTGGAGAGATTTATCAGTCATCCAGAAGGGCAAGTTCATTGGCTTACAGGCCAAGGGTGGGAGCATTTCTGAAATGGCTAAGATTATAAATTTTATTTTTTATTTATTTACATGTCAAGTTCTGTAGGATCAAATTGAGGAGCAAATCTCCAAGGACATGGAATATGTCAGTCCATCAAATTACAACATGAAAGTAATAACAGATAAAAATAAAATGTTTGGGAACCCGAAAAAGTCAACCCATAAGTTCAAGTAAACACAATCGACAATACAAGAATCAGCTTACTTTTTCAAGGAACTCCTCAACAGAATAGAAGGAGTGACCCATGAGGAAACTCTTCAGTTTCAGTTTGTAAGTGCGTGGATTACTCCAAAGAGTTTTGAATTTGAGTGGTAGCTTATTGAAATCAGATGCAGCAGTACACTACACACCGATTCAAATGCAGGTTTGATTTCTACCAAGTATTAACTGAGTGAAAGTTGCTTATTCTTGGGAATAAGCTAATATTGTTAACAAGGAATGAGAGTAAGGAATATATATATTAAGACGCCAATGTCAAAATACCCAGACTCGTGAACAGGGGTTGACAAGAGGTTTGTGGACTTACACCACTTATTGCCCACACAACCTGTTTCTGAGCCAAAAATATCCTTTTAGAATGGGAAGAGTTACCTCAAGATATAGTACTATGTGGCATAAGCAAATGAAAGTAAGCAAAGCAGATTAATTTTTGTGTCGAACCATCATTCACTCCAGATATTGTTTGAATACTAAAAACGGCAGCATTAAGTCTTTGAACAGGATCTTGAATGTTGGTTTTCCATGACAGTTTACTATCTATCTGAACACCTAGAAATCTGAACTGTTCAGTTTCACTGATTATATGCCCATTCTGTGAAATTAAAATGTCAGGTTTTGTTAAATTGTATGTTAGAAACTGTAAAAACTGAATCTTACTGTGATTTAGCGTTAGTTTATTTTCTACAAGCCATGAACTTAGGTCATGAAGTGCCTATTTGAAACTGAGCCCATGTTGCACACATCCTTTACTACCAAGCTAGTGTCATCAGCAGACAGAAATATTTTAGAGTTACCTGTTGTTGTGCCAGTGCCACTACATTTAACAGTGCCGCCACGACAGTACGCACAAACGGCGATAGAGGCGCTCCGCAAATCGGCTGAGCGCGGGAGCGCCACCTAGCCACGAACGGCGCCGGCCGCATGTCACGGCACGGCAGTCGAATACGAGAGACTGAGTTGTAATCATGTGATCAGCTAATGTTTCTAAGAGAGAGTGTCTCACGCTTCTGGCGCGCAAATCGACGCGTGGTGTGATGTAGGCGCTGTACAGTCAACTCTCGACACGGGCAATTTGCCTGTTTCACAGGAGAACGACGATATAGCGGCGGTTCACTCGCGTCAACACGTCGTGTTGGGCCGCAACGCTCGCAGCGAAACCAGCAACCACAGAAGCCGGTTCGTTCCGCACTTCCTTCTTGCCCCCATTGTTTCGTACAGCACGACAGGGCAGCGTGTTCAAAACGTTGGACCACGTGTAATTCATGTAGGAAAAAAGGCCACATTGCTTCTGTGTGTCAGTCCCATTAAGTTCCTGTCGACGAGGACGAGGCGTCGGACATGGATGTTCACTGTGTGCTTTCTCAAACAAATAAGTTGTTTGTTACTGTTCGTGTTCTGAATAAAGACATCCGCATGCAAGTGGACACTGGCTGTGCAGTAACTCTCATTAATTCTCGCACATATTTGGCGTTGGGCTCCCCTCCTTTGTCTCCAGAAATCTGAGGACTTATAATAAACAGAAAATTCCTATCATGGGCCAGTTTGATGCTTCCACTGCCTACAAGTCTGTTGTTCGGCCCCTCACGTTTTATGTGGTGGATCATGTGGGCACTGAAAACCAGTTCGGTTATGATGCTTTCCAGTTGTTCGGGTTCTCCATTGATGATGATGTGCACCTAATATCTGAGGATATTCCGTATCAACAGCTGGATGGATTGTGTTCTGAATTTTCGTCCGTGTTCTCTGCTGGTCTGGGTTGTGCCAAGGATTTTGAAGCCCACATTACTCTTAAACCTACGGCTCGCCCTAAGTTTTTCCGGGCACGCCCTATTCCGGTGGCATTGCGTGCACCTGTCAAGGCTGAGCTAGACAGGTTAACAGCTTCAGGGATTCTCCTTCCGGTTACCTCCAGCGAATGGGCATCGCCGATCGTAGTGGTTTCTAAACCAAACGGGAGTCTGCGATTGTGTGGTGACTTTAAAGCCACCGTCAACGCTCAGAGCCTCATTGACACTTATCCTCTTCCCCGTCCTGAGGAGTTGTTTACCAAGCTCGCTGGGGGCCAGTTCTTTTCCAAACTTGACTTATCGGAGGCATACCATCAGTTGCCGTTGGACGCTCCTTCCAAGGAATTTCTCGTTATCAACACTCCTTGTGGGTTGTATCAGTACCAGCGATTACCATTTGGCGTCGCTAGCGCACCGGCCATTTTTCAGCGGTTTTTGGAACAGCTCACGGCTTCCGTTCCCGGCTGCATAAACTATCTGGATGACATTGTTGTCACGGGGGCACCTTCGTAATTTACGTTCACTGTTTCGGGTTTTGCATTCGGCTGGATTGAGGTGCAATCTGGACAAGTCACAGTTCTTCCAACCCTCCATTGAGTATCTTGGTATCCACTTGTCCCGTGAGGGTATACGCCCTCTCCGTCAGCACGTTGCGGCCATTAACGCTCTACCCCGGCCGTCTACGGTCAAAGGACTTCAGGCGTTTCTAGGCTAGATTGCTTATTATCACAAATTCATTCCATCTGCAGCGGCGGTAGCTTATCCTCTGCATCAGCTGTTACGCAAAAACGTCCCCTTCTGTTGGTCCGACGGGTGTGAGCAGGCTTTTGTCCGCCTGAAGGCTCATTTGCAGTGCGCGCCTTGTCTTGCCACATTCCGTCCGGGTCAGCACTTGGTTCTGGCGGCTGACGCGTCACAGTATGGCCTAGGGGCTGTTCTCGCCCATCGGTATGAGGATGGGTCGGAACGACCCATCGACTATGCTTCCAAGACCCTCAACGAGGTGCAACGGCGTTACTCTCAAATCGAAAAGGAGGCGCTCGCTATCATTTATGCTCTAAAAAAGTTCAGCGTTTTTTTGTATGGTTCTAAGTTTCACATCATCACCGACCACTAACCGCTGGTCTCTCTGTTCAGCCCCTCGGCGTCACTTCTGGATAAGGCAGCTCACCGCCTGCAACGTTAGGCCTTATACTTGTCTCGTTTTCATTATGAGATTCACTATCGCCCCACGGCCCAGCACGCCAACGCTGATGCATTGTCGCGATTGCCGATGGGCCCCGACCCTGTTTTCGATCGTGATGAACTCCTCTGTTTCCACATTGATGAGGAAGAACGTCGTGCAGTCGAGGGCTTTCCACTTACAGGTTCGCAGGTCGCGTCAGCTACTGCGCGGGACCCGGTCCTGCGTCGGGTGATCGGTTTTGTTCAACGAGGTTGGCCGGACAGGACCAAGGGCCGGGCATCGGATCCCCTTCGCAACTACCATGCCTTGCGCCTTCGTCTGTCTGTTCGTGATGGTGTTGTTCTTCTGGCCATGGATGGCGCATCTCCACGGGTCGTGGTGCCAGCCTCTCTTCACAAAGATGTTCTCAAACTGTTGCACGAAGGCCATTGGGGTATTTCTCGGACTAAGTCCCTGGCCCGCAGGCACGTTTATTGGCCCGGTATTGATTCGGACATTGCCCATATGGTTGCTGCGTGTGGCCAGTGTGCTCAACAACTGGCGGCACCTCGTACAATGCCCTCTCCGTGGCCTGATCCAGCTCAGCCATGGGAACAGGTGCACGCCGACTTTGCTGGCCCCTTCCTCGGTACTTATTGGCTACTGTTGATTGACGCCTTCTCGAAGTTTCCGTTTGTTGTTAGATGTCCGTCACCCACCACTGCGGCGACGATGCTGGCTTTGTCCAAAATCTTTGCACAAGAAGGTCTTCCATCCACGATCGTCACGGACAATGGCCCTCAGTTCTCTTCGCAGGCCTTCCATGATTTTTGTACTGGACAAGGGATTCATCATGTTACTGCACCGCCCTTCCATCCGCAATCTAATTGGGAGGTCGAGCGCCTTGTCCGCACTTTCAAATGCCAGATGAAAAAATTCCTTAGTGATTTTTCCACAGATGACACCCTGCTGCAATTTCTGAGTTCTTATCACTTCACGCCTCTGGGTGATTGCAGCCCTGCTGACCTCTTGCATGACCGCCAACCGCGCAATCTACTGCACCTGCTTCACCCTGTCAGGCCTTGTACTGTGTCCCCTAGTGCGGTAAAATACTCGGTGGGTGCCGACGTTTGGGCACGAGGGTATAGATCTCGCCCTAAATGGATTCCAGGGGTGGTCAAGGCTCTTCGCGGCCGCCGGCTTTGTGAAATCCGTACGGGCAACGGCACGGTTGTTCGCCATTACGACCAGATGCGCCCACGAATGGTGGCTATGCCGGTGCCACCGCCCCATCCTTCGCCTCCACCAGCCCGAGACGCCAGTCCTGTCGCTGCTGCCGATCTACCGTCCGTGTCGATGCAGCCGCCGTCACTGCCGCTTCAGAGTATGCCGGAACTGGCCCCAGTCGGGACGCCGCCTTCTCCGGGACCCATCTCGCTGGAGCACACTCCCAGGTCAATGACACCTATGGATGCTGCTCCGGAGTTTTCACCCATCATCTCATCCAGGAGGCACGTTCCACGCACGAGCTTCCGTCCTGGACATTTTCGACCATACTCTCGTGTCTCTGCGCGGGGTCTCCTCGGGGCCTCACAAGAGGCCATGGATGTCTCCACGCTGTCCATGTCTCCAAGGAAGTGAGTTTTTTTTTTCACGGGGGGAAAAGTGTTGTGATAGTGCCACGACATTTAACAGTGCCACCACGACAGTACGCACAAACGGTGATAGAGGCGCTCCGCAAATCGGCTGAGCTCGGGAGCGCCACCTAGCTACGAACGGCGCCGGGCGCATGTCACGGCACAGCAGTCAAATACGAGAGACTGAGTTGTAATCATGTGATCAGCTAATGTTTCTAAGAGAGAGTGTGAATATCCACACAATTATTGTGATTAAAAGTTATAACACCTGTAATACAGGAGTGGCCCCAACGCTGGGCTAAAGGAAGTAGGTTACAGTACGTTTGTTCGCCCAATGCTTGAATACTGCTCAGCAGTGTGGGATCCGCACCAGGTAGGGTTGATAGAAGAGATAGAGAAGATCCAACAGAGAGCAGCGCGCTTCGTTACAGGATCATTTAGTAATTGCGAAAGCGTTACGGAGATGATAGATAAACTCCAGTGGAAGACTCTGCAGGAGAGATGCTCAGTAGCTCGGTACGGGCTTTTGTTAAAGTTTCGAGAACATACCTTCACCGAAGAGTCAAGCAGTATACTGCTCCCTCCTACGTATATCTCACGAAGAGACCATGAGGATAAAATCAGAGAGATTAGAGCCCACACAGAAGCATACCGACAATCATTCTTTCCACGTACAATACGAGACTGGAATAGAAGGGAGAACCGATAGAGGTACTCAGGGTACCCTCTGCCACACACCGTCAGGTGGCTTGCGGAACATGGATGTAGATGTAGATGTAGATGTAGATCCCTGGGGCACCTCCCACTTGACCGTACCCCACTCAGACCCCACATCACAGCCATTCTCAACATTGTGAATAGTGACCTTTTGCTGTCTGTTGTTAAAGTAAGAGGTGAACCAATTGTGAGCTACTCCCTGTATTCCAAATTGGTCCAACTTCTGGTGCAATATGTTGTGATCAACACAATCAAATGCCTTAGTCAAATCAAAAAAATATGCCTAGCTTTAGAAACCTTTTGTTTAACCCATCCAGTACCTCACAGAGAAAAGAGAATATAGCATTTTCATTTGTTAAGCAACTTCTAAGGCTGAACTATACATTTGATACCAAATCTTGTGACATAAAATGATCAATTATCTTTACATATACAGCTTTTCAATAACACTAGCAATTGATGATGGCGTTGAAATAGGTCTAACATAGTCTACAGTACCCCTTTCTCCCTTTTTATAAATTGGCTTTACTACTGAGTACTTTTAATTGTTCAGGAAACTGACCACTCCTAAAGGAAAAATTACAAATATGGTTAAATACAGGGCTAACATGTGCAGCACAGTACTTTAATACTCTACTAGGCACTCCATCATAACCATGAGAGTCCTTACTTTTCAGTGATTTAATTACTGACTGAATCTCCCCCTTGTATGTATCACAGAGGAGTATTTCAGATATCAATCTCGGAAAGGCATTTGCCAAGAGAGTTATATGATTCCCTGTAGAAGCTAAATTTTTATTTAATTCACCAGCAATGATCAGAAAATGATTGTTAAATACTGTACATATATCTGATTTATCAGTAACAGAACTGCGGGTCATGGGAGACATACCGTACAGGATGACAAGAGGAAAAATAATAACCTGTAAAAATTAAGTTTTTATTCAATTCAGCTGCTATACTCAGAAACTAATTGTTAAACACTGTATATATCTATGTTACTTGTCAGTAAGGAAAACATTTTTACTATTTATTGACTTTATATTCTTGGTCTTTAATGTCAGCCAGGCAGTTCCTTCATAACTGATAGTTTGAATTTATATATTCAGAGAATTAGCTATTCAGTTTGCATACCACATGCTTTTACCCTTGCTAATGACATTTTAAGCAACTTACAGCACAGTTTGTAAACACACACACACACACACACACACACACACACACACACACGGCCACTGTCATCTCCAGGTGTTGTGGCCATACTGGGGTGAATGGCTGTCTTGTCCGGGTTAGGTGGGGGGTACAGAAGTGTCATGGTTTAGGGATGGGTGAACAGGAGTGTAAATACAGGAGAAGGTGGTTCAGTTGTGTCTGTGGAAGCATGCAGCACAGTGGGCTGGTAGGTGCAGCTCAGGAGGGATGGTGGTAGGGAAGGGGAAAGGACTGATCTTTTAACATTAGATAATATGGCCTTACTGTGTTGGTATTGTGCCACTATTGAAAGCAAGCCAACTATCTTTCCAGTCGATGAAGATATTGAAAAAATGTATGCATAAAAAAGAAATTCAGTTTACTGTGGGATACAAAGATTTAATTGGGATAGAGCTTTGAGTTCAGTAATGTATAAAGGAAGAGGCTGAACAACTATGAATACATGAAATAGAGAAAGGAAATAAAAAGGAAAGTAACCTGGTAAAATTTTACACAGAACACAGTTTGATCGCCCGAGAAGATATTACATGTGGAAGAGACATTGAAACACTGAAAGATAGTAGGTAGATTATGTAACTGTAAGACCATGTTTTAATCTGTAAAACATTTCTAGGGGCAGAGTGGACTTTGAGCATAATATATTAGTTTTGAAATGCAGACTAAAATGGAATGAATTACATAAAGCTACGAAGAATATGAGACCTTGCTACTTTGAAACATCCAGGGTGTCTTGAGTTTTTCAGAGGGAGCATTAGGCAACGACTGATTGAAATAAATGAAAAAAAATCAATAGAAAATGAATAGGTAGCTTTGAAAGATGGTATGACAAAGGAAGCAACTTGACAAAAGAAAGGCCTGCCAGAAATCCTTGGATAACATACGGAGTAATAAATTTTATTGATGAACAGAGAGAATATAAAATTGTGGAAAATGAGTCAGGCAAAAGAGAATACAGATGTCTAAAACTGAGACTTATAGAAAGTGCAATGTGGCAAACCAAGAAATACAAAGCTGCAGGAGCATTATGATTGATGCTGCTTATTGCAAAATTGAAAAAAACCTTATGAGAATTAAAAAGCAGCTTCATGAGTATCAAGAGCTGAAATGGTAAGTGGTAGTAAGCAAATAAGACAGGTTTGGATGGAAATATTATATAGCAAGTATAATTCAAGAAAAGAAACTTGAAAACAATACCGTGCATGGTTGTTGTTGTTGTTGTGGTCTTCAGTCCTGAGACTGGTTTGATGCAGCTCTCCATGCTACTCTATTTTGCGCAAGCTTCTTCATCTCCCAGTACCTACTGCAACCTACATCCTTCTGAATCTGCTTAGTGTATTCATCTCTTGGTCTCCCTCTACGATTTTTACCCTCCACACTACCCTCCAATACTAAATTGGTGATCCCTTGATGCCTCAGAACATGTCCTACCAACCGATCCCTTCTTCAGGTCAAGTTGTGCCACAAACTTCTCTTCTCCACAATCCTATTGAATACTTCCTCATTAGTTATGTGAGCTACCCATCTAATCTTCAGCATTCTTCTGTAGCACCACATTTCGAAAGCTTCTATTTTCTTCTTGTCCAAACTATTTATCGTCCATGTTTCACTTCATACATGGCTACACTCCATATAAATACTTTCAGAAATGACTTCCTGACACTTAAATCTATACTCGTTGTTAACAAATTTCTCTTCTTCAGAAACGCTTTCCTTGCCATTGCCAGTCTACATTTTATATCCTCTCTACTTCGACCTTCATCAGTTATTTTACTCCCCAAATAGCAAAACTCCTTTACTACTTTAAGTGTCTCGTTTCCTAATCTAATTCCCTCAGCAGCACCCGTCTTAATTCAACTACATTCCATTATCCTCATTCTGCTTTTGTTGATGTTCATCTTATATCCTCCTTTCAAGACACTGTCCATTCCATTCAACTGCTCTTCCAAGTCCTTTGCTGTCTCTGACAGAATTACAATGTCATCGGCGAACGTCAAAGTTTTTATTTCTTCTCAGATTGAATAACATTGGGGAGAGGCTACAACCCTGTCTTACTCCCTTCCCAACCACTGCCTCCCTTTCATGCCCCTCGACTCTTATAACTGCCATCTGGTTTCTGTACAAATTGTAAATAGCCTTTCGCTCCCTGTATTTTACCCCTCCCACCTTCAGAATTTGAAAGAGAGTATTCCAGTCAACATTGTCAAAGGCTTTCTCTAAGTCTACAAATGCCAGAAACGTAGGTTTGCCCTTCCTTAATCTAGCTTCTAAGATAAGTCGTAGGGTCAGTATTGCCTCACATGTTCCAGTATTTCTACGGAATCCAAACAGATCCTCGCCAAGGTCGGCTTCTACCAGATTTTCCATTTGTCTGTAAAGAATTCGTGTTAGTATTTTGCAGCTGTGGCTTATTAAACTGATAGTTCGGTAATTTTCACATCTGTCAACACCTGCTTTCTTTGGGATTGGAATTATTATGTTCTTCTTGAAGTCTGAGGGTATTTCGCCTGTTTCATACATCTTGCTCACCAGATGGTAGAGTTTTGTCAGGACTGGCTCTCCCAAGGCTGTCAGTAGTTCAAATGGAATGTTGTCTACTCCGGGGGCCTTGTTTCGACTCAGGTCTTCCAGTGCTCTGTCAAACTCTTCATGCAGTATCGTATCTCCCATTTCATCTTCATCTACATCCTTTTCCATTTCCATAATATTGTCCTCAAGTACATCGCCCTTGTGTAGACCCTCTATATACTCCTTCCACCTTTCTGCTTTCCCTTCTTTGCTTATAACTGGGTTTCCATATGAGCTCTTGATGTTCATACAAGTGGTTCTCTTATCTCCAAAGCTCTTTAATTTTCCTGTAGGCAGTATCTATCTTGCCCCTAGTGAGATAAGCGTCCACATCCTTACATTTGTCCTCTAGCCATCCCTGCTTAGCCATTTGCACTTCCTGTCAATCTCATTTTTGAGACGTTTGTATTCCGTTTTGCCTGCTTCATTTACTGCATTTTTATATTTTCTCCTTTCATCAATTAAATTCAATATTTCTTCTGTTACCCAAGGATTTGTACTAGCCCTCGTCTTTTTACCTACTTGATCCTCTGCTGCCTTCAATACTTCATCCCTCAAAGCTACCCATTCTTCTTCTACTGTATTTCTTTCCCCCATTCCTGTCAATTGTTCACTTATGCTCTCCCTGAAACTCTGTACAACCTCCGGTTCTTTCAGTTTATCCAGGTCCCATCTCCTTAAATTGCCACCTTTTTGCAGTTTCTTCAGTTTTAATCTACAGGTCATAATTAACAGATTGTGGACAGAGTCCACATCTGCCCCTAGAAATGTCTTACAATTTACAACCTGGTTCCTAAATCTCTGTCTTACCATTATCTAATCTATCTGATACCTTTTAGTATCTCCAGGGTTTCTCCATGTATACAGCCTTCTTTCATGATTCTTAAACCAAGTGTTTGCTTTGATTAAGTTGTGCTCTGTGCAAAATTCTACCAGGCGGCTTCCTCTTTCATTTCTTAGCCCCAATCCATAGTCACCTACTACGTTGCCTTCTCTCCCTTTTCCTACACTCGAATTCCAGTCACCCATGACTATTAAATTTTCGTCCCCCTTCACTATCTGAATAATTTCTTTTATTTCATCATACATTTCTTCAATTTCTTCGTCATCTGCAGAGCTAGTTGGCATATAAACTTGTACTACTGTAGTAGGTGTGGGCTTCGTATCTATCTTGGCCACAATAATGCGTTCACTATGCTGTTTGTAGTAGCTTACCCGCATTCCTATTTTCCTATTCATTATTAAACCTACTCCTGCATTACCCCTAATTGATTTTGTGTTTATAACCCTGTAGTCACCTGACCAAAAGTTTTGTTCCTCCTGCCACCGAACTTCACTAATTCCCACTATATCTAACTTTAACCTATCCATTTCCCTTTTTAAATTTTCTAACCTACCTGCCTGATTAAAGGATCTGACATTCCATACTTCTCTTGAGTAGTCCCTGCCCGGAGATCCAAATGGGGGACTATTTTACCTCCGGAATATTTTACCCAAGAGGACGCCATCATCAATTAACCATATAGTAAAGCTGCATGCCCTCATAAAAAATTACGGCCGTAGTTTCCCCTTGCTTTCAGCCGTTCGCAGTACCAGCACATTAAGGTCCGCAGTACCAGCACATTAAAGCCGTTTTGGTTATTGTTACAAGGCCAGATCAGTCAATCATCCAGACTGTTGCCCTTGCAACTACTGAAAAGGCTGCTGCCCCTCTTCAGGAACCACACGATTGTCTGGCCTCTTGACAGATACCCCTCCATTGTGGTTGCACCTACGGTATGGCTATCTGTATCGCTGAGGTACGCAAGCCTCCCCACCAACGGCAAGGTCCACGGTTCATGGGGGGGCCGTGCATGGTAAGGGAAGAATAAGTATATTAAGATGAGATGGATAACACAATACTGAGAGAAGAATTTGGCAGGCCACTGAAAGATCATCATTGAAACAGGGTATGTGGATTAGGTGGCATTTCCTCTGAATTTCTTAAGGTCCTAAGGAAAACCAATTTTTTACAAAGCTGTTCCACTTAGTACGTAGAATATTTGAAACACAAAGATCACCATCGGTCGTAAAGAACCGTATAATAATGACAATAACAACAAGGCAGATCCTGACAAGTATGACTTAGTAAACCTTCCCTTTAATAAGGCATTACTGCAAAGTATAAAAGAGGTGGAGAGTAAAAATTGGAGGAGGAGGTCAAAGTTTGAAAACAGCAAGCAGTTCACACAGCTGCAAGCTGCAGCAACCACATGGAGACAAAGAGACTCACACAGTAAAGACTGGTCCAAAGTGTTGCACCAAACTGGTCTTCATACTGAAGACTACAACACAACAACAATGAACTTAACCTACACGAAAGCACACTGTGCATGTCATTTTGCCTATTATACTCCTAAGAGAAGAAATCCTTGATTACAAAATGTTCAGCAGTCGTAATATTTCTCTGTACCCGTGCTGCTGTGTTATGTATTTAGTGCATGAGATTTCACTTTAAATATTGAAGCTTTGACTCTCAGCATCCTAGTTTTCATTTAAGCTTATAGCAATATCTCCAGTTTTTGCAGGTGTTATCATATCTGAGAGGTTATGACACATTTTATTATGAATTCCTTTTTTATAAATAGCACCTTTTATTTGAGATGTTAATTAAGATTCCGAAGAATTTTGTCCTCTCCCCTACTCAGTTGTCACTTGCGAGATGATCGTAAAGTTCCAAATACGATTCTTAAACTGTGAAATGCCATAACTACTCATAATGAAGATATCTCTGATCCTCTTCTAGTCAGCAATATTTTTAATAATTACTTTGTAGATACTGTTGAAAAGATGTCTCTATGAAACATGATATACAGCACTCATTTGAGTCCTGTAACAAACAAAACTGCAGTACACTACTCGCAGTAAGCACATATGACATTCTGCAACTTATTGATAATCTCAGAAACAAAAAATCAGCAGGATTAGATGAAATTTCTCCATATCTATTGAAGAAGTGTAAACATGAACTAATGAAACCTCTAGTTCATCTAATAAACTGTGTTCCCTGACAAGTTGAAACTATTTGTAGTAAAACCAATACACAAAAAGGGGGAAATAAAGCATGTACAGAACTACAGACCCTTTGCCCTAATTTTGACTTTCAGCAAACTGATAGAGAAAGTAATATTAAATAACCCTTGATATATTACAGCAATGCTGACATATTAAGTGATTTGATTTCCAGCACGGTTTCAGAAGAGGTCGAAGTACCAGCAGCAGTACAATTTGTCCATTATGTACGTGAAAAAATAAATGAAAAATCCCAAGCAGCAAGTGTATTCCTGGACCTCTCAACAGCTTTTGATAGAGTACATCATGACATGCTCTTATCAAAAATTGTGAAGAGGGGTGTCACTGGAAAACTCATGCAATTGCTAGAAACATATTTAAATGGTAGACAACAGTGCACAGAGATTATGTACTCTAATAGAGAAATACTGGATAGGAGAAGGTCAAGTAAGACATATATATTTTGGTGTTCCTCAGGGCTCTATTTTAGGTCCAGTCCTATTCATATGCTATGCCAATGATTTCTCAAGTTCTCTTGACAATAAGCAATTGATCACTATGTATGCAGATGATACATTTGGTGTCTGCTATGCAGACAATGAGCCCATCATAGCTGAAAAGATACATAACTGTATAGAAAAAGCAAGAGCTCACTTTGAAAGAGAGAGTCTAAAAGTAAACATAGAAAAAACTAGTATTATTCATTTTAAACCAAGTGGTCTAAACAGACAAAATACTGTGATTGATAAAATTCTAACAAATCTTGGGTTTATGTATAGATGATCAGCTTTCGTGGAAGCATCAAACTGATTGTGTCTGGGGAAAAAACACCCAGTATATATGTATTAAGATTATCACCAGATCTTAATTCTGAATCCCTAAGGAATGTATATTATGGATTAGTGTATGCTTTCTTATCTTATGGAATAATACTGTGATGTAGGACATGACAAACTTATATGAAAAAAGTTGTCATACTGCAGAAGCGAGCCTTGAGGATTGTAGCAAAAGTAAAACCAGGAACTTCTTGCAAACTCTTATTCATTAGACACAATATTCTCACAGTTTATGCCAGGTATATACTAGAAACTATAATGTTAGTGAAAGAAGACACTCAGATCACAAAAAACCATGGATATTCACAACTATGAAATAAGGCATAGAAAAAATTTTCATATGGTTAACAAGAGATTAACTTTAACAGCGAAAAACCCCTATGTCAAAGGAACTGTTTTTAATAACTTCTTACCAGATCAATTTAAGATATTGACAGGGGATACTTTTAAAAAACGAGTCAAGCAGTGGCTTATCTAAACATGACCTTATACCTTGAATTTATTACAAATTAAAATGTAATGAGAAAAAATGTAAACTAAAAAAATTGTAATTGTAAAAACTTTATACTTAGTTGAAAACACACATGCATGTAAAATTACATGTTGCAAGCAATAAATTAAAATCGAAATTGAATTGAATTGGGTTTTTGTTTGTACACTCATGTTTACAATTTGGAAATTCCTTATTCAGTTATAGGTTTTACATTTTGTGTAGTACTTGTTTATGAGATAAATGTGTCAAGTGAGATCATCAGCTGCTCATTACCTTATTTGAGTCACAAGATCAGAGAAACCAGCAGAATGTGTCCTAAGATGAAGTGATACATTGCATTAATGCGTGCAGATCATTACTAGGCTGTAGTTGGCTGTGTGTGCAGCACTCTGTTAGGTGGGTCAATAAACAGACCTTATCGAAAAAACAGTCACATTCCGGGACAGTGCTTTCATCACTGGGTAACAGTTTCGAAGAAATAACGATGCGTTGTGTGATATGCTGGGGTATCTGTATCCATATATTTACAGTGGGGCCTCGTGGCAGTGCTCAGCATCACCGTTCCTACTGCTCGTGATGTACAGTAGTGCCCCAGTTGAGGGCCAAGACAGCTTGCAACCTTTATATACTGTCATAGGAAAGGGGGTATTTCTGACACACATCTGCTCATAAGCTGAAAAAGTCCAAAATTTGATTGGAATTTTAAACAATGTGATCAATACATCAAAATTATTTGTGTGATATTTTAAGAAACTGATTTCCTCAACAATTATTTTTGTTCTCATAACTTTCTTTTGTGATTTTCAGTCCTGAATACATGCATATATCTCATGTCAAAAGTCGTCTTAAACATGGAGATAGAGGATGGCCACAGTTCCACTGTCCAGGAGTTAGTGCAGTACGTAATGCAAGAAGAAGAACTGGCTCTGCCAAGAGTGGCTTCAAACATATTCACATTGTGGATGTGTTCGGGACTTCTCGGTAATTCCTGTTTTAACTGCATTTTAAATAAGGTTGTGACATGCTGTTGAATGATAATATTAACTGTCTTCTGTGTTATTTAGAAATACAGTTGAAGCTGTTTCATAAGCCATTTGATGTTAGGAAGAGATGGCAATCACTAGTTTCGCAGTACACCAATGCCACGGACTCACAGATCGACAGGGATGAACCGATATTGTCATTCCAGCGAAATGTTTTCTTTTCAAAACGTGATGAAGAAAAAATTAAGTAAGTTTTTAAATATGTTTTCATCGTGTCATTAGTGTTAAGTTGCGCAGAAAGTCAGTATTTAATATTTGCAGCTGTAGTATTCGAAGATCTCTCTCTTGTATTCCTAATGTGTACAATTCTTCTCTTTTCTTAGAGACCAAAAACTTCTGGATCTCTTATACGATGAAGCAAAGTATAACATCTTAGAAGGAAGATATCCGTGTGAGATATCCCATTATATAATGTTAGGTGGCATACAAGCACGTATTGAGTTGGGTCCATATGTGCCACAAGTACATACTACACAGTTCTTCAGGTCAGATGGAGTAATATTAAAACTGAGTAACATTTATTGTAACTTATTTCCATTCTAAATTCTAGAATGTATGTCTACCTATGGTTAATGCAACATGTAAACCAGCCACCAATTTACTGTGTTATTCTATCTAACAATTGTTTTAATCATATTAACATCCTTCAAAGATTTATCTTCAAGTAGGTATGTAAAGATCATATTTTGTGCATAACTTTATGTGATTATGTATTTCTCATTTCATGGTCCCCAGCTTTGTGTCAAATTTTTAACTTCCTGATTCAGTAGTAACCACCCCTTTGCAACTTGTTCATTCATATGACTAGGTATGTTTTACAAGAACGGGGCTATGAAAATGATGTTTCAGCCCTTGCAGTTCTGTCCAAGTTTCTTCCCATCTTTTATTAACATTCTATATGTTAACGTGTAGCTGTTATGTCATTTCCTAGTATTTTGTTGTCCAACTTTTTTTTTCTTTTTAAACAGATTATTACTTGCTAAAAAGAGAAACTGGTATTATATCTTGCTTGTATGTTCTGAGGCTGAAGTATATAACAAGATGTCCCCTGTGTTTCCCTGCACTGTGCACTCAGTCTGTGTGAACTCATGGGGAAATGGCAGTAGGATATCATGCACAACTAAGTGTTGATTATATCAAAATGTTTGAATTTTTTCATTCAAAATGCAAATGCTATTTTAAAAGAGATGTTTGTTGGGCTGGTCTGTCAGTTTGGCACTTGAGAAACAACTATTTCTCATAAATTTGGTTGCCCTTTCAGACTATGAATGACAACTTTAACAGTAAATTTGTGCACACAGGCGTGTTGAATATAATTACAAACTATATAGAAATTTGATCACAGTGAGAACAGGACTTTTTAAACTTCATTCAAGAACAAGAGTGACAGGATGTTTATAGTGTTGATAAGGTAGACAATAAATGTGATGCTTTTTGCAACACATTTCTCATGCACTTTGAAAGCTGCTTTCCATTAAAATATTCAAAACAGGATACTAGCATTAAAAGGCAACCTGACTGGATGACTAGAGGGATAAGGATATCATGCAGAATGAAGTGCACATTATATCAAAACATTAGAAATAATCGCAATAAGGCTGCAGTAGTCCATTACAAACAGTACTTTAAGGTGCTTAGGTGCTTAAAAATGTTATTAGGAAGGGAAAAAGTGTGTGGTATGCAAACAGAATTGCTAATTCTCAGAATAAATTAAATCCATATGGTTGTGAACGATGGACCCAGCTAAGCTGAGGTGGCTCATGTACCCGAATGATATAGATACTATAGGTGCAACTGTAATGGAGGGGTATCTGTTGAGAGACCCTCGTGGAGAGGGGCTGCAGCCTTTTCAGTAGTTGCAGGGGTAGCTGTCTAGATGATTGACTGATCTGCCCTTGTAACATCAGCCAGCATGCCCTAGCTGTGCTGGTTCCACAAAAGGCTGAATGCAAGGGCAAACTAGAGTCTTAATTTTTCCCGAGGGCATGCAGTTCTACTTTATTGTTAAATAATGATAACATCCTCATGGATATAATATTCTGGAGGTAAAATAGTCCCCCATCCAGATCTCCAGGCTGGGACTACTCAGGATGATCTCGTCATCAGGAGAAACAAAATTGGAATTCTTCATGTCGGAGTGTAGAATGTTCGATCCCTTAATTGCACAGGTACTTAGAAAATTTCAAAAAGGAAATGTATAGATTGAACTTAGATATAGGAGGAATTAGTAAAGTTTGATGCGAGGAGGAACAGGACTTTTGGTCAGTTGAGAACAGGGTTATGAATACAGAATCAAATAGGGATAGTGCAGGAGGTGGTGTGATAATGAATAAGAAAACAGGAATGCTGGTAAGCCTCTGTGGACAGCTTAGTAAATGCATTATTGTTGCAAAGATAGATAGAAGCCAACATGCACCACAGTAATACAAGTTTATATGCCAACTAGTTTCACAGATAATGAAGAGACTGGAAAAAATGTATAATGAGATCACATAAATTATTTGAATAGTTAAGGGAGAGAAAGAGTTTAATTATAAAAGGAGACTGGAACTGAAAGTAGGAAAAAGAAGAGAAGGAAAAATAGTGGGTGAATATGGAATGGTGGAAGTTAATGAAAGAGGAAGCCATCTGTACAGAGCATAATTTAATCATTAATAACACTTGATTTAAGAATCATGAAAGAAGGTTGTATACGCAGAACAGGGGTAGAAACAATGGAAGGCTTCAGATTTATTATATAAGACAGAGATTTCAGAACCAGGTTTTAAACTGTACGACATTTTCAGGGCAGATGTCTACTCTGGTCACAATTTACTGTAAATTAAAACGGAAGAAATTGGAAAAAGGCAGGAAATTAAGGAGATAGGACCTAGATAAGTTGAAAGAACCAGAGGTTGTTGAGAGTTTCAGAGGCAGCATTAGGAAACAATTGACTGAAAAAAGGGAAAAGAATCCGTTAGAAGATAAATGGATAATTTGAGCCAAGAAATGGGGAAGGGATCAGCCAATCATATAGTAGAAAGATGTGGCCTTACAGAAATCCTTGGGTACCACAGGAGATATTCACTTTAATTAATGAAAGGAGAAAATATAAAAATGCAGCAAGTGAAGTAGGTGAAAGGTAATACAAATGTTTAAAAATGAGATGAACTTAAAATCAAAAGTATAGAAAGAGAGGAGGATGTAGATGAAGCGAAGATTAGAGATGTGATACTGCAAGAAGAATTTCACAGAACAATGAAAGAACTAATTTGAAACAAGTTCCCTGAAGTATACAATATTCTGTCAGAACTAATGATATCCTTGGAGAGCCAGTCATCTGGTATGCTAGCCAGAATACCCACTGACTTCAATAAGAATGTAATAATTCCAATTCAGAGAAACAAGAAACTGACAGCTGTGAATATTAGTGGGCTATCACTTTATCAATTTTTGGTTGCAAACTACTAACAGAAATTTTTACAGAAGAATAGTAAAACTGGTAGAAGCCAGACTCAATAAAGATCAGTTTGGATTCCAGAGAAATATAGAGGCACATGAGGCAAGATACGTTAAAGAAAGGCAAACATACATTTATAACATTTGAAGACTTAGAGAAAGTATTTGACAGTGTTGACAGGAATACATTTTTTGAGATTCTCATCATGGGTAAAATACAGGGATTAAAGGGCTATTTACAAGTTGTACAGAAACCAGATGCAGTTATAAAGAGAACAATAGCCATTATGAAAACCATCTTAAGTTGCATGTGAGGAACATTTATTCATTGGTGACTGGTTTCAGAGTGCCTGTCCATAATCAAATCAACCCGAGGGATAAATATAGTAGATGTTACATCATATAGCAACAAGGTTTACAAAATTGCATTGCAATAGCAAGTTTGGCTCTATACCACTAATACTGTTCAAAAAGAGATGACATACTGCAAATGTAAGTCTTGCAATACACTAGTCACACAAGTGGAAAAATTAGCCATGAAATCAACAAGTGTGCCAGCAGATAAGATGGTATTCATGTGTGCTCATCACTGTCAGAGCAAAAATTGCATCTAAGTGGTGCCTACAACGTCCATGTGGCGTAGGACATCATTGTATCCAAGGACTGGGACATTTTATAATAACTCAAACAAGTTTCACAATTTGATTAATGGAAAATCTCATATAAAGATGTGAAACAAATACTAACAAAGAGATAGAGGGGCTGGCCAGTACTTACCTCAACTCAGTACAGCCTATAGATACACAAAACAGAACAGAAAATTTACATATCCTAGCTTTCGGAACTTTGTTCCTTCATCAGGGAGGAGAGAGGGGAAAAAAGGGAAGAATGGAAAGTGGATTCAGTTACTCACAACCCAGGTTATGAAGCAACAGGGGAAAGGTAAACAGGAGGGTAGCAAAGATGGAGGCTTGGGTGTCAGAGAGAAGCCAAAGATATTCTACTGTAAGTACTGTGCCAGCTTCAAACCAAAGAGGATGCATACAGAAGTAAAGAGGTATATAGTATAAAGATAAACACAACTATGTAGGATGAAAAGATGCATGAATGGCTAAAGAGGAAAGGGAAAGAAGAGAAGACTGAAGAGTAAATGGGAGTGAGGTTGGTTAACGTAGGTTCAGTCCAGAGGGATGGCGGGATGAAAGGATGTGTTGGAGTGCAACTGTCCGACACCTCAACCTACAAAGCTATTACCCAGGATCCCATTCCCTCCATCCGGACTGAGCTGCAGAAAATCCTAAAAATCCGAGGTCTCTCACAAGGTCTCACAATGGCTCCCATAGACCTACTCACTCCACCTGAGCCACGTACCCCTACCTTCTACCTATTACCCGAAATTCAAAGCCCCAACATAATGTATATCAGCTCTGGTAGACCAACACCTCCAACCTATCACCTGCAGACTCCTATGCTACATCAAAGACACAAACCACTTCCTAGAACGCCTGAAATCCATTCCCACACCCCTCCCACCTGAAACCTTTCTTGTCACCATAGATGCTACATCCCTTTACACAAACATCCCACGTACCCATGGTCTCTCTGCCCTTGAACACTATCCCTCCCAACGCCCACCCGAAGATCTTCCAAAAACCTCGTTCCTTATCACACTTACCAACTTCTTCCTCACCCATAATTACTTCACTTTTGAAGGTGAGACCTATAAACAAATCAGGGGAATGGCCATGGGAACCAGGATGGCTCCATCCTATGCCAACCTCTTCGTGGGCCACATATAAGATGTTTTCCTGAAGACCCAACAGCTGCTTCTCCTGGCCTGGTATAGGTTTATAAATGACATCTTTGTGGTCTGGACTCATGGTGAAGAAACATTCCTTAATTTCCTCCATAACTTCAACGCCTTTTTGAATCTGAATTTCATCTGTTCCTTCCCCAAAACCGAAGCCACCTTCCTGGATGTTGAGCTTCATCTTGTTGAAGCTCACATCCACACCTCTGTCCACATCAAACCCACAAACAAATAACAGTACCTTCACTTTGATAGCTGCCATTCATTCCACATCAAACTCTCCCTTCACTACAGGCTAGGTATTCGTGGCAAACGTATCTGCTCCAGTGACAAATTCCTCAACAATTATACCAATAATGTGACCAGTGCTTTCCTCTCCCACAACTATCCTGCAGACCTAGTCCACAAACAGATCTCCTGAGCATTACATTCCTCCCTGTCCAAGAACAATGTTCCTACCCCCAGACCACACAGAAGGATCCCCCTTGTCACCCAATATTATCCTGGCCTCGAATACATCAACAAATTACTCCGCCAGGGATATGACTTTCGCAAGTCAAGCCCTGAAATGAGGTCATCTCTTAACAATATTCTCCCCACACCACCCAGAGTTGCCTTTCATTGCCCCCCTAACCTCTGTAACATCTTTGTCAAACCCTACAATATCCCAGCGGTTTCTACCCCTGTAACTGACCCCGTTGCAAAATGTGCCCCATGCATCCCCCCACAACCATCTACTCCAGCTCTACTACTGGTCAAACATACACAATTCAAGGCAGGGCCACATGTGAAACACATGTCATTTATCAGCTGACATGCCTGCACTGCGCATTGGTATGACGACAACTAAACTGGCTGAGCGCATGAACGGGCACAGACGAACTGTCCGCCTAGGAGATGTCCAATACCCAGTAGCAGAGCATGCTCTCCGGGAACCTGCTACACCGCATGTGCCATTTCGCTTCTCCCAGCCAACACCAGTCCCTCGGAACTGTGGAGATGGGAACTTGCACTCCACCACATCCTTTCATCCCGCCATCTCCCTGGACTCAACCTACATTAACCAACCTCACTCCCATTTACTCTTCAGTCTTCTCCTCTTTCCCTTTTCTCTTTAGCCATTCATGCATCTTTTCACCCTACATAGTTGTGTTTATCTTTATACTATATACCTCTTTACTTCTGAATGCATTCTCTTTGGTTTGAAGCTGGCACAGCATTTACAGTAAAATATCTTTGGCTTCCCTCTGACACCCATGCCTCCATCTTTGCTACCCTCCCTGTTTACCTTTCCCTTATTCCCTTTTTTCCCCTCTCTCCTCCCTGATGAAAGAACAAAGTTCCGAAAGCTAGGATACGTAAATTTTCTGTTCTGTTTTGTGTATCTATCGGCTTTACTGAGCTGAGGTAAGTACTGCCAGGCCCTCTGTCTCTTTGTTAGTATAAGTTTTACAATATCACACATGAAATACATTGTTAACAAGTTGTTCATAGAATAGTGAGATAAATGCATAAAACACTAAGTGAACATACAAAAATCAGGTGCAATTATGGAACACATGGCATATTTTGGAACATCAGACACTGGCACTGTGTCACAGGATTTTCAAATAGTAGATAATAAACATATTAAAATTAACAAAATTTATTCTTGAAACGAAGTGGAATTTACAAACGTCAGGTACAATGATGCCACACATGGCGTATTTTAGATCATTAGGCAGTAGCACTGCACAACTGGATTTGTAAATAATAGACAATAAAATTATTAAAATAAATTAAATCAAACAATGGATAATGGAATAATGGCAGTATTATGAAAAGGATAGATTGCTACTCACCATATAGCGGAGATGTTGAGTTGCAGATAGGCACGACAAATAGACTGTCGGAAAGTGAGCATTTAGCCAATAAGGCCTTTGTTGGAAACACACACACACACACACACACACATGCATACACAACTTACACACTTATGGCCACAGTCTCTGGCTGCTGAATTAATAATTATAATTGTCAAATTATTACTGGTACAGGAATAAAATTTACAAAATATGCATGAAATAAAAGCACATTAAATTCCAATGATGCCACATATGGTGTCTTCTAAAATAATTGGGTAGTAAAATAAAATATAAATAAAATGCAAGTGCATCAAGCAGCAATGATGTCACATTCAGCATATTCCAGAATCATCAGGTAGTAAAGCCATGACAAAAGTATTGGGTATTTTAGTACAATTAATTAATAGCTCATTGAGAAGATGCAACTGCAGCAAAAATTAACAGCTAAAATAAAACATTATGAAATGTAACTAGGCTCTATGTGTAAAAATAAAACAGCACCATACGTGTCATGTTGTAAGAAAATTGTAACAGGTACAAGGTGGATTTTAGGCACTTAAAGTGAAATAACGGATTACAGCATAGTATGGCTTATTGTGAGGCATCTATGTGATGTGTATAACAAAGATAAGAAATGCCCATTGTAAACAAACTGTCCACCATATGTCTTACAGCTATATTCCAACCTCTATTAAGTACTCCATGATATGTTGCTAGTTTTGCCTGTCACAGGGCACTAATCAAGGAAGAGTGTCTCCTTTTAAAGATCTATTAGTCTATTAAGTATGTGGGTGTTACATAGGCCACACCTACATTATGTTAAATCTTATGATAAAAGATGATCATTTGATGAGGCATACTATAATTACACAAGTGTGTTGGCCTTGATTAAGCTGTGTTACGTCAAACTAAATGCCTGTTTGAGTGCAACAAGTCATTTGCATGAAAAGCACCATATGTATACAGCTGTGTGGCAGCCTGTCATAAGTACTTCATGCCATGTGGTTATCCATGCCCATCATGGAATCTTTGTAGGGTTAGGACAATAACTACATAAAGATCTGCTAACTTGTATGGCATGCTGGTATTGAAAAAGTTGGTGTACCATAACTAAGATTGTTGTAATCACTGTCAATGCACATATCCTTGGTGAATGATAACTGACAGCTGTACACAATATTGAGGAAGCGGTGGGTCATGTAAATATGATTGTGTCCTGAACAAACATATGGTGTAAACGTGTCATCATTGTCCTTGTAAGGTGGTAAATATAGTATAGGTTAACTTGGGGCAGGGGGGGGGTGGCGGGGGGGGCGCAGAAGAGTGGTATGGGCTGGTGGGTCGGAGAGAGGTGAGGCGGGGAAGGCGGGGGATTATTTGATGGGGTCTGAAGCAGAGAAATTCGGTAACCCTGAAAACAGATTTAAATGTTTGGAATTTTTTTCTGAAGTTGTTTGTCTAGAATATAGTATTATACGGATATGAAATGTGGATGATAAACAGTTCAGACAAGAAGAGAATAAAAGATTTTGGAGTGTGGTACTACAGAAGATTCCTGAAGATTAGAGGGATAGACCGTGTAACTAATGATGAGCTACTGAATAGAATTGGGGAGAACAGGAATTTGTGGTACAAATTGACTAAAAGAAGAGTTGGGTGATAGGACACGTTCTGAGACATCTAGGGATCACCAATGTAGAATTGGAGAGAAGTGTGGGAGGTATAGATGGTAAGGGGTGACCACGAGGTGAACAGAGTAGCAGTTTGAAAAGGGTGTAGGTTGCAGTAGTTATTTGGAGATGAGAGACATACACATGTACAAGACAAAAGGATCACACACTAAGTGCAACATAAGTGTTATAACTTTTAATCACAATAATTGCGTGGATTTTCACACTCTCTCTTAGAAACAATAGCTGATCACATGATTACAACTCAGTCTCTCGTATTCGACTGCTGTGCCGTGACATGCGGCCGGTACCGTTCGTAGCTAGGTGGCGCTCCCGCGCTCATCTGATTTGCGGAGCGCCTCTATCGCCGTTTGTGCGTACTGTCGTGGCGGCACTGTTAAATGTCGTGGCACTATCACAACACTTTTCCCCCCTTGAAAAAAATAAACACTCACTTCCTTGGAGCCATGGACAGCGCAGAGACATCCATGGCCTCTTGTGAGGCCCCGAGGAGATCCCGCGCAGAGACACGGGAGTATGGTCGAAAATGTCCAGGACGGAAGCTCGTGCGAGGAACGTGCCTCCTGGATGAGATGATGGGTGAAAACTCCGGAGCAGCATCCATAGGTGTCATTGACCTGGGAGTGTGCTCCAGCGAGATGGGTCCTGGAGAAGGCGGCGTCGCGACTGGGGCCGGTTCCGGAGTACTTGGAAGCGGCAGCGACGGCGGCTGCATCAACACGGACGGTAGATCGGCAGCAGCGACAGGACTGGCGTCTCGGGCTGGTGGAGGCGAAGGATGGGGCGGTGGCACAGGCGTGGCCACCACTCGTGGGCGCATCTGGTCGTAATGGCGAACAACCGTGCCGTCGCCCGTACGGATTTCACAAAGCCGGCGGCCGCGAAGAGCCTTGACCACCCCTGGAATCCATTTAGGGCGAGATCCATACCCTCGTGCCCACACGTCGGCGCCCACCGAGTATTTTCCCGCACTAGGGGACACAGTACAAGGCCTGACAGGGTGAAGCAGGTGCAGTAGAGTGCGCGGTTGGCGGCCATGCAAGAGTTCAGCAGGGCTGCGATCACCCAGAGGCGTGAAGCGATAAGAACTCAGAAATTGCAGCAGGGCGTCATCTGTGGAAAAATCACTAAGGAATTTTTTCATCTGGCATTTGAAAGTGCGGACAAGGCGCTCGACCTCCCCATTCGATTGCGGATGGAAGGGAGGTGCGGTAACATGATGAATCCCTTGTCCAGTACAAAAATCACGGAAGGCCTGCGAAGAGAACTGAGGGCCATTGTCCGTGACGATCGTGGATGGAAGACCTTCTAGCGCAAAGATTTTGGACAAAGCCAGCGTCGTCGCCGCAGTGGTGGGCGACGGACATCTAACAACAAATGGAAACTTCGAGAAGGCGTCAATCAACAGTAGCCAATAAGTACCGAGGAAGGGGCCAGCAAAGTCGGCGTGCACCCGTTCCCATGGCTGAGCTGGATCAGGCCACGGAGAGGGCATTGTACGAGGTGCCGCCAGTTGTTGAGCACACTGGCCACATGCAGCAACCATATGGGCGATGTCCGAATCAATGCCGGGCCAATAAACGTGCCTGCGGGCCAGGGACTTAGTCCGAGAAATACCCCAATGGCCGCCGTGCAACAGTTTGAGAACATCTTTGCGAAGAGAGGCTGGCACCACGACCCGTGGAGATGCGCCATCCGTGGCCAGAAGAACAACACCATCACGAACAGACAGACGAAGGCGCAAGGCATGGTAGTTGCGAAGGGGATCCGATGCCCGGCCCCCGGTCCTGTCTGGCCAACCTCGTTGAACAAAACCGATCACCCGACGCAGGACCGGGTCCCGCGCAGTAGCTGACGCGACCTGCGAACCTGTAAGTGGAAAGCCCTCGACTGCACGACGTTCTTCCTCATCAATGTGGAAACAGAGGAGTTCATCGCGATCGAAAACAGGGTCGGGGCCCATCGGCAATCGCGACAATGCATCCGCGTTTGCGTGCTGGGCCGTGGGGCGATAGTGAATCTCATAATGAAAACGAGACAAGTATAAGGCCCAACGTTGCAGGCGGTGAGCTGCCTTATCCGGAAGTGACGCCGAGGGGCTGAACAGAGAGACCAGCGGTTTGTGGTCGGTGATGAGGTGAAACTTAGAACCATACAAAAAAACGCTGAACTTTTTTAGAGCATAAATGATAGCGAGCGCCTCCTTTTCGATTTGAGAGTAACGCCGTTGCGTCTCGTTGAGGGTCTTGGAAGCATAGGCAATGGGTCGTTCCGACCCATCCTCATACCGATGGGCGAGAACAGCCCCTAGGCCATACTGTGATGCGTCAGTCGCCAGAACCAAGTGCTGACCCGGACGGAATGTGGCAAGACAAGGCGCCGACTGCAAATGAGCCTTCAGGCGGACAAAAGCCTGCTCACACCCGTCGGACCAACAGAAGGGGACGTTTTTGCGTAACAGCTGATGCAGAGGATAAGCTACCGCTGCTGCGGATGGAATGAATTTGTGATAATAAGCAATCTTGCCTAGAAACGCCTGAAGTTCTTTGACCGTAGACGGCCGGGGTAGAGCGTTAATGGCCGCAACGTGCTCACGGAGAGGGCGTATGCCCTCACGGGACAACTGGAAACCAAGATACTCAATGGAGGGTTGGAAGAACTGTGACTTGTCCAGATTGCACCTCAACCCAGCCGAATGCAAAACCCGAAACAGTGAACGTAAATTACGAAGGTGCTCCGCAGTGGAGGCTCCCGTGACAACAATGTCATCCAGATAGTTTATGCAGCCGGGAACGGAAGCCGTGAGCTGTTCCAAAAACCGCTGAAAAATGGCCGGTGCGCTAGCGACGCCAAATGGTAATCGCTGGTACTGATACAACCCACAAGGAGTGTTGATAACGAGAAATTCCTTGGAAGGAGCGTCCAACGGCAACTGATGGTACGCCTCCGATAAGTCAAGTTTGGAAAAGAACTGGCCCCCAGCGAGCTTGGTAAACAACTCCTCAGGACGAGGAAGAGGATAAGTGTCAATGACGCTCTGAGCGTTGACAGTGGCTTTAAAGTCACCACACAATCGCAGACTCCCGTTTGGTTTAGAAACCACCACGATCGGCGATGCCCATTCGCTGGAGGTAACCGGAAGGAGAATCCCTGAAGCTGTTAACCTGTCTAGCTCAGCCTTGACAGGTGCACGCAACGCCACTGGAATAGGGCGTGCCCGGAAAAACTTAGGGCGAGCCGTAGGTTTAAGAGTAATGTGGGCTGCAAAATCCTTGGCACAACCCAGACCAGCAGAGAACACGGACGAAAATTCACAACACAATCCATCAAGCTGTTGATACGGAATGTCCTCCGATATGAGGTGCACATCATCATCAATGGAGAACCCAAACAACTGGAAAGCATCATAACCGAACAGGTTTTCAGTGCCCGCATGATCCACCACATAAAACGTGAGGGGCCGAACAACAGACTTGTAGGCAGTGGAAGCATCAAACTGGCCCATGATAGGAATTTTCTGCTGATTATAAGTCCTCAGATTGCGCGTAACTGGAGACAAAGGAGGGGAGCCCAACGCCAAATACGTGCGAGAATTAATGAGAGTTACTGCAGAGCCAGTGTCCACTTGCATGCGGATGTCTTTATTCAGAACACGAACAGTAACAAACAACTTATTTGTTTGAGAAAGCACACAGTGAACATCCATGTCCGACGCCTCGTCCTCGTCGACAGGAACTTTATGGGACTGACACACAGAAGCAATGTGGCCTTTTTTCCTACATGCATTACACGTGGCCCAACGTTTTGGACACGCTGCCCTGTCGTGCTGTACAAAACAACGGGGGCAAGAAGGAAGCGCGGAACGAACCGGCTTCTGTGGTTGCTGGTTTCGCTGCGAGCGTTGCGGCCCAACGCGACGTTGTTTACGCGAGTGAACCGCCGCCACATCTTCGTTCTCCTGTGCAACAGGCAAATTGTCCTTGTCGAGAGTTGACTGTACAGCGCCTACATCACCCCACGCGTCTATTTGCGCGCCAGCAGCGTGAGACACTTCAAAGGATTGAGCGATGCTTAGAACTTCCGACAACGACGGGTTTGGCAGTTGTAGGGCACGTTGCCGAACTTCTTTATCAGGAGCAAACCGTAGAATAGCATCCCTAACCATTGAATCCGCATAAGACTCGTGATGAGTGTCCGTGACAAACTGACATTTCCTACTCAGGCCATGTAGTTCCGCCGCCCAAGCCCGGTAAGATTGATGGGGCTGTTTACGACACCGGTAGAACGCCACGCGGGCGGCAACGACGTGGGTGTTTGTTCGATAATAGGCAGACAATAAGTCACACATTTCTTGGAAGGACAGGGAGGCTGGTTCCCGCAGAGGGGCTAACTGAGATAGCAGCTGATAGACCCGAGGGGAAATCCAAGATAGAAATAACGACTTACACATAGGAGCGTCGACAACGCCGAAAGCCAAGAAGTGTTGCCGCAAACGCTTCTCATAATTCTCCCAGTCTTCAGCGGCCTCGTCGTAAGGAGGGAATGGAGGCGGAGAAGAGGAAGACAGACGATGAGTAAGCGACGTCGACAACGCCTGAATCGCTGCCGTCAGCTGTGTTTGTTGTTCAATGAGCGCTTGCATAAGCTGTTCCATGTCTGCCCGTCACGAACACGCAAATCCACAACGCGGTGAAAATATCCCGACCTCGTCGCCAAAAAGTGTTATAACTTTTAATCACAATAATTGCGTGGATTTTCACACTCTCTCTTAGAAACAATAGCTGATCACATGATTACAACTCAGTCTCTCGTATTCGACTGCTGTGCCGTGACATGCGGCCGGTACCGTTCGTAGCTAGGTGGCGCTCCCGCGCTTATCTGATTTGCGGAGCGCCTCTATCGCCGTTTGTGCGTACTGTCGTGGCGGCACTGTTAAATGTCGTGGCACTATCACAACAATAAGCAATACATGGAACAAATGATGTGAGTGGTACAAACTAAAAGAAAATAGAGTGAGTGAGTCAGCACTGATCTGTGCATATATACATGCCAGTTGTCAGTAGATGGAGCAGCAGAGACTGTGCTGTATGCACACTTCATAGAGGCAGCCTCTACTTGCCGGTCCATGCTGATGCAGTTCGCAGTTGATTTAAGTACACACAAGTGGCGACACTGTGATCAGTGCACTCACATTCACACACACTAATAGCAGCATATGGCACACCTGTCACTGACACAAAGAGGGTGCCCGGGTGAGGGACGAGACCCCGGCACCCTGACAAGAGACACATCTGTCGGATCTGGAGCCACACCTGTTGGGCTAACTTGTCTGTACCGAGGTGGAGGATTGTTTAGAGCTTGTGAGCAGTAATGTATGATATGAAGTAGGTAGCGTCCACATCTGTGTACCCTATCTAAGGAACTGCCATTGGAAGCAGGGGGTCTCGTACAGACAAATATGTGGATTCCCTGAAAAGCCCAAATTTGCAGATATGTAACCTGACTATTATGATGCTCTCCAAAGGATGAAGGACAACAGTGCAATCCCAGGTCGTACCTCAGTGCCTGCAGTTGAGGTGCACTGCCCTCGACAGCAAGCAGCGAGCCGTACGGCCCGGAGTAGTCAACCACTGAAGGCTTTGCCCCTTCCACCAGGCGTGGTGTCAGCACATGCCTGGGCCTCTGTCTGTTGTCCGGCTGCTGCCACCACATTAAACACAGATTAGCACACCTTTCAGATTGCCGCCCTTGTCACGATGCTGTTCGGCCGAACCTACTCGATATTACAGCTAAGCATTCAGATTCTGCACAGCTGGACATCAGCACAACATGGAACATGAGAACTAACATAAACAAAATAACTTTTATTAATTTTACAGCTACGTCTTTACCTAAGCTATTGCTACCCGAGACATGTGTATGTCCACACACTAAGCACATTCACATAATTTGAGTGCTTAAGGAAACTATGGGATTACTTATTTACTTTTGAAATTAAAATTATAATTTGGCTCTGTAAATGAAAATTATGTGGTTAAAAACAGAAATATGCATGTCTTCTCCTACCTTGTTGGCGCCGTGTCCTTAGTTCAGGCTTAATTGAGCAGCAACTTATTTGAAATATAATTCGGGAACAGTATTAGATGATCCTTAACCTAAGCTGTTGTGCCCAAGGGTGGCCTGTTACTGGAATGAAAGCAGATGGAAAGGTTAATGTCTTGTTTCTTGTCGAAGATCGCATCTTGTTGCATTCAATGCTGGAGACTGTTTACCTACTCGAGAGACAAATTTCATTATTTTTGTGTGATGATTGCTGATGCTCCCCCTCATCACACTATAACACAAAACCTATATCTCTGATCTCTAGACATGGGTCCACACATTGGTGGCATGGATTTGTCCCAATTCAGAGTGCCATCCTGAGAACACTCAACTGATGCAGATAATAATAATAATAATTATGATGATAAAAAGCAAACTTCGGATAATAAAACTTGTCAACAGCAGATGCTTCTTCCGTATTCTACTGGAATCAGATGGTTCACCCTTCTGTCACAGCCAATTCAATGGTACATGTTTTACAACTGCTACACTAAAGGTAACAGACAAGAGCCAGCATGTCTACTCCTCTTTGTACTAATTCATCGAAGTTTCCATTGCCTTCCGTCATGCTGTGGCATATAGACAGATGAATTGACCACCCATAATACTGTCAAATCCTTACCTGTTTGTCACCACATTCCTTTATTTCGAGATCGGCTTCCCGGATTCTGCACAATGCTCGATCCACTATCTTGGCATGCCAGTTTTTCACTCTGGGTGGATAATCGACAATCTCCCTTACTTTATTCGATGTTTGTTAGTTCTTGAGGACTGTGATGAAAGACAACAATGTTATGCAATGTGGTGACTGATTCATCATGGAAGTCCTTAAGAAAGAAGTCCTAAGATGTGTGCTGTTTTGCACAATAGAGCCAGCATAGATTGCCAATTCCTTCACGATCCATTCCGCAAAATTTGATGATGCATCATAGGCTGACATGAAAATTGGTTTGATTTTGTAGAGTCTCAAGGATTAAGTCCACTTCTGGGATTTGAATCACAGGCTGTTTTTGGATGTGAGCTTGTTGACATGACTGACCCATTGGAAGAAGTCTTTGCATAATGATTTGGCGACTAACTGTCCTGTTGCCTTAAGTAATGGTGTCAGTGTTACAAACTTGGACCTCACTTCTGTCACCACCATTATAAAGCAGAAGTCACTCTTATTTCTGGGGAGGGGTCCGATTAGATTTGTGATCCCAATTAATTGTAATTTGACGGGCATGATTGGACAGAGAGGAGTCTGAGTAGCCTGTGTTGAAGGTTTGGACTTTTGGAAATCCTCCCCTACAGACAACACCTTTCTGTTGGGTCTCTATATTTTTAAAGTGGCACAATGTCTTTAATTTGAAAAAGCATTTCCACAGACTGAAATGTGCATAACTATGATGTACATAGCCAATTTATTAGATTATCGGGGATACACACTGCTCACATATAGTTCACAGCTTTCCTGTGGTAAAAAATAAAAACAAAAAACGTTTCTCAGGAGATGGAACTGGCTGATGTGTGCATTTCTTCTGTCTTTCCACATATTTTTTGGATTTATGAGAAATAGAGCTTTGCCCTGTTCTCTTGCAATGTCCCTCATAGTTAGCATAATTTTGTCTTCCAATGTGGCCTTGTGCAGGTAGAAGAGACTGATATGGTTTTCTTCCAAATCATTGTGAACCTCACCTCCTGACCTGTCAGTGAGCGTGACAAAGTGTTAGCAATTACATTGGTCTCTCCTAGCACATAAGTAATTGTGAAGTTGAACGCCTGCAGTGCTAACACCCATCTAATTAGCCATTCACTGCTAAACTTAGTGGTCAAGAGAAATTCCAGGGCTTTGTGATAGGTGAAGATGCTCATCTTCCAACTGTACAGGAAGTATCAAAACTTCTGAAAGCCCGACTGTTGCCAGGGCCTCTAATTCTTTGATCGAATACTTTCTCTCGCATTCGATAAGAACTCGACTACTGAGAGCAATGATTTTGTTCATACACATTTCTCCTTGATCTTTTGAAAGACTAAAACTCCCATGCCCAATTTGGAGCTGTCAGTTGCCATACAGAACTCTTGTGAGATGTTAGTGTGTGACAATATAGGTGATTTAAGTAAAGCATCTTTCAAAGATAAGAACACGCTCTTTACGGTGCTATCCCACACCAAAAGTATGTTTCTGCAGCTAAGGTTGCAGAGGTGTAGGTTCTTAGTGACTGTTCCATTATGAACTTTTTGTAGAATTTAATGAGACCGAGAAATCCTTTTAATTGGTTTCTCATCATTGGTGTTCCAAATTTGGCTTTCGCTTCTACTTTGCCTGGGCAAGGAGCAATGCCTTCCCTAGAGATGATGTGGCCGAGGAATTGTGCCTCAGATGTCCTGAATCGTGATTTCTCCTCATTGACAGTAAAACCATAGTTTCTTAATGTGGAGAGTAATTCATTCAGGACCTCATTACATTTCCCCCACATGGTTTCAGCAACCAAAATATTGTCCACATAGCTCATAATTCTCTCCTTCAGTGAATCTCATAAGGATCCCATCAAGTTCTTGTCTGAAAGCTGGCGAAAAAATGCTAAGGCCAGAGGGCAAGTGCTCAAACTGATAGGAGAAAAGCCATGTACTGCCTACATGCGGGATGCAAGTTCATTTGCCGACAACTTGAGCAGAGGTAAATGGAGGAGAATACTTTCACCACATGAAATTTTTGTAGTAACTCTTAAAGTTCCTCTTATAAATCTGTCTGTGGCTCAGCGATTGTATTTATCTGTTGTGAATTGCATACCAGTCGTATTGACCTGTCTTTCCTCTCAACTACATGGAGGGGGCTGTTATATGTTGACAGCCTGGTCAATTACTCTGTCATTGAGAATCCATTGTATATAGAGTGCTACTTTTTTTCCATATACACCAAGAGGGGCAGTTGAGACTTCAGTCCCACTGGTGATGGAAAATACACATGCCCCATTTCCTTGTAGAAGATCGATTCTGTGTATCTGCAGCTTGTGAAGCTTCTGCCGGTCACTATAGGGTTCGCTGTAGTATATTACAGCACCTCAAGCAGAAGGGAAAGCAACCCTCCTCACCTTTTTTAACTTCATTTGGGAGCCTGAATACTGTCCCAACATGTGTGATATCCAATTTTAATCCCACTTTTAAAACCCAGGAGGAACCTTAGAAATTCAAGTAGTTATCATAGTGTTGCCCTCATTAGTTGCAAGGGAATGAGATCTGAGCAGATGTCTGGATCTTAGACTCAGGTGTCTTCTTAGTTGCTTTCAGTGTGGGTTGAGGAGATGTCACACCACCTTTGATAACCTGACCTACTTGAATCATCTATACAACAGGATTTCCTGTACCAGAATCACCTAACAAGTGTATATATACAGTTTTATTTTTTTATTTTTATTTATTTATTTTTTTTCTCTCTCTCTCTCTTCCATTGAGAATGCCTGTGATATTATGCCGAGGCACAGTAGCCTCAAGCAGCTTGAAGAATTGAGTTTTTGAGGCTGTTTTCACATCTTTATATTGTCCTTCCTCTCACAACATTATTTTAGATATCAAATTGCTGATGTCCTCTCTGACTGCTTTGAGCAAGAGAAAGGTGCCCTCATGGTAGTGTTATACGTGTGACTCTCTTTGTCATAGATATGATTAGTATAATGTTTCAGGGGTTCTCCTGTCCATCATATAAAAAAAGTGGAAAAATAAGGTTAAAAGTAAGTGTGCTTTTTTTAGCTTACATTGCTAAGTATGTGCAGCTAATAATTAGACAAGAAGCAAAGTAACTCAATAACTGCTACTTGTTGCATGTGAAATTTGAACACTGCTTCTGTCTGTTTGTTTATCATTTGTTATGTATATTTCCATAAAAGTGCACATATCAAACTTTATTGTAATCCAAACATCAGATTTCTTCCAGCCAAAACTAAACAACCTCACAGGCCACCATCTCCCACTATAACTCCCAACTTCCAACTCACTACCACCATAAGTGACTGATATTGACAATTACAGAGATATGGTAATTTTACTACAAAGAACTGTACGTACAGTCAACATAATCAATGTTATTAACCAGACAGATACAGTTGATTAATATTTTGTAGACAAAACCATTTTTGTATTAATTTTAACTTTTGAAATAAATATAAAAAGCAGTAAGTATGATTATAATACTAATTGTAAATACTAATCACTTCAAATATGAACACAAATGAAGCACATCAAAAATACTTAAATAATTATGTTTCTTATTAAATAATTAATCTTACATTAGTATCAAAATTCATTTCTGTACATACATCATATTAATTTGGTTATAACATCATAGCTATAGCAAAGGCAAAATAATAAATCCGACTGATTGGAGCATTTTGTTAACTATACGGTGTCAGGCTCTTCGATATTTTACGATAAAAGAAGTGTTGTGGACAGTTTCATTACAACATTAGCAGTCAAATGTCCTGTCCAGTGTCCACCAAGTGAGGTGGCGCAATGGTAAGGCACTGGACTCGCATTCAGGAGGACGATGGTTCAATCCCACGTCCGACCATCCTGATTTAGGTTTTCCGTGATTTCCCTAAATCACTGCAGGCACATGCCGGGATGGTTCCTCTGAAAGGGCACGGCCGACTTCCTTCCCCATCCTTCTGTACACCAATGAGACCGATGACCACGCTGTCTGGTCTCCTTCCCCAAACAACCAACCAACCAACCATCGTGTCCAGTGTTCTTTGTTTGTTGATTACTTATCTGTCTTTTACTTCACTTTAAGTCTTGCAACAACAAGTTGTCAGTTGCAACTGACTATTCAAAATTTGGAGAAATGGATGGAGGAGGAGGGTTTTAACTTCTCAACCGAGAAGTCCATATGCTTTACCTTTAATCATTCACTTTCCTGAGCTAAGGTTGATGGACATGATTCTTAATTTTAAAGACACAGTGAGGGTTCTAGATGTCACATTTGACTTTAAATTTAAATGGATGCCACAGCTTAGGGACATCAAAAGATGGAGCCCCAAAGCACTCAGTATCTAAAAAGTATTCTAGTCACAGTTAATGGGGAGGAGAAGGAATTTTTTGTGAGCTCGGCTGGATTATCGGTGCCCAGTGCACGGATCAGCAAGACCCTCTTGTTTAAAAATGTTGGATATGGTTCACCGTGAAGTAATTTGGGTGGCCCCTGGGACCTTTAGAACTAGCCACTTACTGAACCTCTGTATGGAGGCTTGTTAGTTGCCACTCCACATCATGTGACAATTCGATCGTGAAGTGACATGCCTGTAAAAAACAGTGTCCACACCAAATGCATCAGCATACCCTACTGTTGCTTGGCCACCAAAGGAAGGGCCTTTTCATGATCTGACAATGAGCAGTGAGACCCTATAGAATTTACATGAAAGATTGCCTTTAGTGATCAGTGTGACTCAGTTTATAGTTTTACACCGAGGCTGGAGCATACTTCAAACCTGCCTCTTACAGAGGCCCAGAATTATCTTGGTCTTGACACACAATACGGAAGACTGCACTCAAGATTTTATGTTTCAATCTTTATTTTTAACATTTTAGATAGGTCTCACAGTTTTAAAGTTGTGTATACTTATGAATTCAAACAAGGAAACTCCCTTGGCTGCTCAGTAAAGTTCTCAAATTGTGTATTTTGCATTCATGCAATCCTGAAGGCACTGGAGCAGATGAGGTATCTTCAGGGCCCACAGTTTCTCTTATGCTCCGATTTCCTTAGTGCCCTACAGTCATTGCAGCAGATGTACTCACCAGAGAAAATAGTGTGGCTAATACATGACCAACTGTACTTCCATCAAAGCAGTGGAAGTAGCTATCATTCCACAGAATACTGGAGCATGTGGGAATTTGGGAAAATGAACAGGCAGATAAAGCTGCCGAGAAGGCCTGTAGCAAACATAATGTTACACAGTGTGCCATTTTGCTGCAGACTGCCATTTCACTGTTGCATCAGAATCTGCAAATGTGGGGGAAGGAGTGGCTGGCAGTGAGGGACAGTAACCAGCAAGTGGTGGAGTCGACTACCCGGCTGTGGCAGACCTCATGCTGGCCACTCAGGGCAGATGAAGTGTCCCTGACCCGCCCGCCTCTGAATTGGACGCTGTTGCCTAACGTGTGGCTTCCTACCCTGGCAAAAGGATCCTCCAGTCTTTCATGCCTGTGGTGTGGAAATAACTGTATGCCACATTTTTACTGAGTGTGTTTTATATTGTGCTGAGAAGTGAGAAGTGAATTTCAGCCAGGATCTCTCGTCTGTATTCATTGATGATGAGATGAGTGTGGTTATCTTTTAAAATTTTGTCAAACTAGTCTCATAAGACTTTAGTGTAATCACTGAAGATCTTCCTTTTGTGTGCTCACACCACCATATCATCATCCTGAGAATAAGAAACTTCCTGGCAGATTAAAACTGTGTGCTGGACCGAGACTCGAACTCGGGTCCTTTCGCGGGCAAGTGCTCTACTGGTGGAAGTGGAACTGTGAGGACAGGGCATAAGTCATGCTTGGCTAGCTCAGGTAGTTGAGCACTTACCCGCGAAAGGCAAAAGTCCTAAGTTCGAGTCTCAGTCCGGCACTCAGTTTTAATCTGCCAGGAAGTTTCATATCAGCACACACTCCCCCGCAGAGTGAAAATCTCATTCTGGGATCATGAGAATAATTTGGATGCTCCCTTTCAATTCATCAGTTAGGGAAGTCAGTGTAACACCTGTTGAGCACTTAAATGCAGGTGAAAAATGACATATTTTGTTTGGTCAGAAAAAATAAGTGGCTCACCTTAGCTTTTTAAAAAGTTCTAAAAGTTTTTATCCAGAAGTATCAAAAGGAAAATAGATTAGGGGCTAGTTTTGTGTTTGTCTGATTATTTTGGCATTATCAATGAAAACTCTTCAGGCTCTTGACATAACATTCACCACTCTGCTGTCTTATCTTGCGCATACTTCACAACCAATGATTTTGCCTCTGGAATAGCCATTGTTTAACTGTTTATTTTAGATGAAACTTCCTGTCAGATTAGAACTGTGTGCCGGACCGAGACTTGAACTTGGGACCTTTGCCTTTTGCAGGCAAGTGCTCTACTAACTGAGCTACCCAAGTATAACTCACGACCCATCCTTACAGCCTTGCTTGCGCCAGTACCTCGTCCCCTATCTTCCAGACTTCAAAACTTCCCGAGTTTGAGCCTCGGGCTGGTACACAATTTCAATCTGTGAGGAAATTTTGTATCAGTGCACATGTGGCTGCAGACTGAAAGTCTTATTCTGGAAATGTCTACCAGACTGTTGCTAAGCCATGTCTCCGCAGTATCCTTTCTGGAAGAAAGTCCTGCAAATTTCATAGGAGAACTTATGCAAAGTGTGGAAGGTAGGAGATGAGGTTCTGTTAGAAGTAAGGCTGTGAAGACATGTGAGTCTTGCTTTGGTAGCTCAGGCAGTAGAGCACTTGTCCGAGAAAGGCAAAGGTCCCGAGTTTGAGTCTCAGTCTGGCACACAGTTTTAATCTGCCAGAAGGTTTCATATCAGCGCACACTGTGATGCAGACTGAAAATTTCATTCTGTCTAATTTAGATACTTAGATACAAAATTAAGTATTTAATTTGTTAGTGTTGGTAGTAAAATAAATATTTGCTTGAAAATTCATTTTACGGATGTTAACATTACTGGAGTTTTATATATTTATGTTTTCAGAGAACACCAGCGTAAATTTTTACCCACACACGTGAGTCATAGTAACTGGTCATGGTTGCGAATCAGTGGTAAAAATTCACCAGAAGTCAGACTTCTGGAACAGTTCAAGCGCATTCCTTCCAACACACCAGTCAGAAAACTGATCCGAAAGTACCTCGAGTTTTGTTGGTCACTTCCTTATTATGGGTAAGTTCATACACACTCTCTGCTTTGTTGATTACACAATTCTTGTGCAATAATTTTGGATTATCTGATGTATTTTCATGCCATTTGCATCACACCTATAAGATTGGTTTGAAAAATTCTGGTACTCCGTCCCCAAAATTTTTCTGCGTTTATTTTTTACTTATTGTGCATGGCCTCTTTAAAAATACTCTTCTGCACTATAGATACACCACTCCCAACAACATTTCCATTTCTGGAAGCAGTCTTGGTGCGCCCCTTGCTGGATAGTGTGAAGCACAGTCTGCGAATTTTCTTATCTCATTTATCATTGCAAATCTTCATCCTTTCAGCAGGGTTTTCAACTTTGGAAATAAAAAAAAAGTATCCACAGGGGCCAGGTCTGGAGAGTATGGAGGATGAGGCAGCACAGTGACTTCATTTTCTGTGCAATAATCATGTACCAACAGGGATGAATGTGTGGGTGCATTACCATGATGCCAGAGCCTCGAATTGTCTCACCACATTTTAGGATATTTCCTTCTCACATTTTCTTGAAGGCATCACAGCACATTGCAATAGTACAGTCAATCAACAGTTTGTCCCTGTAGCATGAATGCATGATGAACTAATCCTTCAAAGTCAAAGAAAAGTGTCAGCATGGCTTTGACATTTGACCTGACCTGACTAGCATTTTTTTTGGTCTTGGAGAACCTTTCCTGATCCATTGTCAAGATTGAACCAGGGTCTCAACATCAGAACTGTAGACCAACATCTCATCGTCAGTTATGATTCTCTTAAGGAACATCTCGTTCTCATTTACAAGATCCAAAAGCTTTTCACTGATTGGAAGGCAAAGCTCTTTCTGGTCTTGATTCATGAACCATGGGATGAACTTGGTAGCAACACAATGTATGCCAAGTTGCTGTGTCAGGATTTCATGACATGATCTAACTGAAATGTTACATTCTTCTGCAATCACTCAGACAGTCAATTGCCGATTGGCAAGCACAGTTTCGTTGTCATTCCTGACACGAGCATCGCCAGTATATGTCGAATGGTGTCCTGACTGAGGTTCATCTTTAACTTCTGTCAGGCCACTTTTAAACCAAGTGAACCATGAAACTTCCTGGAAGATTAAAACTGTGTGCCGGACTGAGACTCGATCTCGGGACCTTTGCCTTTCGCGGGCAAGTGCTCTACCAACTGAGCTACCCGAGCACGACTCACAACCCACCCTCACAGCTTCAATTCTGCCTGTGATTCGTCTCCTACCTTCCAAACTTCACAGTTCTTCTGTGAATGTTGCAGAACTAGCACTCCTAGAAGAAAGGATATTGCAGTGACATGGCTTAACCACAGCCATCTCATTCTGCATGTGAATCATTGTTAACACCCAGTACAGCTTGAGCTCTCATCACCGTAGGCTTCGTTTATCATTTGATGTGTCTCTGTAAAGAATTTCTTAAGGTTTCACACAATATTTAATGCAGGTGCATTGCTCCTCTAACTCTGCCATCTCAAAATTTGTAAATTGTGCAACACAACTTTCTACTCAATAAAGCACTGAACAATAACTAACAGACATAAAACAGTGATACTTCTGGCAGTTACACATAAAACACAAGCATGTGCCAGGATGCCAGCTGCATTTTGCGCCATCATACCGTTGGTGTGAAATTAAAAATGTTTAAGAATTTTTTTAACTCACCTCATATGGCTGCACCTAGTACACTTCTGCAGGAGATATCGTTTCCTTCTTTCAGGTGGCACAAGCTCAGGAGAATGTGATGTGAGAGACATACGAGGTGTCATTGTTTTTCACAGGTGCACTGGCACTGACCTGTAAGAAGTGCAACACCAGCTGTGCAAATATCTGATTAAATTTTGAGATGATTTGTGGGCATGCACAGCATGAAATTCAGTACACAGAGATGCTGCTGCTGCTGCTGCTGCCTCTGGCGTCCACTGTGACAAGGTGTCTGGCTAGATGCAGAGCTGAGCCCAGCTAGGGTACAGGTACGGTTACATCACTCTGTTCCACTTCAGCTCTGTGTGGAGTTCATCAGTCATTGTGGCCAGGCACACCGGGCTCTCGGTATGTGTGTCCAGATGTTTATGACTGGTGGGAGCTCTGGGGAGCATGACTGCCAGTACGAAAGTCAAACGTCCGCTGTATCGAGATAGATCGGGATGGCACGAGTGATGTGTGGCTTTGCTTTATCTCTTTGAAAGGTAACATTGTGATGCGGCCACTGGCTGTTACGTGTCAGAAGTGTAACGACCGCTGTCCGAATGTCTGCCTGTGTGAACCCGCGGTGCTCACATCGCTTGGCTGTTGGTGCCCGATACCGTTTTGACAGGTACCAGGACTGTGCACTGATGTCGAATGCAATCTGGTGACGCTCATTCCCTTCAGGTCATTTGCGATGCTGTACCCAGAACTGGAGGTGCAGTGAAAAGAAGACCTGTTGCCACTCCTGTGTCCGGTGCTGTTACTGGGTGCGCCTCAGTGTGCTGCTGCACTCAAAGAAGTCTGACAGCATTCACCGTGTCGATAGTTGGTGGCTGCCTGATTGTTGTCTCACCATTGTGTGGATACTCATCTTGCAACAGATGAACCCATTTCATCAGACCATCCCAGAAGAACTAATTAATGACGTGCTTTCGGCCAAACGTCCAAAAGCAAACTGCTGAGCCTGCACGCCAACTCGAGCTATGTAACATGGCCGTATAGCCCTGCGCAGCTGAGTAAAAGGTGCGCAGCTGAGTAAATGGTGCCAAATGATCAGCAACATTGCTGAATGAGAGACCGCAGTCACAACGGGACAAGACCCTTTCGCTGTCAAATCCCGTCACATGTCGGCAGACATTTTTCCTACTTATCTGATGCACGGTACAATCTTCTCACAAATGACTGACTGTCCAATGCGATTTACAAATGACAACTCCACTGTGTTATGTACAGAATGTAGTTCGTGTTTCAATTACCCACTCAGTATGGATGCACTGGGACACTCGCCATTTCCAAATCCCAGCACACAGCACACTTCGCGCCAATCTGATGTTTGTTGCTTGCTCCCTCACAGTGTTGCAGTTTTAATCACCAGAACTGATAGAATAAGGATTTAGACAGTAAGAGAAAGACTAAAAGAGAAGACATTAGAAAAGGCAAGATTAAGATGCACATTAAAAGAATGGCAATTGGCAGGTTACCGAGATGGGCACGCGAAATCACAATAGTAGGCAAAAGACTGAGAGGAAAGAGAGAGACAGGTGGACCATTGAAGTGAAGAAATGTGTGACAAAGAGAGGAGAAAACAGGAATGTAATGAAAAGAAAAACATGGTGGGAAGGGAGAAATAGGTGGAGACAAGACAGACCACCCATGGTCTGTGAACTGTATAGCATGATGATGGTGGTGATGGTGATTATCATGATGATGATGATGATGATGATGATGAGCTGTTAAGCAATGCTATGTGGTGTACATGATCATGAAAACACAGTATTGCATTAATAGTGAAATAGTGAATGTATTTCATATGTTCTCTCTGTTGTTATCCAGGATACACAAACATTATCTGAAAATGAAAATCAGCAGTAAATAAAGAATTACTTTATCATCATCTCTTGTCAGTTTTTAAATGTAAGTGACTTTCTTCTAATATGCATGAACTGTGGGGCACCACCTGGAACAAAATGTTTTCTGCGCGCCCCAATAATTCGACACATGTCGCACTCCACCATATCCTCCACTGTTAACTGTTTTAGTCCAGAACTATGGCTCTGTTCCTCTGTAGTACAAGTCGTGTCATGATTTTAATTCTGTTTGTTCTCTTCCTCTGCTGCAATTTTTATAATCCTACTCTGTCCCATTTGATGTTCTTTAACTCCTCTTCCAACTTGTGTAACCCATCTTTGGAACTTGAGGTTCTCAAATGTTTTTGTCTTAAAGTCTGTCTTTTAGGTACACCAAAAATGTGTACACAGTGTTTAATTTATTTGAGAGTCATTAATATGATGCAGTGGAATGTGTGCTCCTCAGCTGACATTGCAGTGCTGGGAGCTGGAGTTGTCGAGTGCAGTGTGCTCGACAGCTAGCAGAGCCTTTCTGCCAACACAAACTGATTGCTCATGGTGGACGTCATGTAGAAGTGTCTGCCAATTACCAAGCTAGTCTTATATTGAAATACATACATTTTCGTAAATGGCGTAATTTAAGTCACAACATAAATCATAAAAATACTTATGGTATAAATGGAACAGTATAATATACATAAACATCGTGTGCACATTTAGTGCCTTGTGGCAGCAGTGGAGTTGTGAACAGGGATTCAGAATGTTCCATTGTTTGCATGCCAGGTCATGGTGCTGCAACATACCTACACATTTGTAAGTAACAAATCAGCTGCCCACCCAAATGAATGGCACAGTAAGCTGTGGTCGAGAGCATAGTTAACCACCCAGCGGTGGATCATGCTGCTGAGCAGAATGTGCTCAATTTCAGTGGCTGTGGCTGCTTCACAGCCTGTGGCATCTGGGTAATTCTGCCGGCACCAGCTTTTCTGAAGCTGACCTTACAACACAGCCTTCATTACTGTAATCCTGCTGGCCTCAGTCTCTGCTAACACCTTAACTTTCACTGAGCAGCATCCTGCTCCCAGACACTAATGTACCTTGCACTAAATTTTGATGTTTCTTTTCACCATGATATCTGAAAAAATTATTTAACCCTTTCCTGCTCAGTGGGTCGATTTGGATCCATTACAGGTTTTATATATTTCTGCAATACCCATGGAAGCCCACTGGTTTCACATGGTGCCTTTGCATTCTACTGTGCAAATTAGATCACTATATGCCAGAACCAAGGGGATGATGAGTATTGGGTCCAGAGACACATAGAAAAAAGTTGCACTAACTCATAAAAATTTTGAAATCACGTTTAACATATTGCTAGAAGAATTTACAACTCACAAACAATATTTAAATTTTTTTAGTGTAACATACACATGTAAGCCCCGAGGGGCTTCACTAGAAGTACGCGGGTGGCGACCGCGGGGACCCGAGCTGAGTCTGACATTTTTTCCACTTACTTGTGTCAGGCTCCTTCTTTCTCCTTCCCTGTCGGCCTTCCTTGGCCAGCTCTTGCTTTTTCGACCCCAACGGTACTAGGTTTCTAGGCCCAAGGGCATCTTTCCAATTTTCTTATTCCTACTATAACCCAACTCCTGAGGGGAGCCCACCCCTTAAGAAAAGCCAGCAGTCCTGTGAGCTGTGAGGGTAACACTGCAGGTTGGACGGGAGGCCAGCACTCTCTCTCTGTAAAAAATTAAACATGCTTCCAAGACTACAAGTAAGCCTCAGAACATTACTGACAAAAATAGACGACGTCAATGGCAAAGAAACGGTATACAATTTGGAACGTGGAATGTAAGGAGTCTGTACAGGACAGGGGCTGCAATCAGTGTGCTCAGATAAATTCAGAGGTACAAACTACACCTAGTTACACTGCAAGAAATCCGGTGGGACGAGGTCATCTGTTAGGCACTGGTTTCTGCGTCAGTGAGACTTTGGCCTCTAATGTTTCAGAATTCGTTTCGGTCAACTCACGAATATCTGTTCTAACACTGGACGTAAAGCATATTAAGGCGTCATTTGTGAACTGTCATGCTCCCACGGAGGAGAGCGAATGTGAAGAGAAAGACGAGTTCTATGCACAGCTAGAGGCAGTGATGGACGCTATACCAAATGGACACCTGAGGATCCTCCTTGTGAATGCCAAGGTTGGGAAAGAACAAATATTCCAAGACACAACAGGGAGCCACAGTCTACACAACCTAAGCAATGACAATGGGGTTAGGTTCATCAGCTTCGCTACATCATTAGGGTTGTTCATCTCCAGCACGAACTTCCAGCGGAAAAAAGTACACAAAGGAACCTGAGTGTCACCAGATGGGTGAACTTTAAATCAAATAGACCAAGTTGCCATTGATCTCAGAGCCAAGAGGTGGGTGTTAGACGTTAAGACAGCGCGGGGTGCCGAAGGTGGCAGTGATCATTTCCTGGACAGAGGCCTTGTAAACATACAGTATAAAGGAAGAACGGGGCCTAAGTTAAAAAGAGTGGAAAGGTACCATGTGGAGAAACTGAAAGATGAGGTAACGAAGACCGGATACCAGTTGCAACTTAGTAACCGCTTTGAAGCACTCAGTGAAGTGGACGCGAATCAGGAGCTCGAACTAATATGGGGAAACATCCAAAGCTCAGTTAGGGATACAGCAAAGGAAACACTCATGGGAAACCCAGTGGGCAAGAAGAGCTGGTTTGGAAAGGAATGTGCAGATGCCCTGGAAAGGAGGAAGCAAGCCTGGAGCAAGTGGCTGACAGGGACAAATCTGGCACAGGCCAAAGCACAATTTGAGGAGGTCCGAAAGACTACACAAGCAATTCTGAGAAGAGCAAAGAGGAAATACATAAGGAATATCATCACTGAAGCAGAAACAGACTTCAGAGGACAAAAGGCTACGGAAATGTTTCTGAGGGTGAAGTACCTCTGCAAAGGTCACCAGGCCAAGCAGAAATTTGTCAAAGATTCCCATGATAAGATCCTGACGAACGATAGCGACATAGCTGAGAGATGGAAAGATGACGAACCCGAACTGCAGTTTGACTTCCAGAACCCAATTACAGCCGGTGCAGACTATCCCTCACCTACCCTGGATGAGATAAAAACCAGAATCAGACACTTTAAACAGAATAAGAGTCCAGGTGAAGCTCGAATACAGGCTGAAATGATACTGGCAGGAGGAGAGAAACTTGCAGAAAAAATACACCGACTGATACAGGTAATGCGGACCAAAGAAGAACTAAAAGGCAAATGGAAAACAGCTCTGATTTGTCCAATACATAAGAAGAGCGACAAACTGAAATGAGACAACTATCGAGGAATCGCCCTACTTAACGTCTGCTATAAGATCCTGTCCAATTGCCTCATACACAGAATTCAGCCAGTGGCAGAATCAGTGATTGGGGAGTACCAGGGAGGTTTCTGGCCAGGATGGTCAACAGTAGATCACATGTTCAGTCTCTGGCAGCTCACTGAGAAACTGGGTGAATATGGTAAAGATTTGCGTATTTTATTCGTTGATTTTAAGAAGACTTATGATTACATATATTGCAAGAGCCTGCTCAACTGTTTAAGGGAGTTTGGCATAGCAGAGAAACTCATCAATCTGATAAAGATCTGTCTGAACGAAACACTTGCGAAGGTGAAGATGGGAAATCGCGTAACTGAGGAGTTTGAAATTGTGACAGGACTCAGGCAAGGAGATGGGTTGTCCCGTATCCTGTTCAACTTTGCCCTCGAGAAGATCGTACCGTGAGACGTTCCAAGAGAATGAAGGGATTGAAATGGAGGGAAAGAGACTGGCATACTTAGCCTATGCACACTGTGGTGTCACCGCCAGACACCACACTTGCTAGGTGGTAGCCTTTAAATAGGCCGCGGTCCGTTAGTATACGTCGGACCCGCGTGTCGCCACTATCAGTGATTGCAGACCGAGCGCCGCCACACAGCAGATCTAGAGAGACTTCCTAGCACTCGCCCCAGTTGTACAGCCGACTTTGCTAGCGATGGTTCACTGACTTCTATGCTCTCATTTGCCGAGACGATAGTTAGCATAGCCTTCAGCTACGTTATTTGCTACGACCTAGCAAGGCGTCATTATCTGTTGCTATTGGTACTGTGAATCATGTAATGTCAAGAGCGACGTTCGTCATTAATGGATTAAAGTTAAGTATTCCACCAGCTACATCCGTTTTTCTCAATTCTAATTCCCTTGTCATGTTCCAGACCTCACGCCAGACTGCGTGAGATGAAACATGTGCATTTCGGCCTCCTTTAGTTATACGGGTTGGCTCTCCTGCCAACCGCAACACACACGACATCTGTTTACTCTTTAGGTCGGAAGAGGAGTTTGAGCAAATGACCAAAGCATTAAAGGAGGATGCCAGCAAATTTGGGCTAAACATAAACGAAGCCAAGACAGAGTACCTCGTTATGACGCGTGGTCATTGTCAGACTGCTGATCATCTACAATCACTGCAGGTTGGGGACCATTCCTACAAGAGAGTGCAAGAATTCAAATACCTAGGGGCACTTTTCACTGAGAACTCGTCATGTGAAGCAGAGATCAATGCCAGAATACAAGCAGGAAACCGATCTTACCACAGCCTAGCACAACTACTTCGGTCCAAATCTCTCTCCAGACAGTTCAAGATTTGACTGTACAAAACCATGATCCAGCCTGTTGTTCTATGTGGCTGTGAGACATGGAGTATTCGAAAACAGAACTTTCATAAGCTCCTTGTTTTTGAGAGAAAAGTGCTTCGGAAGAGCTTCGGTCGGGTTCTGGATGCAGATACAGGGGAATGGAGGATCAGATACAACCACGAGCTTGAGGAACTATACCAGCAGCCCAACATAGCAGGAACTGTCAAAGCCAAACGAATGCAGTGGGCCGGCCATGTGGCCCGGATGGGGGATCACAGATGGCCTCGGAAACTCCTGGGTTTCACACCTACAGGAAAGGGACCGCCAGGGAGCCCCAAGAAGCGTTGGAGGGCTGCACTCCATGAAGATTTAAACCAGGTGTCAATAGATGTGAACGGACGGCGGATAGCAGCAATGGACAGAATACAGTGGAGGAGGAAACTTGTAGATGCGTGCGGTCCACTGGGCCTGATCACGTAGTAGTAGTAGTAGTAACATACAATTTGAGCTGCAAAGGGTTAACAATGAAAACTCTGGGGGTGTTTACACACACACACACACACACACACACACACACACACACACACACACACCCGTTGTCACAGTCATTTCCAGGCGGTGTGGTGGCACTTAGATATAGACAAACTTCGAGCATGGAGATCTTTAGGAAGGCAGGAAAGAGATAGACCTAGAAAGGAAGGGAGTTCAGGAAATTCCATTGGTCATACAGGAAAGACAGTTGACACAAAATACTTGTGTAGACAATGAAGCATTGGGTTTGGATTGGGAGGTACAGCAAACAAAGCAGTAAAACAGCCACTGCAAAATATGTGTGTAATGCTTTGTGGACAATTTGTGTATCATTGTAATCACTAAAATTCTTCAAACTATAAGAAACAGAAAATGACATCTTGTCAAACAATTTTGACATTTTGAATAAGTACTGCAAGTGGTGTATACTAATCGGAATATAGAAAGAAGGAAAAATTGTAGTACAGTATATGCGTTAGTGTGCGCTGCCAAGCTAAGTGGATATGTCCCACCTGCAACCTTTCGACCCTTTACATATATAAGTATAATGTATTATGGATAAATAGGTGGAAAGACCTATTACTGATCAATTACATTACTGCAGACAGTGACAATCAGAAATATCTTCTTCTTTGAGGGGAACCACACCAAAAACCTTTTGAGCAAAGGCGGAGTAAGGTTTACAAAGTGTGGTGGAAGTGCTACTGTTTGCACAGTTTAGAAACACTTGACTTGCTCCTCTTAATTCAGGTTTCCCAGCATCAACAGTCATCCATATCAACACTACACCCTTTTATTAATAACTTTTTTCCATTTGTGTGGTATGTAAGAGCATTTGGTTCCGATAACTATGTATTTAGTTCTGTAACCTTTTAATGGTTTTGCTTAGGCTCAATAAATAGATTCAGACTTTATAGGTCATCAATGTAAATATTTTATGTTACAGTTATTACTGTATCTTTTTATTACAGTATTCACTGTTCTGAATGACACCACTTTTTCAGAGGAGCATTCTTCCGTGGCCAGGTGGAGCAACCGGTACGAGGCCTGACTTCATTGATCACTCATCAAGATGTGTCTGTATTGGTTGCCATCAACACTCAAGGAGTGTACATCATAGATGATATTCAGTGTGTATGTTGCACCTTAATCATTCAATGAAATTTTTCTATACGAATTACTCTGACATTTTATATATCCTTTTTCAGTATCATCTGTCATTGAAAGAATCATTTACTGGTGAGGCATTAACTGCTAAGTACTATATTTTAATACAATAGTTCAAATTTTATCAGTTGATTCTTTCTCTTGCAGACACTTTTGTTGGGTTTAAAATATGAGGAGATGTCATGGGATTTTGCAAAACCTTCACAAGAGGACAATCCAGACTGCCTTCCGTGCCTTTTTCTGCAGTTTATGGTGTTAGAAAATGGAACAAGGGTCTCAAAAATTCTGCAGGTGTTTTCAAAGCAGGTACATAAAATTAACACTGAATAAACCAGAAAGTTGATATTGTTATTGTTTTTATAGCTACCTGAGATAATTCAGAAATGGCAAGTAGTAGTAATGTGATGATGATGAAGTCCCATACTCCGAGGAGTGTAGGAGACAATGCGGGAGACCTGCACCACTGTACTAGGCAAGGTCCTAGTGGAGGTGGTTTGCCATTGCCTTCCTCGGACCGTAATGGGGATGAATGATGTTGATGAAGATGACAAACACCCACTCATCTGAAGGCAGGAAAAATCCCTGACCCCGCCAGGAATTGAACCCAGGACCTCGTGAGCGGGAAGCGAGAACGCTACCGCAAGACCACGAACTACGGACAGTGCTAATGTAGAAGAGAGAATTACACTGTCCATTAAACTTGTCCATTGTACTTACTATCATCACGTAATACTACAAAATTTTGCTTTTGTCACTAACAGGGATTTGTTCTTATATTGAATCAAAGTTTAGGTGTAAAATACGTTACCATAACAATTACACCCAGTGTATGTGGTAATTTTTGGCTCCCCTCTGATGCGCGCGCGCGCACGCACACACACACACACACACACACACACAGAGAGAGAGAGAGAGAGAGAGAGAGAGAGAGAGAGAGAGAGAGAGAGTGAGAGAGTCTCTTAGGATCACTATTCCAGTTTCCCATGTACATCTCCCAGACACAATTTGTAAACAATTAAAATGTAAAAAAGTAATGTGCACCAGTTGAAAAGCGCATTACAAGATAGTACATATGATTTTTGTTCCTGTTGTGGTATATGGTTGTATGAGACTAAAAAACATATTCTCCTTTAAAAATCTGTACCAAGTCCTATAAAGCAAATATTATCATCAACAGCAATTCCAAATGAAAAACAGGATAACTCTGAAAAAGCTTCATTGAAGAGTGTCTTTACTCAATCCCATAAAGTGACAGAAAGTTTTTTATGCAGATGTCATAAAGCATAGACACCATATGTTATGCTTTGAGGGCACTAACGGTTTCCTGTTTAGACTTGTTAGGGTATTGATATTGTACATATTTAACAAAAATCAACTACTGTGATAAAAGCTATTAACTTTCTAGCTATGCTATACTATACACTGCTGTTCATGTGGCACTACATTCTTAACAGCTTTGTGACATACTGACAACTATTGATGAATCACACTCACACTGCCATACTGCACATAGGTGGATACTGTATCAGTGCACATGTCAGAACTCAGGAGAGAAACACTCAGAGCCGCATGGGGGGAGGGTTGCCTGCCGAAGATAACACAACTCTGACCGGTAGCTGAGATAAACTCCACTGATTGACAGCAGACGGGACACGGATGAAGCCCATGTCAAAGTGATCTATCTGAGCAACAAAGTACAAAGTGGAAGCCTTCATTAAAATGGTGTTGACAGGCTGAGAAATGAGAGAGAAACAATCTAAATCGTGACAGAGAGAAAAACCAAGAGCCGAGTGATGATGTTATCACATAATCCACAGTACACCGATGACAGTAATTGACAATACTGGATGTGCGTACAGAACTGACTGCCTGTTTGCCTGGTGTCCATATTTATATCAACTGCAAGGAACACCGTTGGCCAGCATATGCATGTGGGACACACACATTGAGAATGCAGTGCTGTGGTGGGACTGAGCCGTCTAATGGCCATCGAGCTCCACTTCCTCCATTGGGCATTCAGCTTTTGTGGAGCCAGATGCCAGAAATATTGCAATGTGTTTCTTCAGTTACTGCCAGGGTATCCAGCTACAAAACAGATCCACGGGTGTGCTGCTGGCAGCTACCGATCCTGCCTACACTCACCGGACCTGACGAAAATGACAGAATTGGTTGGCTGAAACATTGTGCTGTGTGGGCACTGACAACCAGCAGACCACTGTTTATCTATTTTGCTATCATTGTGTTCTGTAGCATTAAAAAAGATAACCACCTGCTTTATGGAAGAGGATCTTAGCTGAGAGAGAGAGAGAGACTGAATGAATGAATTTCTAAAAGCAGCAGACAGAAATGCTAATGTTTATTTATTCATTCATTCATACAGCATTGTGTTCTGTAGGTCCCATCACAAAGGAAAACCTTCAGGGTTATAGAATAATTCAAGGCATACATTAAAATGAGACAAAGACCACTTAGAACCTTAATGCATATGTTATATCAGTGATAAACTATCCTAATCTGCTTAGTGCTGGTCACACTATTATTAAGGAATCTATTACTTTGAAGAAAGTTGCGGTATCCTCAGTTTTATTACATAGCCACTGTTTATCTGCTGTTACTGCGTAGTAGCTTAATATTTACAAGCACTTGATTACAATGGTATTTTTAAAAGAAATTTTTTCATATATTTATAGATACTGAGTCCTGTTTCTAGTGCAGTATTAATTATCACAGACTTTTATAACAAACATTGTTACCTGTGTTGTAACTAACGGAACCTGTCAGTTCCTGAATCTCAGTTTTCACTTAATTTGTACAAAAGTGACTTGTGAAGTATAGTTTTAATTTTCTTTTGGATCAATAAGGGTTCTCAATTTCTTGCTTTTTTATTAGAAGGGAGCTTGTTCAATATCATCCCACCAGAGTACATAACTCTGTTCTGAGTGCTGGACGAGGAGGAAAAGTCTACGTCGACATTATTTTGTGCCTCCTACAGGAATTAATGTGTGTGATTTGCAGGCACTGTGAGGAAATATTCATTGAATTTGCTGGCAAGTGATTTGAAATTGTCACCATTTCTGACGTAACTCTTTTCTGGTGGCTCAGTTTCATTTGGATGACTAATTTTTTTTGTTTCTTGTTAGTGACATTCCAAACAGTTTTAGCCTTATTTGTGGAGTGTTTCATTTTTTGAGCAAGGTACATGAGTTTTGCTTCTTAATGATATAGTAAAGGGTTCTACAGTACTGGTGGCAATGGAGTTACTGTCTCCCCAGCACAAAATTCTTTAGTCCTGGAACTGCTCACCCTTTATCCTTGCTTTAATTTATCCTGTTGTGTTGGCTAAAGAGCCAACACTGTGTTACTAGTAGAGGCCGAAATGCACGCAATTTAGCTCACGCAGGCTCGCGTGAGGAGGGAAGGACTATACTGACATGAGGTCTAGAACATGACAAGGAATGACAATTCAGAAAGCGGACATAATTAGTTTGCAACTTAACTTTAATCCATTAATGAGGAATGTCCCTCTTGACGGTACATGATTCACAATCTTATCTGTTCAGAAGACATATAGTAACTGAATATGGCGCCTTGCTAGGTCGTAGTAAATGATGTAGCTGAAGGCTATGCTAAACTGTCGTCTCTGCAAATGAGAGGGTATGTAGTCAGTGAACCATCGCTAGCAAAGTCGGCTGTACAACTGGGCGAGTGCTAGGAAGTCTGTCTAGACTAGACCTGCCATGTGGCAGCACTCAGTCTGAAATCACTGACAGTGGCGACACGTGGATCCTACGTATACTAACGGACCACGGCCAATTTAAAGCTCCTACCTAGCAAGTGTGGTGTCTGGCGGTGACACCACATTCCTCCCCTGCAAATCGGCGGATGGTTGTGGTATAAGGCCTCCGTCCGCTGTGGGGAGGACCCCATGTTGATGTATGCAAAGAGGTGTGGAGCCTAATAACAGGCGAGGTAGTGCCACTTGCACCCTGCCATTTGGACCATGGGGAGCTAGGGAATGCCTGAAAACCTACTCCAGGGTGCACGCCAACATGCGGTGTATGTGGCCATAGAGAGACAGGAGGGGCCGAAGGGTCGACCTCCATCGGGCCGGGGCACCGGACGAAGATGACATGTTGTCCGGAGCGGGCAAGAGTTCCATGTCAGAGGACAACTGGTCACGGAAAGCGACTTGCGGACTCGTGACCCAGGGAAGTGCCCAGCGATTGCAGCAGCGCGTCCACTGCGGGCGGCACCAGCGCGAGAACAGGCGGTGGCGGCGTCGTGTCGCCATGGGGCAAAATGGACAGCAGTGTTGGTAACACCTGGGGCTGAGGCAAGCCAGTGGATGGGTTCCCAGGGCACTGACCGGACAGCACCATCGCTGAAAGCAGACGGCGAGTGGCAGATCTTGTGCGACGACAGAGGCGCAGCTGGTTGAGATGCCGGTGCACTCACCAGAGGCCAGAGGCCCCCAAAACCAGATACATAGCGTGTCTGAGGCAGCGAAGAATGACTGAAATTCTGCGGACATGAATTGTGGGCCATTGTCGGAAACAATTGTCGGTGGAAAACCTTAAATGCAAAAGATAGCAGATAATGTTTGGATGGTGGCAGATGATGTCGTGGAAGACATTCGGACAACAAAAGGAAAATTACTGAATGCATCTAACACAACCAACCATCAAGCATTCCAGAATGGACCAGCAAAATTGATGTGTAAGCGTTGCCAAGGGAAAGTGGCTTTTGGCCATGCAAAGAATTTCCGCGGTGGTGCTGATTGTTGGTCGGCACGCACCATGCAAGAAGAGCACATTTTCGTAACCGCAGCCTCAATTCCAAAACGCATACAGTACTGACGAGCAAGTTGTTTCGTTTCCACTAGACCCCAATGTCCGTGGTGGAGAAGCTTTAAGATAGAGGACTGTAACGAATGTGGGACCATGACCCTGGACTGATCATTATCAGAATGCAATAGCAAAACACCATGTCAAACAAAAAGTCTCTCCTTGTGAGCAAGAAATCAGCGAACCAATGGGTCCCCGATCCGTAACTTAGACAAGGGCCATTGCGTACCAACAAAATGCAGAACAGTAGCAAGGACAGGGTCAGCAGTTGTGGATGTAGCTACATGACGAAAATCAATTGGAAATGATTCGACCACGTTATCGGTTTCCGAAGCAATGAACATACAAGCAAGTTCGAAGGGATCGAATGCCCTATCCTCAGCAACAGGCAAACGGGACAACGCATTAGCATTTCCGTGCTCAGCAGTGGACCGATACAAGATATCGTAGCGATAATGCGAGAGGAAAGTGTACCAGCGAACGAATTTCTACTCTGTACGTGGAGGTACAGGCTTGTTCGGATGAAAAAGTGATGTCAAATGTTTGTGGTCTGTGATTATGGTAAAATGACAATCATACAAGAATTCATGAAACTTTATAACACCAAAAATGAGAGCCAATGCTTCTTTCTCGATGTGTGAATAATTTCTTTGCGTAGACGAGAGCAATTTGGATGCAAAGGCAATAGGGTGATCGTGCAAGCCATCTTTGTGCACAAGCACAGCACCGATCCCGAAATCCAATGCATCCACCATCAACAAAAGAGGCTTCTGGGGATCGAATTGCTTAAGGCAAGTATTTGAAAGCAATGCCGATTTCAACCGGCGAAAGGTGCATTCGCATTCCTTCGTCCAGACGAACGGAATACCTTTACGGCATAAGCGATGAAGCGGAGCTGAAATGGGAGAAGCATGTGGCACATATTTATGATAACAATTGATTTTTCCCACCACACTCTGTAGCTGCTTCAAATTCTGTGGCAAAGGCAAGTCTTGTATGGCTCGGAGGTGCATGGGACTGGGATGTATGCCTTGGGGATTGAGTACATGGACCAGGTATGGCAAGTCACAAGCAAAAAACACACATTTGTCCTTCTGTAAGCAAAGACCATTTTGTTGCAAGACCTGAAATAATGTTATGAGATTGGCTAAATGTTCTCCTTCCATCTTTCCGGAGATCACAATATCGTCCAGATAGTTTGCTGCAGTAGGGACCGATGCACAAACAGTTTGTAGATATTGCTGGGACAATGCAGGGGCAGATGCACACCCGAATGGCAGTCGTTTGAATTGATACAAACCAAGATGCGTGTTAACCACCAAAACGCGCTGGGATTCTTCATCCTCAGGTATTTGCAAGTACACATCTGCTAGGTCCAACTTCGAAAAATATTTGCCTGGGCACAGTTTGTCAAAAAGATCTTCTGGGCAGAGTAAATTTGTGGATTCACTGTCACCTTGAAGTCCACACAAAGTCTCAATTTTCCCGAAGGTTTTGGCAAAATTACTAAGAGTGATGCCCAGAGAGAAACCTGCACATTCAATTACACCTTGTGATTCCAAATCGTGTAATATTTTTGCAACCTCATCATGCAATGCGTGGGGAACATTGCACGCTCTGAAAAATTTTGGTTGCGTGTTTACTTTCAGTTCCAAATGTGCTTTATAGTTCATAGCGCAACCAAGGCCCGGTGCAAAAATGTCTGCAAATTCTTCACATAGACGAGAAACACTGTCTGAAGGCACAGTCTGGTTCACTGATAGGACCTGATGTACTATGGACAAGTTGAACAACTGGAATAAATTGAAACCAAACAAGTTCACTGTGGAAGAAGAACGAAGGCCGTAAAACGACACAAGTTTTGTTTGTCCTTTGTGTGTTGCAAGAATGCTACACTGTCCTAACACGGGGATCTCTTTACCTGAATAGCTAGTTAACCATTTGTGGCACACAACGGAGGTGTGCCCAGCTGTTTGTAAGTGTCTTGATTGATCAGTGAAACTGCAGCTCCGGTATCGAGCTGGCATGGTATCACTTTGCCCTTAATGTCCAAGTCTACAAAAAGTTTATTATCCTGCTGACAACAAGAGCGACTGCCTCGTGCAACGTGAACTGACACTGGTACATAATCACTTGTGACGTGACGGGAGTTCCGGCAGTGTCGACGCACACTATTTGTGGGCCGAACACAGTGACTGTTAGAGAGGGTGGCACTGGGCGGAGTGGAATAAACAACATGAATTTCCTTGGGCGAAGTTTTGCGAGCCTGAGTATCCTTGGTTCAAATCCGATTCCGGCGTGAAGCAAAGGTCCTGGAATGGTTTTGAGCTTCCGATCTGAGCTTTTTCTGGCAAACACTCTGAACATGTCCTTTTTTGTTACAATAAAAGCAAATAGCTTGGCGTGACGGGCAATTCTCATGTGAATGTTTAGTAGCACATCGCGGGCATGATTTGATCACTGCATTTGCTTGCTGGCACAGCACACGTGGCTGAGAGCCTGGCGGCAGCAGCGCGGCCGGCCTCGCGGGTTGTTTACTGCTCCGTGCAGCTCGCCCGGTGGGCCGGTTAACCTGACACACGGCTGGTGAAGTTTCAAATGATGCCAGAGCAAAGTCAAGTGTGTCCTGCCGATCCAATATGTCCATCACTTGTTGAAGGGAGTGATTGACTATTTTCAAAATCTGTTCCCTTATACGAACATCAGGAACATTCTGTGCAATTGCATCACATACCATAGTATCTGAATATGGGAGTCCACATTGACACTCAAAAGCACAATCCCTAGTAAGGCCTTGCAAGGTTGCAACCCACTCCCGATTAGTCTGACCTGCCGTGCGTTTTGTATGAAAGAAGGTATACCATTTCGCAACTACATTGACTGATATGCATCTAATGCAGACAAAATTTCTTCGTAGGACAGAGCTGCTAGGTCGCATTGGGGAAATAATCTGACTATCACATGGTAGGGCTTTTGTTAAAGTTTCGAGAACATACCTTCACCGAAGAGTCAAGCAGTATATTGCTCCCTCCTACGTATATCTCGCGAAGAGACCATGAGGATAAAATCAGAGAGATTAGAGCCCACACAGAAGCATACCGACAATCCTTCTTTCCACGTACAATACGAGACTGGAATAGAAGGGAGAACCGATAGAGGTACTCAGGGTACCCTCCGCCACACACCGTCGGGTGGCTTGCGGAGTATGGATGTAGATGTAGATGTAGATGTAGGTTTGAACACCGATGGACAACAAAAGAAAAGGCTGCCGCTCGTTACCTTGAATTCTGTAAGCGGCGAGATGAAATCCAAATTGGCGTGACCACTCTGTCCAGCTTTCCAGTGCAGCATCAAAAGGTCAGAAGGTAAGTGCAGCTGCGTGTTGTGGCTGCGTTAGCGGTGGAGCGGCGACTGCCGCATCGTTTTGCATTGCACGTTGACCCTGGACAAGCTGTCCAAGGGCACCCAGTAATGCCTGCGTCTGCTGATTCTGTAAGCGATAAAATTCAGACAGTACATCTGGAGATTGTGGCGAAGCCATGACACAATGAAATCAGGGCAGTGTAGATGAGAACACCATTTTTACACTCATCGTCAATGTTGTGTTGGCTGAAGAGCCAACACCGTGTTACTAGTGGAGGCTGAAATGTATGCATTTTAGCTCACGCAGGCTGGTGTGAGGAGGGAAGGACTATACTGACGTGAGGTCTGGAAAATGACAAGGAATGACAGTTCAGAAATCGGACATAATTAATTTGATACTTAACTTTAATCCATTAATGAGGAACGTTTCTCTTGATGGTACATGATTCACAATCTTATCTGTTCAGAAGACATATAGTAACTGAATATGGCGCCTTGCTAGGTCGTAGCAAATGACGTCTCTGAAAATGAGAGGGTATGTAGTCAGTGAACCATCACTAGCAAAGTTGGCTGTACAACTGGGCGAGTGCTAAGGTGTCTGCCTAGACTAGACCTGCTATGTGGTCTGAAATCGCTGACAGTGGCGACACGCGGGTCCGACGTATACTAACGGACCGCGGCCACTTTCTGGTGGCTGCTGTGGCTGTACTGTCCTCTGCATCTGGGAATCGGGGGGAAGAGAGACAGAAAGATCATCGTGTATGTGACAGAGGGAAAGTTGATTTTGATGGCGATGCTGCAAGCCATCCGGACCTGGAATAAGATACGTGCAAGTGTCAAGTTGATGGACGATCTTGCCTCCCACCCACCATCTGCTGCCACTAAAAACCCTTTAAAAGACAATATCGTGCAAGCGATACTTGCAGCCTTCCTTTGGCACTAGATTATGAGGATGATGGAACAGTGTCCAATGGTGCCGCCTGTGAATCAATTCTGCCAGCGATAGTTCATCTTGTGGGTGCGAACGGTATGAGGTGAGAAGCAGTTACAATGCTTCAATCTTGGTGTGTGTGGAGCAAAGTTTGGCCATTTGCTGCTTGAACGTTCTGACAAAAATTCCACTTCGCCATTTGACCGTGGATGGAATGGTGCACTAGTTAGATGCTGTATACTATTGCATTCACAGAATGTTTCAAATTCATTTGACCTGAACTGAGGGCCATTGTCTGACAATATGACTTCAGGTAAGCCTTTGAAGCAAAAAAACAATGCAAACACCTGAATTGTGCTCCATGATGTCGTCAAGGTCATTGGCACAGCAAAAGGAAACTTGCTGTATGAGTCAAACACAATCAACAAGTGAGTGTTCCAAAAAGGTCCCACAAAGTCTGTGTGCACATGTTGCCATGGCGATTGCTACTTAGGCCAAGCAGACAATTTTTGTGGTGAAGCAGACTGATTTTCCACACATGCATGGCAGTGTGACATTATCTGTTCTCTTTGAGTGTCCATACCCTGCCAAGTACAGTGTCGACACGCTAACTGTTTTGTACAAACAATGCTCCAGTCTCCTTGGTGAAGTAACTGCAACACTTCTTTCTGCAAAGCTTTAGGGATCAACACACTTGACTGTCCACTGTCATTTTGAACAAGAATTACACCTTTCTGTACTGCGAGGCTATGATGACGTGCAAAGTATTGGCACACGAAGGAGTTCTTTATGCCATTCAATAAGTGAGGCCAAGATGTGCGAATGTATGTGAGCAAAATCTGTATCAGCTTCTATGGTCTGTGCAATTTTCCTATAGTTCAGCAGAAAAGACTGAAGCAATTTAGGATCCTGAGTATCGATGCGACAACAAGATACAGCAGAAGTGCCAGAGTATGTATCAGGGCCAATTGGAAGATGTAGAAATGTATCCACATTACCTTGTTGAGCTGTTGAATGATACACAACCTCGTACTGGTATTGGGACAACAAAGCCCATCTTTGCAATTTTTGGGCAGTTCATACAGGAACCAGTTTCATCGGATGAAACAAGGACTGCAAAGGCTTATGATCCATTAGTAAGCAGAATTTTCTGCCATACAAATAGTGGTGAAATTTGGTGACGCCATTCACAAGAAGCAAAGCCTCTTTTTTCAATTTGTGAAAAGTTACTCTGAGCTTTGGACAACACTTTTGATGTGAAAGCAATAGGTCTGTCTTTATCACCATTTCTGTGTGAAAGCACTGCACTTATTCCTTAAGAGGAAGCATCAACTTGCAGTGCAACTGGTTTGTCAGGATCACTGAACAATGCATCTTTAAGTTTCTGAAAAGCTACTTGGCACTCATCTGTCCAAACAAAGGGGACATTCTTGTGATGCAAGTGATGCAAAGGAGCTGTGATTTGTAGAGCATTCGGTATGAACTGAATATAATAGCTCATTTTCCCTAGGACAGACTGCAATTCTGTGACCCTGCGAGGAACTGGAAAGTCTCGTATGACCTCGTGTACTAGCCTTGTGACTAGAGTTTTGCGACTGGGCCGAATTCTTATGTTTGTTCCACTGCAAACATACAGATTACACATGTCCATTCCTACCACAAGCATAACACTAAGCTTGTTGGGAAGGGCAGTCTTGGAATTTGTGCCGTGAATAACACCTAGGGCAAGACTTAATTCTGTTTGCCTGTGTAGCTTTCTGTTTAGGGAAGAGCTTACGCGGTGTTCAGGATTGTTTACTTAGAGTGGCTAGTGTAAGCCATCATTGCTAAATGGGGTGACTGCAAGCAAGGGACTGAACCTGACAAATAGCTGGCTGCTCAAATATAACAGCTGACAGAGCACCTGAATTGTACTGATCAAGTATTTGTGCTACCTACTGAAATGATGGATCGGACTGTTTCAAAGTCTGTGCTCTGAGTTTGACATCAGGTACATTTCCTTGTCATACCCTGCAAATCTGTTATCCACATGTGATAAGTTTGTTCTGATCGCTTTTGCAATTACAGACTTGATACCTAGTTGCTACCACATTCATTTGTTTGCCATAATAGTTAGTTAATGACTATACCACCCGTACGTAATTAAGTTCACTCGGAGGAAAGTTTTTGTAGGAGCCCAAAACACTGCAATTCCTTCTGTTGATAATAGATATGGAAGTTTCACACTACCTGGTACATTGTGAGCTAGAAGGTGGGTCTCAGACTGGGACAACCACTCAAGCCATTCCTCTTCTCAGTCTCAAAACTGTCGAAAAGGTAGTGTAACAGCTGCAATAGGCAGTGCTTGTTGCATTGGGTACACAGTGTTGGCCAGTAGCTGCTGCACTGTGTTGAGTAACATGGAGAGCTGTTGTGTCTGGAACTGAAACATCTGCATTAGCTACTTGGCATCTAAAACTTGTGGCTGCAGCCAGAGCAGGGGGCGGGACAGGTGGGGTGGGCATTTTGGAAGACACAAATGCAACAAACAGACAAGGCAAGCAATCTAAAGAAGGCAAAGAAAATTTCTGCAATGACCACCTGAAAACACTGATTAGCAAAAATGACAAGAAAATGTCAAATCTAATGAGTGCCTCTGCTGAGTTAAAACAAGAGAAAATTAAGGTGCCAGCACAATATAAATGATAATTCCTTGGCCGCCAGGCACTGGGTTCGACTGATACTCGTTGCCAAATGTGGGGCCGTGCCCACTCGGCTCGTAGAGGGTGCCTAAAGGATGCTGCGTTCTCGGAATGCTGTACAACAATTCAAGTAAATAACATTAATAGTTTTTAGTACACATAAGAAGATTGACAATACTCAACTTTGAATTTATAATATTGTCACGAGTGATGGGCGACATACAAATAGTAAATGTCTTTAGCTATAGACACGTAAGCAACTGATACGGATTACATGGCACTGCTACGGTAGTGGTATCTGCTAGGCCCAGGCTAGTATTGTGTGAATACTGTCCACACTGTTCGGTCAAGGCTGGCAGGAGCAGCTCTTATATTCTCTTTGGCTAGAGGGCGCTCTTGTGATGATGTGGTCCCTTGTCAGTGGGCTATTGGCTGATGTCATCTTCGCTCTTGCGATCTTATCTTTGTACCGGTGGTTGTGCTTATGCCAGAACAGCTGTAATCAAAATTTCTGGTCTAGACTTAACATTACTGCTACAGACTGCAGCCCACAAAAGCGGCTCACTCTCCTTGCACCAATGCGGAAGCACTTCAAAGTGTACATATAAGCTGCTCTTTTTCCAGTGTCGCATTGCATTAGTGACAGTCAGTGCTTCTCTAGAAATGCCTGGTTTTATTCCTTGAGTGGACGGTATTACAACTCACTGCGTGAAAATATTGCATTATTCATCGCACCGATTGTTGCTTCTGATAATCCTGCACCATTTTGCAGTTGTCTGCAGTGGCAGTCAAGGTATTTGATTAAAAACCTTTGTTCGAAGAAAGAGATTTTTAATGCGGATTTTCTGAAAAGATGTTTAAAAACTAGAGTTATTTAGTGACATTTGTATCAAACAGGGCCCTTATGATTAGAAGGAAAATTAGTGCTGAATTTATTTTAAAACTGATGAAAATAGGAAATACGTTAATAATAACTACTCATTGATGAATGTATTGTGAACTCACAGCAAGAAAAGCAAAATAGTTCTGCCCTCTAGTGAAAAATGTGGCAAAAGCTTGCTTCTTAAAAAAAAGGAGAGAGAGAGAGAGAGAGAGAGAGAGAGAGAGAGAGAGAGCTCCATAAAGCCACTTATTTTATTAACTACATTGATAAAAAGCTGTGGATGAAGCAGTTCTGGTAACATATTTATTTTATTTCAGACCTTGGAAACTCCAAATAGGAATGTCAACTGTAAAGAAGACACGTTAATTTCCACACAGAACAATTAAAAGACACTTACACAAACCTTTCAGCCACAGCCCTCATTAGTAAAACACACACACACACACACACACACACACACAGGCAAATGGTTCAAATGGCTCTTAGCACTATGGGACTTAACATCTATGGTCATCAGTCCCTTAGAATTTGAAACTACTTAAACCTAACTAACCTAAGGACATCACACAACACCCAGTCATCACGAGGCAGAGAAAATCCCTGACCCTGCCAGGAATTGAACCCAGGAACCCGGGCGCGGGAAGCGAGAACACTACCGCACCACCACGAGCTGCAGACCACACAGAGGCAAGCACACCTCATGCACACATGACTGCGAACTCCAGCCCGGCCATAGATGCTGGAGTTGGCAGTCATGTGTGCAGGCTCACTTTCTGGCAGTCTTTTTGTTGTGCCTATCTGCAACTCACTACCTCCCCTATGTGGCAAGTAGCAACTGTCCTTTTCATAATACTGTTATATTCCATCCAGGATTAAATTTTCATTAAAATACACACTGTTTCTGACATTTGAAGTTCAGTTAAATCTGAATTTCTTTCTTTTCACATATTAAATTCTCTCTTTCAGTAACCAGTATATTAATTTAAGGAATAAAATAAATGAGCTTCCAGACTTTTTCAAACATTGTGTTTAAGACCATGAGTGTCTTCTTTTTGGGTGCTGTCATTTGGAGGCAGTTGTTCAAGCACGTCCCTATGTATTTTACATTTCTGTTTTAATGACTTGTGTGGCATTTTGAGAATCTTGAAACTAACAGTTTGAACTTATTTCTGTAAAGCATAGCAAACTGAATGTAATTTATGATTGTGACAATGGAAAATCAGATCAAATGTGGAGGATGTTCTGATACCCAGACCTGTGAGTTTGAAAGCCCACCAGAATATGTGGAACTAGACAAGAGGTGCTGGCCAGCACTGCTAATATTTGCAAGAACTGGTGTCACCACCTCAGTGCTATGCACGGGCCATGCCTCTCACACCTGGCTACTGGCGCCCGTGGCCACACTGTAAAGTTAGCCGCACAGATATCCGGAACTCAGTTGTGTTCCAACTGTGCTTACGTATTGTTTCTTGTATTCACTGTTGCCGGACTGCACATATCTAGGTTCTCGATTCGGTTTACACTCCGTACTTGCCCTTCTGTCATGTCATCTCGTCATTCATCCAGTGTCGTCATCGTTGTCCTTCGTGGTTTTTGGCGACTCACCATTTGGTGCCCTCAGCCAGTCAGCTGGTGTCTCCTGTTTGTGTCCTATTCCAGTTACTGTAGGGGCTACTTTAAATGAAGTAGATCCAGTCTCTCATAGAAGAGCTAAAGATGCAGAAGAGTGAGAGGACAAAATTGTCAGAGTCAGATGGTTTGAATAACGGATTGTTAAAATATGGCAGTTTACCGGTGCAGGGGGTGGGGATGTGGGTGTCAGGTTGGCAGTATGTGTGGGCACCTGAAGGGATATTTTAAAAAATCATCAAGTTACTGTAGTCAGTGTGCGTAATGCTTATGGGATCATCCAGGTGACCTTGTGAGTTCATTAAGTAGTCGTAAGATGATGTCATGTCTGAGAAAAAGACATTGGGGATTTGTGTCATTGCTAGCTGAAAGTTAAGGCCAGAGAGATGACCCAGCCGGGAACCAAAGTTCCAGCAGCCAACACGTGATTTCTCTCCTGTGCTCCCTACTGGCTACCCACAGCAGGTGCTAGTGGACGCATTGTCAGCAGATTGCAATCCACAGGGACAAACAACCTCTGCTCAAGTGGTATTCCTACTTGGCACATAGGGCACAGTTAAATGTACATGAACATGACCGAGAGCATATTAAAATTAGTAATTAAAAATTTTAGATACTGATCAGACTGGCCAGGCGTTCTGAACGATGGTCTATTTCTAGAGGTAAGATTCCTATACCCAGTAAATAAATATTGCCAGGTAGCTTGTGTACCAAACAACTGGAAGAAGCACATATCAAATATTTATAAATATTAAGTGAGAGAAATGATTGCAGAAACTACTATGCCACTAGTGCACATGATTCAGCTTAATAGATCTACAGCAAAATAATCAGCATCTGATTCCAAAAAATAGCAGAAACAACCCTCTCTGAAGATCAAGCTGGTTTCAGCTAAGGATGCTTGTACACCAAGGATGACAGAGAGTTCTGTGGGATGTTTTGGAGGTGGCTGGATATTCTCAACATCTTACAACAAAAGGCTAATGAAAATAAACTCTGTCCGAAATTTACAGAATTTCTTTGCATTTCTTCCCAGTCTGTATTGACCTTCCCCCTGAGGACAAATTCCATCTAATGCTGGAGTCATGCTGCTCATATGGGATGATGTTCATAGTCAACCCATCTTCCTGATTTCCCACCTACAAGCTGTTGCAGTTCGTGTATTCCTTCCTCACTTGACCTTTTCCCTTTGTACCATTTACATCCCTCTGTCATTCGATGTCATCGGGGCAGACTTCCTCTAGCTTATTGGATAGCTACCTTACCCCTTCTGCTGCTCGGTGACTTTAATATGCACCATCAACTTTGGGGTTCTCCCAGAACCTGTCCCAGAGGTGTCCACTTGGCTGACCTTCTTAATCGATTTAACCTCCTCTGCCGTACACAGGAGCACCCACATTCCTTTCAGACTCCACGCACACCTATTCCCATTTGGACCTATCCTTCTCTACCGCCCAGCTTGCCCATCACCTCCGTTCTCTCTGAGATGTTCTAGAGTAACCATTTTCCACGTGCTATCTGATTGCTGACTCCTACTACACCTACATGGACACCCAAATGGCAGCTTACTAAGGCCGACTGGATGCTTTACTCCTCCCTGGCAACCCCCAATAAACAACATTTCCTGAGTTGTAATGACCAGGTAGAATAGCTTACAAACATTATCCTTACCACTTCAGAATGTTCCATTCCTCGCACTTCCTGTTTACCTCACCATGTCGCTGTCCCTTGGTGGACTGAGGCATGTGCGATGCAGTTCACACATGGAGATGTGTTCTCCACATTTTTAACCATCATTGTACAATGACAAGCAACATTCATTATAAATATTTGCATACACAGTGTCATCACATTCTTTGGGATAGCACAAGAACTAGCTGGATTCCCATTACCAGTTCTTTGAACAGTTCCACTCCATCTTCTGTTGTGTGAGCCAGTCTATGATGGCTCTCTGGGACTGAGATCCATTCCCCAATTTCCAGCCTGACAGTGGTAGACAATGTAATAATGGACACTAATGCTATCTCCAACACCTTGGGCTGCCATTTTGCAGAAATTTTGAGCACCTCCCACTATCACCCTGCCTTTCTCCACCAGAAATGAGCACAGGAGGCTGGGCCGATTGCTTTCTCTTCTCAGAATCTTGAATGCTACAATGCTGCATTTACTATGAGGCAGCTAGATCGTATTCTCTCTTCATCCCAACCCTCCATCCCAGTGCCACGCGATGTTCACATTCAGATGCTGCAGCACATTCCTCTGCAAGCAAGCACTTTCTGTTTCATACTTACAACTGCACCTGGGCAGCGGAAACGTTTCCCAGATGCTGGCTTGAAGCCACTGTCATACCCGTACTTAAACCCGGTAAGAACAGACACCTTCCTTCTAGCTACCACTGCATTTGTCTCACCAGTTGTATTTGCAAGGTGATCGAACGTACGATTCATGACCAGCTGGTACGGTGGCTCGAGTCTCACAATTTACTAACCACTGCACAGAATGAATTTTGAGTGCTCTGTTCTGCAATTGACCGTCTCGTCAATTTGTCCCTCCATGTCGTGAATGGTTTTCTACAGAAATCCCAGACTGTGACTATGTTTTTTGACCTGGAGAGAGCCTGTGACACATCCTGGAGGATGGGTATCCTTCGTACTCTCTACAAGTGGGGCTTCCGTGGCCACCTGCGCCATTTCCTTGAAGAATTTGTAAAAGACTGAGTTTTCAAAGTACGTGTGGGTCCTGCCTTGTTGGATGCCTTTCCCTAAGCCTACAATGGCCTGTCTTCTGATGGACATCTCTGGCTCACTTTTTGCTGTCAGTTTTGCCATCTATTGAAGTTCTCCGTCGACCTGTCTCATTTAGTGGCATCTTCAGCGATGTCTCGATCATCTTTACACGTGGAGCATCGACAATAGCTTTCGTTTTTTCACTGACAAAACCATTTGTATGAATTTCTGGCAGCGTAGGTGGTTTCTTCCACAGTCTTTACATCTTGGGCCTGTTGCTCCTCCATTCATTAAAACTATGAAATTCCTGGGGCTCACGTTTGATAGGAAACTTTCTTGCTCCTCCCGCGGATCTTACCTGGTAGCCTTCTGTACACAGTCCGTCAAAGTCCTACGTGTCCTCAGTGGTACTTCATGGGGAGCAAATTGATTCACCTCCCCCCATTTATACCGGACCCTTGTCTGTTCGAGACTGGACTACGGAAGTTTTGCTTATGCATCTGCACATTCGTCCCTCTTACGCCTTCTTAATACTATCCACCATCATGGCATCCATGTGGCCACTGGCACGATGTACACTAGCCCACTCGAAAGTCTGTATGCACAAGCTGCCAAACTACCACTGTCCTACCACCGCGACTTTCTCCTTAGCAGATATGTGTGCCGTTTGTATGCCGTGCGTGACCACCCATCCTGAGCCTCCTTCTTCGATGATTCCTTTCATTCCCAGTAGGGAGCACATCCCTCTTTTCTTTTATCTCCTCGAGTTCACTTTTGGCTCTCATTCCAGCAGCTTAACTTCACGCTATCTGCCACTGTCCCAGTGGGTGTGACCCTCATCCCTTCAGAGGAACGAGCTCCATGTTGTTAAGCCTCTCACAGCGGCTCGGACACCTCCTCTTGGCCCTCTCACCAGGAAGAGATCATTTTAGCTAGTTTGCGTATTGGGCACTGTCTTTTAAGCCATCACCATTCGTTATGTGGCACTTTCTCACCACTTTGTGATCATCACCTTCAGTCTTTGATAGGTGCCATTTCCTGACAGAATGCCCCTTTTTTAACCACTTATGTTCTCTTTTGTGTTTGGTATGTGAGTTATCGGCCATTTTAGTGAGCGATGCGAGGGCTGTCGACTGTATTTTACTTTTTATCCATCATAGCAGTATGGTGAAGGAAACTTAATTTTTAGTTCAGGACTTCCATTTCCCTATGCATATTTTACAGACATTTCTCCACATCCTTGTTTTTAGCTGTTTCCTCTTCTGTTGATTGGGATTAATGTGTAGTCGTTTTTAACTCTTCTTTGTCTTCATGTTTTACAGTTGTGACATGGGCGCATATGACCCTAGTTGTTTTTCGTTGCAGATAGGCACAACAAAAAGACTGTTAGAAAATGAGCTTTCAACCAACAAGACCACCACTGGAGATAGAAAACACACACACACACTCATGTAAATGCAACTCACACAGAGTCTCTGGCTTCAGAGGCCACACTGCGAGCAGCTGTACATGATGGGACATGCAACTGGATAGTGCGATAGGGTGGTGGCTGGGGAGGGGTGGGGGAAGCATAGCAGGGTAGGAGTGGTAGCAGGGTAGGAGTGGGGGGATGGTAAATGGTAAAGTGTAACTTGTTGAAGAATATCGAGATGAGGTGAAGAGAAGGTAAGACAGCTAACAGCTAGGAACTAGGTGCAGTTAGGAGGTTAGGCAGTGTGTGGAAGCAGTGGAGGGGGGGGGGGGGGCAGCAGCAGGAAAGGAGAGAGGTAAAATGACTGTCGTCACGTTGGTGGAATAGAGAACTGTATAGTGCTGAAATGGGAACAGGGAAGGGGCTGTATGGCTGAGGACAATGACTAACAAAGGTTGAGGGCAGGAGAGTTACAGGAACATAGGAGATATTGCAGGGAGACTTCCCACCTGCACAATTCAGAAAAGCTGGTGTTGGTGAGAAGTATCCATATGGCACAGACTGTGAAGCAGTCATTGAAATGAAGAGCATTGTGTTGTGCAGTGTGCTCAGCAGTGGGGTGGTCCACGTATTTCGTGGCCATATGGCAATTCGTGCAGAAGACAGCTTGTTAGTTGTCATGCCCACGTAGAATGCAGAACAGTGGTTGCAGCTAATCTTTTAGATAACATGACTTGTTCCACATGTAGCCCTGCCTTTCTGTGGGAGGGGTGATGCCTATGATGTGACTGGAGTAGGTGGTGGTGGGAGGATGTATGGGACAGGTCTTGCATCAAGGTCTATTATAGGGACATGAGCCATGAGGCAAGGGGTTTGGAGCAGGGGTTATGTAGGGATGGATGAGGATATTTTCTAGGTTCTGTGGGTGGCAGAATATCACTTCGAGAGGTGCGGGAAGGATAGTGAGTATGACATTCCTCATTTCAGGGTACAGTGAGAGTAATCAAATCCCAGCATGGAATGTGATTCAGTTGCTCCAGTGCTGGGTGGTACTAAGTTACAAGGGGAATGCTCCTCTGTGGCCAGACAGTGGGACTAGGGGAACCCCCCCACTCACCCATGCACACAGTGGTATCTACTGTCCACTGAACCTACACAATATCCGTGTCCATCCCTACACAATCCCTGCTCCCAGGGCTGCCTGTGAAACCAGTCATGTGATCTACAAATTGAGCTGTAACCACTGTGCTGCATTCTACCCTCTCTGTATCTTGTCCTTGTATGCTCCCACAAGCAGCACTTTCCTGTCTCTCATGCCTTCCCTGCTATCCCTCCCCCTCCCCATCCCAGCCTGATTCCTACCCTCACCACCAGCTCGAATCTCCCATCATTCGCATCTGCTCGCTGTGTGACATCAGCAGTCAGAGATTGCTGTCACATGTGTGTGAGTTTCGTTTGTGTGAGTGTGCATGTTCCATTTCTAATGAAGACCTCATTGGCCAAAGGCTCATTTTCTGACAGTCTTTTTGTAGTGCGTATCTGTGACTCCTCATCTGTACCGTACAGTGTTTAGCAACCAGTTTTTTGATCTCCTCTACAGAAGTGAGGACTGGGCTGTCATCAGACAGACTCACCCGTGAGACCAGTCCTAGAATATTGACCGAGTGTGTGTGTCCTGCATGTGATAACACTGATAGTGGATACTGGGCTATACAGGGAAAGACAACATTAATTATTGAATGTTTGTTTGACCTGACAGTGGATGTCGCAGCAATGTTGAAAGAACTGAATCGGCAGGCTCTTGATGATAGATGTAAACTATCCAAAGAAAACCCATTTACAAACTTTCTGGAACAGGATTTGAATGATGACTCCAGAAATAAACTGCAGCCCCTACATACTGCTCCCAAAGGGGTCATGAGGACAAGATTAAACTAATTACAGCATGCACTAAGAAACTTAAACACTCATTCTTTCATCATTCCATGTGTAAATGAAATGGGAAAACGCCCTAATAACTGGCACAATGGGACATGTCCTCTGCGATATACTTCACAGTGGTTTGCAGATTACAGACGTAGATTTAGATCTAGATGTACAAAGGGACAACCCAAGCATTAGTCATCAGAAGGAAGATTCCTAAGAAATACTTCATAGATTACTGAATCATGTCGTAAATCAACACATTCTACCAGAACTGAATGTACTTTCTACAAACTGAAAATCTCAAAGAACAGGGACAATTAGAGACACTCCACTAACCAGATGCAGAATCTGAGATACCCTGCATGAATGCTGCACGGAGGAGAAATGATGGGTGCATATGGAAATGATGAGGAGAGAATAGTGTAAATACCACATGACACTCAAATGCGAATTTTGCCTTAATCTTGCATGGAAAAAGATTCCACTTATTGTTCTGCTATTTCCACTGATATTAATCTCTATAGAAAACTACATCCAATGTTACAAATATTTTTATTAACTTCTTGTTGCTGGCAAAAGCAGACTACTGCACAATTTAAGTACCAACATTCAATTAAGGAGAAATGATTTTCTAAACAAGATATTGCTGCCAAAATGTGTATAATGCAAAACTTTTGCTCACCACTATAGATTTGCTATGAAATATGTTGTGCATGATACCTGTAAGCTGCTGGAAATTCTGAAAATAATGCCTTTAATCATGGTGATTTACATCAAAATTCCAATTTCAATTTATTGCTCGTAGCACAAGTATAAGTATAAAGTTTTTCAATGACAGTTTTTTTAGTGTACATTATTTCTTATTACATTATAATTCACACTAAATTCAAGTTATGAGGGTATTTTTGGATAAGCCGCTAGTTGATTCGCTTTTTAAAAGAATCCCCATGTAGCATCTTAACTTTGTTTGGTAACAAGTTATTAAAAACAGCTCCTTTGACATAGGGGCTTTTTTCCATTAAAGTTAATCCTCTGTCAACCATGTGAAAGTCTTTTCTATGCCTTGTTTCATAGTTGTGAATATCCATGTTTCTTTTTGTGATCTTAGTCTCTCCTTTCACTTGCATTATATATACATGGCATTAATTGTGAGAATATTGTGTCTAATGAGTGGGGGGTTGCAAGAAGTTCCTGGTTTTCCTTTTGATATGATCCTCAAGGGTCTCTTCTGCTGTATAAAACCCTTTTCATATTAGTTTTTTGTGTCCCACCCCACAATACTCTTCTATAAGACAAGAAAGGGTACACTAATCCATAGTATACAGTCCTTAGTGTTTCAGAATTAAATTAAGGTGATAATCTTCTTAATAAATCTAGACTGGATATAATCCATCTTGCTGCTTCCATGAAAGTCAATCATATATGTGTACACCCAAGAATTTACAATCTGTACAGGTTTTTGGTAGAATTTCATCAATCACAGTATTTTATCTGTTTGGACCACTTGGTTTAAAATGAATAATATTAGGTTTTTTTTTTTAAAAAAAAAAGGTTGTCTCTTTCAAAGTGAGCTCTTGTCTTTTCAATAAAGCTATGTATGTATGTCTCCAATCAGGCTGGGCTCACTGTCTGCACATCAGATACCAGATGTATCATCTGCATACATACTGATCAATGATGAATGAATGTTTGAATGAGTACACTACTACCAGAGTTTATAGAAAGCACACATGTAGTTTTCAGCCGAACTTTATACTGTAGAGCCAATTGTTTGTGGCTTAGGCAAATGTTAGGAAAGCTCATTTACTGCGTATATGAAATGTTGCAGTCAAGAATGTTAAAATGTATTTCTCTGAGTAATTTAAAAAATTGAAAGAATAACTAAACAGTTTTTGAACAGTTTACTTCTTCTGGAAAAGAGTATTAGGTAGATACTTGGAAAGCCACTTTGGGATTTTAAAATGATATCCTCCTAATATTTCTGCCTTCAGTTTCTTATTTCAATTGCCTGTTAAGTAGAAAATTTGCATCATATTGAGGCAGTAGCTCTATAATTGCAAGGGATCTTTATTAAGAGTTGTGATGTGATGAATGAAAAAGGTGTATCAAACAATGGAAAGGCTTATCACAAAGTCTTCATTTTACTGTACTTCTATAAACAGCAATTCCTGATTAGATGAAATTCTCTGACCCCTGTGTTAATGGAAATATGATGAAAACTTTCAATACTCTCATACTATTGCAATATCAGTCCCTTTAATCGAGCAGATTGGTAATTTAAATCTAAAATGACAGTAATTATTGGAAGTGTTAAATCATTCACATTGCCTATTCATATTTTTATACTGATCACCTTTTCATTATGCGCGCTGGTTGAGAATACAGCTACCAAGATTTACATTTGTTTCTGACTGTTTTCACAGGTAATGGAGTAAGTTTCGCCATTAATCAAACTGTAGATAATGTGACATCCCTTACCTCCTTCTGCACTCGTCCGGAGGAGACGCAACTCGTAATGATATTCATTCCCATCAATATGATGTGGAACAGAACCTGTAACTCTTGTAAAACACAGCTTCTCACATAGTTAAGAAATATTCTATTGTTTGTCCATAACAGTCTTATCAGTATGTTTTAACTGATCAATTGTTTATCTTTTATCTTATGCCTGGTTAGTTTCGTTGAGCAGTGAAATCTTGGTACTTAATCCTATCATTACAGTCATTTTTCACATCATCCTTAGCAAGGATTAATGATTGCTGTTCATAATTCTGTTGCTATGCCGCTGCTACGTCAAATTATTAACAACAGTCCAACGTAATTCCAGAGATCACTTAGAGTGAAATAACGTCCTTGTAACATGCCGTAATGCTGACTTTTATATCATTCAGCTATCACTATCTGTTATTCCTGTCTTCATACAGTCACTTAAAATGTTTAAAAAAAACTCAATCACTACTATGAACATATGTAATATTATTCCTTGAATCATGTAGGCAACACATCTGATTCATCTCTTGACTAATAGTTTATTAACCTTTTTGTAATTAATTGTTTATCCCTACCACGTACACACATCGATATGTCATTCAAGATTAACTTCTCATCAGTCCAATAATTGTGATGTTGACAACAACTTTTGATTGAACAGTCCAGCAATCATGACGTTGACAACAACTTTTGATTGAACGGTGTTTTGGCTTTTCTCCATGACTTTGTATTATTGTGTCCTACTCCAGACTATGAATAGTTTTCTTGTCACTGATCCATTACTATCAAGTCTGCAACTGTTCTTCAGTCTGAAGGTGAAGTCCAGTAAACCAGTATCACTCAATTAAAACCACCGTCACATTGATAACGGTAAAGATTACTTTATTCAGTCAAATGACTGAATATGGCTTTAGTCTCTCTATCAAACTTTCACAACTGAAACAATCTAAT